>NW_018397259.1:7637951-7848510 GCF_002168275.2 Theobroma umbraticum | reverse complement strand
TAATGACAATTAGTATAAATATTTGTCTAGATATGCAAGTGCGCATGTTGCCACTTTAGCTATACTCAAATATACAATTGAAGAAAAAAAATAAGAAAATCTCGAGTCAAGAATGGACTTAAAAAATTTTCTGAGTGATATCATGCTATTCAAAAAATATTTAGACTTATTGAAAATTTAATTTGAATTAAAAATTACTTATAATTGAAGTTTAAATGAGTTATTTTGAGAAAGTGAAAAACAAAGTCAAGATCAAGAAGAGAAAGCATCATTACAAGTCTCAAGAATAAGATTTGAATTTTTAGAAAGAGAGAGTAGTAGCGGTTTTAACTTTTTTTAATAAAATTTTAAATTATAAAATTTTCTTATTATTTAAATATTAAAATAAAAATTATTTTTTAATAAATTTACTTTGACTTAAAGTCTTTGACTCCACTTCTTACCAAATTACAAAAAAAAAATTAATGAATTCATCAATGTCATTAATTATATAAAATTCTAACATAAGTACTATAACAAGAAAAAAAAATTTTACCCTTCAATGAATAAACGATGCCCTGTGACACCACTTATCTTCATTTAAGTCCGCCCATGTCTCAAATAATACTAAAAGAATATCAAGAAATAGGTGTATGTAATTTGAATACAATTAATTAAATAATTTAAAATAAGATAAAGATTGAGGATAATGTGATGATATGGTGAGTGCTGATTTATATAATATTGTTATGATTTGCTTTGTGTACTATATATCATTCTTTGCTTTTACTCCACCTTTTGCTTTGCAAGGATGGTTCTTCCTTTGAGTGGCATTCATAATTTTCTTTTCTTTTTTTTTTTTGGAGGAAGTAGTTCAAAATTTTCTAGTCATAAAGACTTTATTTATGATAACATCAATTAACCCTAAACCCTAAACCCAAAAAAAAAAGAGAAAAAAAAGAAAACTTATCCAAAGCCATTTTTTAGTCTTTCCATAAACAAAGAAACCCTAATTTAATTAGGTTTACCCAAGTGAAGCTCATTTTTGATACAAAAAACATTTGCTTAATATTTATTCATGTGGTCTTAGTTACTTAGAACTCATAAAAATTATCAAATGTTCTTCAATTGTGTGAACAAGAAAGCAACCTAATTTGTTTACCAAAAAAGGAAAAAAGAGTTTAAATTTTTAAAATCTTTTCTCTCTTCTACCCTTTGTTCCTTTTTTACTAAGTAAAAATTTTAAATTATATTTCATGATATAACATAGTTTCTTTTTATATCGTAAATTTTATAAGTTTGTATTTAAAATTAGAATTCAAAGCTTAAAATAAAATTTCAAATTCTAATCGATTTTAGTATTTTTGGAGATACTTGTTAAAACCAAAGAAATTTTGCTAATTTTTGCATATATAATAAGGTATTGTGAATATCATTTCTATTTCAAAAGGTAACCTCAAAAAAAGAAAAAAAAGTTATAAGGCAATAGTCTTTAATGTGCATATGCTAGGCATGTTATGCATAAATACTTTTATTAGTTTAGTGGTCCTGCCATCATTATGAATATGTAATTATAAATCTTACTCAACTTTGAAATTTAATAATAATCTTTTAATGAGAGGGTGACAAGCACTCAATATAAGAAATACACCACCCACTAAACATATGAATTATGGATGCAGTTAAAAAGGAAAAATTAAATATGATTAATTGCTCTAAAATAAGTAACTAAATGATTGTATAAAAGAAGAAAAAACACATAAGCAAGTCAATTCAAGTTAAAATAAAAAATAAAAAGCATAATATTTTTAAAAAAACTCTTAAATTATTTACAAAAATTTAAATAAAATTTTATTTTTTATTATATTTAATTAAATTTTTATATTTTTATTTTAAATTAAATAATTTTTTTATTATTAATAATTAAATAATTATTATTTATTATTTTTTTATGATACGTGAAGAACGAAAATGATTGGAAACACAGAGGATTTAAGTTTAGAATGAAAAATAGAAGCGCAGAGAATTGGTGTACCCTATGGTTGAAAATACAGATTGTTTTCTTTATCTCTTTAATGAGAGCTTTAGCTAACGGCACTCTAGACTTTGCAAAAGATTTAACAGTACCCTCTACGCGTCTCGAGGCGCGTGAAACACAATTTTATTATTTATTTTAATTTTGTTTTTTCAAGCGGAAAAAATTGCTAAAACTGATCTCATGATTTTCTTCTACTAAAGAAAAGAAATTAAAGAAAAAAAAAACCCCAAAATTGTCAATGTTAAAATATGTCCAATTGTTCAGTTAACTTCAAACTTTCACATGTTTCACATTTTTTTTGACTATGACATGTTATAATAAAATAAAGGAAAAGAATTGAAGACAATAGACAAAGGTCAAATTTTTAAATAATTTTAACCTTAAAATTCTTGCATGTATCAGTTTGATTAAATATATATATATATAATTTGAACTTAATTTCAAGGAAAAAAATCAATCATGGAAGACAATATTTTCAACTAATCCATTTTTATTGTTTTCCATCTTTAATCTTTTAATAATTTTCATGGTACATTTAAAATGAATGTGTCTTAAAACATTAAGGATACTTATATTCTAAATTCTTTAATTTTGATATATACACTTTTTATAAATTTTCATCATTTAGTAGTTTTTTATCAACTCAACCAACTATTACTTAAGTCATATCTTGAAAAGATAGAGTAATGGTAACCAGAGGACAATTATGAGATAAAAGTGTTCAACTTGAAGAGGACAACAAGAGGTGGACCACAGGGGAAATGTAGGTAACAAGGCAACACACAATATCATAATGATTTAAAAAAGAGGAGAGAGAGAGTGGAGTACACACTTTTCAAAACTGAGAGTAGGATTATTTTGATCTCCAATATTAAAAGTTAGAAAATAAGGGTGGGGGGTTTCCTAGAATGAATGGTTGAAGCAAACCAAGATATCCCAATATGTAAAGTAAACCCCCCACCACCTCCCATGCCAAAGCTAATATCAAAACATACATAACCCTACATACATACATTCATCATCGTCATCATCATCATCATCATCAAAACTAGAACTTCTCTCCTCTCTTGAAAACACGAGTTGAACTCTTTTTCCAATCATTTTTGTCCTCCAAGAAAGGCCTGTCTTGGTTTATTGCTTAAAGAGCGAGAGAGAGAGAGAGAGAGAAAGAGAGGGGGATTGTTATAAACTCTCTCTTCTTCCTTCCCTCTTCTCTGTTTCTCTTGGAGTTGTTGTTCCTTATGTATGAAAAGAAAGTTGAAGAGGGTCGAGGAGGGTGATCTTATTGAAGATAATTTGTGGGGTTTTGGTGGGTTTTTGAGATTGTTAAAGCTTTGCATGGTTAAGATGTTGGGGTGTGAATGTTTTCGTTGGTGCAGAGGAGGAGGTGAAGAGTTACCTTTGCCTCGGCCTCAGCCTTTCTCTTTGCCTTCACCAATTCCAGAATGGCCTCCAGGTATTCTTTGCTTTTCTATGGAAACCAAAAGAAACAAAACAATAAATCTTTAATTCCTTTTTTGTGGGTTAATTTCCTTGCTTTTATCTTTTTCTTTTCTTCCTTTGAAAATATTTTGATCATTTGAGATATGGGTTTTTTCCCTTTTCCCTCCTTTTTCTTGGTTCCTCTTTTAATTAGTTACAATGGAATATGAAAATTTTTTAGCTATTTATTTGGATAATTACAGGCAGTTTAAAAGGGGGAAAAAAAAAGAATTTCAGTTATCTAAAATATGGAAAAAGAAAAGAATTTTATAATATATTTATCCCAGAGTATACATCATATTATAGATAAATATAAAAATGTAAACGGAACTACCAGACTATGCTACCTCATATGCCTCTGGGCTTTGGGTTTCTCTCTCTTACATTGCATAAATGTATTTTATTGAGGGGTTCCCAATATCTGCTTTGGATTGTTAAAATTAATGGGCCATTCATGCATTGGGACTTTGGAAAGATTTTTTCCCCCTTAAACCTTCTTTAATCTTTTGATCAATTTTAATGTCTTGAAATTTTTTTACTCTCCCTTTTTTTTCCTTTGTTAAGGAATTTATTTAATTCCATTTTCTTCTATTATTATGATACCCCAATATTAATTTTTAATTAATATTAATTAAAAGAGAAGCCATATGAATATTTTTGGTGATTTTCGATTTATATTTTCACTCCCAATATTGCTGCCACTATTTTTTTATCCTTTTTTTTCTTTTTAAAAAGGGTTATTTCTTGTTTCTAGAGAGCTTGAAATTTAATAGGTCAAGTCCACAATAGGGTTGTTGTTGTTATTATATGTTATATTTTGGTGAATTATTAAAGCAATATCTTAAGCAACTTGTACATGAAGTTGGTCAACATTTTTATTGTCAAAAACATTCTAGACAGCTTGAAAGTTGGAAGTTTGCACAGGATTTGGGAGTTCAAAATTTTGAAAGCTATAAGTTTGTTATGCTTGACAGAATTCTCTTTTCTGAAAGAGATTAGTATATAATTCTACCTTTAATATATATTTATGTATTGAATTTTTTGGTTGTTAATCTGTCTAAGCTTGCAGGTGTAGGTGTCCTTTTCCCTTTGCTTTAAAGAAAGTAAAAGCTTGATGCTTGCTTTAGACAGGAGTTTCCTGAAAATATTGTTGGTGAACTGGTTTTTTATTACAATTAAAATCACCTTATTTCCCCTTAAAAAGGGTAATACTTGCTAGGCTAAGCTTGGTTGTTTAGCTGCCAATTTGTTGATAATTGATAGCTAAAAACAAGCAAAGTAATATTCCTATAAATTTTCTGTTCAAGCACTTTATAAGCTTACCTACTTCATTTACTCATTTTATGGTAGTTCTGCTTTCAAACATCATGACTCTGTATGTAGACTCACTTTTGATAATGATTTACTACCATTTTCTCAGGTCAAGGATTTGCTACTGGAAAAATAAACCTAGGAGAATTAGAAGTGGTTGAAATTATTAAGTTTGAGAGTGTTTGGAGCTGCAATTTGTTGCGTGGTAAATCAAAAGGTGTCACATTTTATAAACCTGTGGGAATTCCTGATGGATTTTTCTGTCTCGGTCATTACTGTCAGCCAAATGACCAGCCACTGAGAGGGTATGTTCTTGTGGCTCGCGAAAGGGTAGCTTCCAGTCCAGAAGTTTATTGTGACTATGACTCAGATTCAGACCTTCCAGCACTCACAAAGCCTGTTAACTATTCGTTGGTTTGGAGCACGGATGCACATGGTAATGGTTGTGGTTTCTTCTGGCTGCCAAACCCTCCAGTGGGTTATAAAGCCATGGGAATTTTGGTTACCGAGACGCCAGAGGAGCCTAATGTGGAAGAAGTTAGATGTGTTCGAGAAGACCTTACGGAGACTTGTGAAATTAGTGATACCATACTTGCCACTGCTTCAAACCCATTTCAGGTTTGGAACACGAGACCATGCAGAAGAGGAATGTTTTGCAAAGGTGTTTCTGTTGGGACATTCTTCTGCACCACCTACTTTGTTTCTGACGAAGAAGAGTTAGAGATCGCATGCTTGAAGAATCTAGATCCCACACTACACGCAATGCCAAATCTAAACCAGATTAACGCACTCATCAAGCACTATGGTGCAACAGTTTTCTTTCATCCTGATGAAGATTGTATGCCGTCATCAGTTCAATGGTTTTTCAAAAATGGGGCACTTCTATATGAATATGGTAACCCTAAAGGTGAACCTATTGATTGTTGGGGTTCTAACTTGCCCAGTGGAGGGACAAATGATGGTGCATTTTGGATAGATTTGCCTGCAGATGATTATGGAAGAAATTATGTAAAGAAAGGAAATTTGGAGAGTGCAGAGCTCTATGTTCATGTAAAACCAGCGTTAGGAGGAACATTTACTGACATTGTGATGTGGATATTTTGCCCCTTCAATGGACCAGCCAACCTTAAGATTGGGTTAATGAGTATACAAATGAACAAAATTGGGCAACATGTGAGTGACTGGGAACACTTCACTCTCCGGATAAGTAACTTCACTGGAGAACTGTGGCAAGGATACTTCTCACAGCATAGCGGTGGCGAGTGGGTTGACGCTTTCAACTTGGAATTTATTGAAGGTAATAAGCCAATTGTTTACTCATCCAGACACGGGCATGCTAGTTTTCCACATCCCGGGACTTACCTGCAAGGGTCAGTTAAACTTGGAATAGGAATTAGGAATGATGCTGCCCAAAGCAAATACTATGTGGATTCAAGCACTAGGTATCAGATTATTGCAGCTGAGTATCTTGGGGATGGAGTAGTTACAGAACCATGTTGGTTGGATTACATGAGAGAGTGGGGTCCTACCATAGTATATGATTCAAGATCTGAACTAGATAAGATAATTAATCTGCTGCCATTGTTTGTTCGATTTTCAGTGGAGAACATCTTTGACTTGTTTCCGACAGAGCTTTATGGCGAGGAAGGGCCAACTGGACCAAAGGAGAAGGATAACTGGGTAGGAGATGAAAGATGGTAGCTGAAGTTTCAGCATATATACCTTAGCACGACCTTCCCTGCTTTCGAGTGTACAGTCATACTGGCATGGTTTTGGTGTCTTCATGGACCTGCAAGAGCCGGATTAACCAGATTGCTTTACTGTGTAAAGTTGGCAGAAACGGTGATTGTATTTCTTCTCGTGCTCCTGTCATAAATTGGTTTGGGGACAGCACCATTCACATTCATGTGTCAATTCCAGAGGTTCTATGCGTCTATGCAGCATGCTTCTCTTACTACATACAAATTTCACCGAGGTGCATAGAAAGTAGCTTCTGATGCAACCGGAGCTCTCGCATCACGATGATAAAGAAGTCATAAGTCACATAAAAATTCTGCATTTGCCATTCATTCTAGTGATTCTTAAATATGGTGTTATGCTTATAGCTTCTGTGATAGTGCTTGTGCTTGTAAGTGACTTGCAGATATGCCATGGAAATCTATTAACTTGATGTGCAAATTTGACTTTGAAAAAAGGGCAAAAAGAAAAGCTAAAGCTCTCAAGAAATCTGTCAAATCTGTTGTGTTTGGTCAGTTCTTGTGATTGTCCCCGTTGTTTTGCATGTCTTATTCACCAATAGAAGGTATGTATAAGATGGCTGTGCTGTATATTTACCTTTTAATATTATATATATAGAGTCACAATCTGTTATAAGCTCTAAAATCGCACATATTGATACCATGTACAGTATAACCCTTAAGGATGGACCATAACTCAAGCAGGGCAGAGCTTTATTTGCTGCAGAAGCAGACAAATTTTCATGACTCATTGCATTAAATTGGACCGTAAAATTCAGATTTACAAAGGGCAAATTCCTGCCAGTTCCAATTTACATTGCCTCCCACCTGTCTCCCTTTTGAAATTTAAGATAGCTAACCCTTATCTAGTTCTACAAAACAGAACTAGCAAACCATCCCAAACCCCCAAAGCAATAGAAACAAAAAGATCCCTATGTGAATGGGCAACAATAAAGGGGCCCACAAAAGAATGTGTTGTGTTCAAAAGGAGCTTGAACTGACATCATATCAGCAGGCATTTACAATCACAGCAAATTACCATTTGATAGACCATATATGAACAAAATATTTTCACCACTCTCCTAGTTACCTTGCTGTCTTGCCGTCCCTGTTTAAGTCCTCCCAGCTTATCTCCTGGCCACACTCCCCGCATACAGTGCTACAACCCATTTTTGTGCCCTGGCTTCTAAGAGTGAGCAGGTGCGCAAGATTGGTGCATTTCCGTTGCACAATCCGACTCCTGAAAATACCCCTGGGTTGCGTAAGGTGAATGGTTTCTGGCTCTGGTTTAGGAGGGGACACATTTGAAACAGCAGGCTTGCGCTCTGCTGCCGATTCATCAACGGATACTCGCTGCACTTCCTCCCATTCTATGGTTTTCCGATAGACTTCCCAAGCCATATCTTGCTCCTCCTTCGAGAGCTTTTCATCTTCATTCTCTTGCAATAGGGTCTCATGTTCATGGTAATTAGCAATCCACCTAAAAACATCAATATTAAATAAGTTACTCGGATTATAGAAAGGGACTCATGTCAAACTTATTTGATTATAACAAAAGGAATTTACTTTTATGTCGGATTACATAGCACTCAAACAGCAGAATCAGATAAAGAAGCATACTTTTATTTATTTTTTCTAAAGAAAGGGAAAACCAACATGAAAACCTAAAGAATAGAGTATACTTGTTCCTTACTAATGAAAGCTGAAACCAAGAGAAACAAATGAAAAGAGACTTGAGAATACCTTGGATGATGCTTGCCATGTAAACTTTCCATTAACTTATCAGAGGAACAGCTTCCATGAGAGAGAGGCATCTTCTGCTTCAGTGACTTTCCAACTTCACAAGTCATATTTTGGTTTCCATTCTCTTCACTAAGTTCCATCAAAGTATCAAAGTTCTCATCGTCACCAAATTCAAACAGATGTAACATCTCTTCCTTTGAGATAGTCCTATGTACTTGTTGTCTATCTACCACCCTTGCTGCAAGCCCTTCTTTCGTCACCTATTTGTACCATTTTTCTAGTCAAAATGTTATTCAAGAAACAAACACCAATAAAGGACAAAAAGTTTCCCTTACTTGACGCTTATAGATCTTTTCTTCCATAGTCCCATGTGCCATCAATCGATAAGCAAACACCGGCTTTGTCTGGCCATACCTATAATAATAGAAAACATAGTATGCAATTAAAATATGTGAAAATCTAAATTGACTTGTAAGTAACAGAAATAAATGAGTTAAACCCACCTCCAAGCCCGATATATAGCTTGAAGATCATATGTAGGGTTCCAAGAACCGTCAACAATAATTACACGGTTTGCAGCATAGAGATTAATCCCAAGAGATCCAGCTCTGGTAGAGATCAAAGTACACTTGACTCTTTTATTCATCGGCGCATTAAACTTCTCAACCAACTTTTGCCTTTCAGAACTTTCTGTCCTTCCATCCAGCCTGTATGGCACATTGCAAAGAAAAGAGAGCTTGAGACATCTTTATTTTCAGAAGTTCTAATGGCATCTATACTTAAATGAACTTAGAATGCAATGGGCTACATATTAAACATAAACCAGCTTCTCAGCAAAATCAGGTACGCTTTTGGAGAAGTTTACAAAAGATTCAGAAATGCTTATGCACTAACTATTTTATGAAAAAGCAGTCATATTCAAACACACATTGGCCACAAACAAGTGGATTAACAGAAAGCTACAGTGTCAAAAGGGGATGGCATTAAACAAATTTATCAAATTCTAAACAATTTCCACTGATATACACGTACCTATACCAGTCCTTCCCCTTTTTCCAGCACTTCCCATTTTTTCTGCGTCTAGGTAATCTTGAAAGATATAGTTCTATCAGATCTAAAGTTGGAATGCTCTGACTAAAAACCAGTGCCTTGTCACCCACATCTGAACACATAGTTATGATGTCAAGCAGCAAAACCATTTTGCCACTGTAATCAAGCTCTTTATAATTATTTTCATGAAGAAGATCTTTCCACCAACCCTAGTAAGGAGAAATATTCTAAGATCAGCAAGATAAGAAAGTAAAATTAATATAGACAAAAATGCTATTGTCTAATTAAGTTCCACCCAAGGCACATATAAACAACAGAGAAACCCAAATAGATATTCAATTGCATACCTTTTGAATAAACCCATAATCACTTTTCTCAAGCAGAGAATCATTCAAATTCTTTGTTTTCTCTGTAACACATAATGCAAAACCATTTAAACACAGAGTTAAACACATAAAAACCTAAAAATTGACTCAAGAAAGTTATGCAATGATTCTATAAACTATCAACATGTCTCAATGACTTGAAATGGAAGAAGAAACTGCAAAATTTTAATGCTCATTAATTACAAATTAGTCAAAGTTTGTCTTCATAAATATACTGCCTAATTTACTGACATGATCAGGAAGCATTCCTGGCCTGGCTAGTGATGTTTTCTTTCTTTTTCTTTTTCTTGAAAAAATCAAAAGAGGCAGCAAGCAACAAGTCATTCATCCTATCTTTTCAAACATGAAGCAGAAATCAAACAAGTAAAGCAGTAAGACCAAAGCAGAACAGACCTGAAAACCCACCAGCTCGCCCACTATGGCTAATACTAGATCTGCAATTTCACACCCTAAGAAGGCACAGAGTATGTCAAGACAAAATAATGGTCCGATCTTCCCCCTCCTCCTCCCTCTTTTCATGTGGGGAAAAGAACTGATACTTAAATCAACCCTCATGTAACAGTCATCCTATCAGTAGACTTGAGATTTACTCCAAATTTATAGAATTAATAATGAGCTATATTATTCCATCCCAACTTCAAAAGATATCTTTAAAGCAAGTACTAGAATTTCAATACAAAACTAGTACCCTCCATATTCCATAGATCATGAGAACAAGCAAGCATACAAGTCTAAGAACAAGAAACATCAGTTCACGGCATTCAGAAAAAAAACCAACCTAGTCTAGTGGAGCCATATTTAAAGCCAACATATTCAGCATGCACATATGACATGTCAACACACCAAAAACGCCAAGGACAGGAAACAACAAAGAAAAACAGGGAATACCTCCAACAGTCACATTATAATCTATATTTTCATCACTAGAGCTGTCATCTGCTTCAGCAGCATCTTCACGACTAATATAGCCTTTATCTTCTTTGAATTGCAAGATCCCAGGATGGTTCCATATCTACTCAGGAAAAGAAATAGTTCCGTCAAAACAACATGGATTCAAAATAATTTTTTTGTTACAGAAAAACAGTAGAGATAAATAGAAGGACAAAATTCACATAAATCTTTCTACGATTACAACACAGATTCGAGAATATTTTATTTCAAGTTAAAAAGATTAAAAACATCTTGGAACATAGCATTTAGGAAAGTATCTAGGTTTATTCATGATTCTCATTTCTAAAGCTGCAAATATCTATTACTCGAGAATTTGCTGAAACCAATCACTTCCAGATAATGCATCTCTTTTCCTTCACTTCTTCAAATGATGCCCTACCAATGTCACCTAAGGAATAATGCAATAAAATATTTGAAAAAAAAAAAGAATGGAAGAAATCCACATCACTCAAACTAGGATGCATATAAAATACCCAAAAAACTGGAGCATATTATTTTCTAAACAAGTTGAAGTGCATCTCCATTTAAATTAAGAAAGAAAGGTTTGTCCAGCTCTTTATAATATCATGGATCTACTTTGGCAATTCAGTAAATCTCAGGTGCATGCATCTTGTAATTTATCAAGGCATTTCATAAAATTTTTTATAGAATATTAGCTTTCATCACATTAGGCTTGAAGATCCTTGAACAAAGGAGATGAGGGTATGGCTTATAATTACACCCATTAATGCTCAAGGATGTTGCATGCGAAGAATCTTGGACAACTCTTTGTGAGAATAGCAGGACAAGGTGGAACCTCAGTGGTTTGAGCTAAGTTTGAAGCTTTCCATACATCTCCACATATACGGCTTGGTTAACTGATGTGGCTCAATGTTTTTTTCATTTATTCATAAATAGACAAACAAACCAAACCAAAATTTTGGCAATGCAGATCCCTAGTCATCAGGGAGTTGTTTCCATCCATAATTTAAGGCTCATTCACTTAACACCTGCAGAGGTTGTATGGCCATGCATGCATGCATCCATGTGATAAAGCAGCTTTATAAACTTAAAGAACAAGTTGTATAAGATTATACCTGAGCCAAGGCCTGATACCCAGCGAAGAAACTTTTCCTAATTTTTTCATTAGAAGAGCTGTCGTTTGTAAAACCATGAACATCAAGGAATCTCTTGTAAAGCTTCCGCTGGAGTGGAGACAGCTTTACAGCAATAACAAAGACAGTTTTAGGAGGCAAGTCTTTTTTCACCACACTCATATCCATTCTCTGAACAAATCCTTTTAATTGTTCATAAAGGATATGAGACCTTTGATTCATTATTTTCACATCTTCATGTGTTGAATTTGTGTGCTGACCATTTTCTATTGGATTCTGGAAGCTGCATATACAGAAACCCAAGATTACATCAAACCGACAAAAAAAGAGAAGGGAACAACGAAGATAATAAAAGTGTCAGAGCCTTGCCGGTTCCGAAATTCATGGCTGCTGCCAAGAAAACCTTCTCGTACGAAATCAACCATCTGTTCCAAAGGAAACCTGATAAGAACTGTATAGTAACTAGGCAAAGAAAATATATAATTTGCTAAAAACAATAGCTCACACAGTAGTACTCCATGAGATTGTTCTGAAGTGGTGATCCAGTTAATGCAATTCTCCTCTGGCAATTCACTTGTTTCAAGGCCTGGGTTGTATCAGCCTTGGTGTTCTTAATAGTATGGGCTTCATCACAAACTAGTATATCAGGTCCATCCTAGAGTTGGAAATAAAGTTCAATTCAAAGGCAGCAAAACCATAAAAATAGATGTGACAAAATGAAGGTTTGTCCAGAAGTGATGCAAAATAAAGATAAACATATATCAAATCATCAATTATTGACCTATGCTACAATCAAATCACCTCAAACCTTACAATGACCATGTCCATTTTTTAATTAAAAACAAAGTCAGTGCTTCAATAACCACACAGGAAAAGCAATGCAGTTCACTTCAAAATTAATGAAAAATTGGTTTTTTCCATTACTAAGTATCAATGCATACGCAAATATAAACTACCTTATTTGCAAGAATGCTCATGGTACATGGTTTCAATAGAATGCAACCTAGTGATTAATTAGAATCAATCCAGTTTGCTATAAAGTAGCAATTTCTAAACCAATCAGTTATTGTTAAGCATTTATTTAACTCACTATTCCCCATAAGTCAAATTTACGGTACGAAATATAGTCATTAAAAATTCCATGCCCTGTTGCTGAAGATAAGGGCAATCACCTGCAAGGCAAGACATATTTCTCTAGCCATGTGGCGATCCTTCACATGCTTTCCGAGAGACAAGTTCCGAAAAGCAGTATAGCCAATCAAAAAAACTCCACCTTTAGCTTTCCACCTGGCAAACAATTCCGCTCGTCTCTCCCTGACAAAAAGTAATGATTACAACAGGCATTTCAGACAATTGATAATTAACTTTTCTTTTTCCTTTCACCTAAATACTAGCAATTTCCACAAAATAGAAGAGAATAGGAAAGGGGAGTCATAAAAGTCAATTGGCCCCTTAATACGCAGCACAAGATGATTTCAAAATTTTCCTTTTTCACTCAGACTTGATCGCACAAATTTACAATCATTTATAAGATAATGCATATTACCCCCATGCTTATACTTCCCATAACAGCTCATACCCTTCCAAGAGTTTTATCTAGTATCCATTCCTCACGAACATGCAAAACCTTCCTCCTTACCCTATTTTGAAGCTGATAAGCCTAATCTTGTTCTGCATAGTTGCCTCCTGTAGTGACACATGTTTTAATGAACTTGGCTTCTACCACTCCAAAAAAGGCAAGACCTATTTTATGCTAACAAGTTTCAGTTTTTCAAGAACACCTGTTTCACTGGTCAACAGTACTCTAGCCAAAGAAGAAAAAATCTTTCTTTTACACTGACACTTATGGAGGCAGAAAATTTGGGCATGCCACGATTTATGCACATAATAACACCCATCAATAAGTTTATAACTATAGCAAAACATGGCAAAATTGGATACACTTTTAATTAGATATTTTCCAAAAAAAAATAACTTAACCTTGGCACATCTTCTAACATGAAGACACGGAGAGGCTTTACTTCTGAAGGTCTCCACTTCATGAACTCCTGCCGCCAGTTATGCAGCACATTTACTGGAGTGACGATGAGTGCAGTTTTTAATCCAAGATCAACACTTCTCATTGCAGTGTAAAGAAAAGCAATAACCTGCAAGTACAACTAGACATGTCAGGCGAGCTGTAAAAACCCAAAGACTTGGACTGCAAGGAACACAAAGAGATCATTAGCAATGAAAGCAATACAAGGTCAGAACTATGACATCAGAACACACACTTACAGGCATGCCTGTATAGACACACCAAAAGAAAAGAAGAGGCAGAATGAGGGAGATAGAGATATATGAAGAAGAATACCTGAAAAGTTTTACCAAGGCCCATTGTGTGAGCTAGAATACAACCAAGACCTCTATCCCCAGACCTCACTTTTGTGATTGACTGTATAATATTTTCCCACAAAAATCGGATCCCTGCTATCTGCGGTAACAAATCAACCAAAAGACATTCATCAAAGTTTGAGCTTACAAGCGTCAGCATCAATAAAGACATTCAACCAAATTCCAAGACCCAATCCTGAGTCCTGATATTTTCTATAAGAATGCTCACAAAATCCAGATTACTGTGTCAGAAGCAAACTTGATTTCTCATAGAAAGCTTGATCATAGCATTAAAAGAAAGAAAAAAAGAATAAGAAGAAGTAACTGCAACTGGAAGACAATTTTCAGCATACTAGGATATTACAAATCAAGCATATTAAATTAAATTCAATGATATAATACTGAAAGCAAATGATGAATAATCCAGGTAAACAACAACGACCAACTGCAAGTTGATATCAATAACTACTGAAATTATCAAAGAGAAACCTGATGGACTTTCAATTTGGCTGATATACTCTGAGGAATCCTTACAGCTTCTTCACCATCCTCCCTCCTAACATTCACTATATAACCGGTAATGGCATCACCAAGTACCTCTACACTAGCTTCATCTGATAAGTTCCTATTGCAGCTTGGAGAGTTTATCATGTTATATTTGGCAGAAAACTGCATTGACTTTAAGCGCTCTTGACGTTCCTACAATATTTTGGAGCACAATGCAAAATTCAATACCAGAAACCAGTTCAATTGAAAAAGAAGCAACTCAAAATAAGATACCTTCTCTATTGCAATTTTCCTCTTTGTCTCTTCTCCCAATTCTGCATCATCAAGAATCCTTCGAATTTTCTTTTTTCGCTTTCTCTTAGAGCTATCATAGAAACAAATTGGATATCAACTCAGAGAAACAAGCCTTCACATATTTGGCACTGTTAAATACTAATTGTCCTACAAGTAACACTCATTAAAGAGCATTCTTGACTCCAATTAGATGCATCACAAGACAATTAATACAAACTGGGTGAAGGCAAGCTTATATAAACTCTTTAAATCATATAAGAGGAATAAAGGGAAAGATGTAAAATAAAAAAAAAAAAAAAGAAGAAGAGACTGCAGATTGTCTAAAATTTTCAGACCTCAGAGGAAAATCATTACCTGATGGCAGTATTAATGTCAGCATCTGAATTTTCTGACTCGCTATCAGAGCTAGAAACCATTGTGTCTCGATATCCCATGGCTCTTTCTAATTCTGATGTTAATTTTTGCAGAAGACTTGGCAAGCAGAAACAACATTGCCAATCAGAGGCCTGGGCCTCAAGCAAACATTCTTCACCAATATTCCTCCTTATACACTTGGTACAAAATAATGTTTTGCATGACTTGCAACTTATTAAGTCATTGCCTTGTCCACACCATCCACAATAACCCTCCGAGCAGTCAGCATCCTGCCACAATGGAAAAAGTCCTAATTAATTTTAACAGAAGCACCTATTGTAACAAATTATGTAGAGGGGTGGGTAATGATAGTATTTAATCATTTTTCACCAAAATATTGTGGAAAATGCAATTAATTTGCACAATCAGTACCTTCATATGCATCTTCTCTTCCAGCAAGCATTTGCAATCCATCAAATAATTACTCTAAGAAGGGGATGTTGCTGCACTTCAGTAGCCAGTTTATGACAAGCAGTGCAACTAAACTTCTCAGTCAGACGCTCTGAAGAATTAGATTCAACCCCAACAGCATCATCACTTTTTTCTAGCAAAGTAAACCGATCCTCCAATTTGGAGGAAAGCAATTCATCCTTCATTGTAGTATCAGCTTCATTATCACTAGCTATGATTAAAGTTCGAGCCTTCTTATTGTCACCATTACCCTCCTTATCTTCATTTGAACGCTTGGACCCTCTGGGTTTACCAGAATCAGACATGTCTGACTCAACATGCCCTAAGGACATGCCATCAGGAACAGACCATGTCCTGTCCAACTTACAAGATTCAAAACTTTCAGGCACATCAGTCTTCAAATTCTGACAAGTTACCCCATTCTCACTATTAGGCACACCCTCCCTATCTTCTCGATTTTCCTTGTTTGAAATTGAGTTAGAATCATCTTCTAAAGGCTTGGATCGATCAAAGTTGCTTTCCATCACCTGAACCAAAGAGCAAAATTCTCTGAGGGAGACCAGGTTTTAGTAATATAAAAAGAGGAAGAATGTTAGGTCCTTGCATGCATAGGCATATCTTATTAGTTTCATCAAAGGTCCTTAAGCATCTTGCACAATAGTCTAAAACACTGTACACCATAAGGAGCATGTTACATAATGGGCCATAGATATATGCTAGCATTTTTTTTTTTTTTGGAAAGATAGATATATGTTAGCATAGAAATGAGAATAAATTGCATACACTGACAAAATTATTAAAGTCACCAAAGAAAACTGGTCAGCCTTCAACTTAAAGACTGACACATGCTCCTAACGCACATTGCACAGCCCTGTTCCTTAAATACTTGGATCTTCAAATCTATTGCAATGTCTACTTTTAACTGCCCAAGTAGCATGAAAAGAATACTAAGGTGACCCAACAATATTATTACCTAAAAAAGTATAATTTTTTTGGGCATTATATTAAATTCTAATGAACTCAACTCAAAAAAGCATGAGTCCCATTATGAAAAGGGTTTGGGAAAAATAACAATAGTAACTACATAAACTCCAATACATTCAGTCTACTGAATCAATGGAACCCAGTTAGAATAATCTGTTGCATTCCACAGAATTTCAAATTCAAAAAGAAATCATAAGATTGGGGAAAACTGCTAAACATCTAATAACAAGGATTCAACTGTGTCCTTCGACATATCATAGGGTTGCCATTTGATCAACTAGCTTAGGTGCTAAATTATATTTAGAAGCTTTCTTGCTTTGTATAATTGGATTTTACTGTTAAGCAGTTTCCCAGAGAGAGGGTACTTTTTAGATAGTCTCCTGTTCAAGAGCCCTAGTGTTTGGAATATAAGGACTAGTCAAAAAGTCTCTGGCAAGTGCTTGTACATTCTTCATATTCTAATACATTTCTAACAATGAAACTAAGAGTTTGGTTTTCTTCAGAAATAACTATTCACAGCACATAGGAGCTCCCCTTAACCTAATTTCTTCCTCCCTAATGCAATCAAGTCTTCTGCTTGTGCTATCAAACTTCTAAACCTTCCACAAATTTTCCCACCACTTCTTGGCAATTGATATTCTCACAATAAATCCATCTTTTCCTGCTGCCAGGAAACAGTAGCACTATAATTTCTTTCAAGCCACTAATTTTTCCTTCAAGAATAATTAGATCAACCCCCAATTGGCCTCTAAATCCTTCCGACCATCCTGTGAACATCAAAACCTGAAATTTCTTGAGCCCAAACCCACAAAAAGTCACATGGTTTATCAGCTCTGTCCTATATTCGGGCAACTCAATTCCCTGAACAAACTTATTTGATGCTACAACAATAAGCTCTATATTCTTTGCTCTCACACTTGTAAAGTAACCATATGAAAGGAAACTTAAATTTTCATCAATTTTCAGCCTTATTACATGAGAGTTTCATTATTTTCAAGTCCATGAAAATATGGACCAGACATACAAAAAATATCTAAAGTAATATTCTTCAACTGATCTAGGGCAAATGCAAACAAAAAAAGAATAAAACGTAATTAAACAGAGAACCTGTTTAGATCTCCTTTGATGTCTCCTCCGCTTCAAATGCAAATGAAACTTTCGGTCAATATTTGCATCATCTTCCTCTTTCACCTGTCAATAACCTAGATGTTAATGCGTGAATGTATGAGCTGTAGGAATTAAAAAATTATCCAAACAGGTACTTACAAGCAAAATAACCAATAATTATTATAGAAGACAACAAATTATTAAATATCACAATACAGAATGCTCATGTATCTTAATAAATTCTATCAGTAGTCACTACACAAGAGAATAATATCCGAGATATATCCCACACGACCAGATAATCAACCGGGGAGAAAGAGATTCAAGAAAAAAGTAACATTTAGAAACTAGACAAAAAATCCCTGGAAACATTGATCCAACTCAAGGTGATCCGTGCAGAGAGCTGCTATTTACATTAGGCCCAGGTGCTAGGTGCTAAAATATCACTTACCTATTGAAGAGAGGAATTAGTTGGTAAAATTAATTAAAAAACATTGAATATCAATAGATAGTTGTAGTAAGAAACTAATCACACATTTCCCCATGTCAAAATTCTGGAAATGAAGAATAATTATATCAAACAACACTGACTAACCTTCCTAAAATTTTTCCTTTGCTCGTCAGAAAGAATCAGATCTCTTTCATTTTCTATGGCATCTGCAACCAGTGGATTAGCTGTACTCCCATCAATATCTTCAATCTCCTCCACCTGGCCGAAAAAATTTGCAGAAACTTTATCCAAAGAACAACTGAATCCATGCAGACTAGGTTCCAGCAAGTTTCATAAAAATATAAAGGATAAGAATTTAGATGCTAGATTAAAGCTTCAAATACATAGATATTAACAAATTAAGTCAAAACCATATTTTATCACCTCATTGACTCCAGGAAATTTAAGTCCCATTAATGCAGCTTGCTGCGGCGTGCTGGCCAAGTAAACAGAAGCCCAATTCTTGCTGCCAAAACAGTTGCCATCCTCAGTTAAACCATCAGAACATATTTTCATGAATGAGCTCCAGTCCATGTCTGAGTTTTCTGTTACTGCCTCCTGGCTAGCATCACTGGAAAGCTTCTTTTGAAGAAATCCACTAGCACCCTCCTCCAATAATCTACCATGTTTCCTGAATCAAAAATATAGATCCATAAAAATCAACTTTAAGCCTTACAGAGTAGAACTAGGGTACCCCATCTACTGAAAAAAACCGGATGCAGTGGATGAACTTTCACAACACAAATACTTTGTTTTAGTCCTAGAATTAAACATGTCATGGAAAGTACACAATCTGAGACCTAGGACGCTGTGTTTGGGTAAATGCCTTAAGGTAGAGCAGTAGTGCTGGCCTTTGCACCTCTAGCACCCAAAACTAACCATAAACTACATCGGCAACGTTGCACGCTAGGTGGCTCATTTTTTTTTTACCCCAGCCAAACATAATGTGTTTCATTAAAGACCTTCTCATGGCAGCAAAGTTGCGGGTGGCTGACTAACTAGAACTAACAGATTTTTCTCCCCCGGTTTTTGCAATAATTCAACAATCAAGAAGAACACAACATATAAATTAAGGATCAAATATAACAATGTGATGCAGGAGCATCTAGAATTCCATTTTATTTAGTATTTTAGTTGGTTTAGGATTTTATTTTCGTTATTTTATTTATTTTGGGATTCTTTTCTTATTTTTATTAGGATTTTAGTAAATTAAGTTTTTATTTATTAGGAGTAGGATTCTAAACTTTCTATTTGATTAGAACTTATCCTACCTAGTATAAATAGATGATCCTAGATAGAGGACTTATTATTATTATTATTTTATTTATTCTGAATTTTTATTCAAGAGGTTTCTTTAAAACCCAATTATCTTTCTATTGTTCTAAACATAATCAACCCTATTCAAGTCCTACTTGTTGAGTTTTAATTGCCCTAAACCTTTTGGCTACATCAAGTGGTTGAGTTCTAATTGCCCTAAACCTTCCGGCTACATCAAGTGGTATCAAAGCAAACGATCCTACCATCTTACAAGGATTTTTAGCTTAGAGATTATGGTTGGCCAAGGTCAAGGTCAAGTTGCATGCAACCAGCCTCAACAAACTAAGTTGTTTGAGATGCGGAGAATGATTGATGACTTGACCCAGTGCAGCATCAGGATCCACTAGGACCTCGAATGGAGATGACTTGAGGATGACGATGAATTGAGATTGAGAAACCCTTTCCTGAAGATGGACCCGCAAATCAAGAGGCAAGAGTTGAATTGGAGGGTTGGTTACAACACGCCCTTGATTTAAATGGTGGAGGAATCAAGATTGAAGAAGCTGAATTTCATGGGAAGTTTCATGGGAAGGATTATTTGGATTAGGAAGCCAATTTGGAAAATTACTGTGAATGGAAACCCATGGCAGAAAATCGAAAATGTGTTATTTGTAAAGCTGAAATTGAAAGGTACGCACTTCAATGGTGGAAGAGAGTTGAAGAGCAACATGCACGACAAGGGAAACTTAAAGTCAACACTTGGAGCACATGAAAAGTAAGTTACGAAAGCAATTTTTACCAGCTGATTATACTGTGGAATTATATGAAAAATTTCATTGCTTGAAGCAAAATAACATGATCGTTGAGGGGTATACATCGGAATTCAATAACCTATCAATTCGGGTGATGAACAAATTACTTTTTTTTATCAAGCTGGTTTGAATCATTCTATTAGAGACAAGATGGGAGCACTTTGTTTATACAACATTGAAGATGCTCATCAATATGCTTTAGCAGCAGAAAAATGAGTTTTATGCTATGGTGCTAGAAAGCCCTTATATGGCACCAATTGGCAAAGCAATTCTCAAGCAAGACAAGGTTATCAAACATCCCAACCAAATTATCGAGGGGCTACCACAACCAATAAAACTAATAATGGTGCAACCAATGTTGAAAAGAACGATAAAGGAAAGAGTATAATATCTTATGGTGGACAAAACAGTTCTAGTTCTTCTACAAATAAAAGATGCAGCATTTCCAAGATTCGATATTTTACTTGTGGGAAGAAGGGACACACTTCTTTTGCTTACCCACAACGAAGAGGGAACTTAGCGGAATTAGGGGAAGAGTTAAAACTAGTTTATGATGAATATGATAAGGAGATAAAGGAAATCAATGTTTATCTTCAACAAGGTGAGTCCTTGGGAGTACGAAGAATGATGACGACAACTATCAATGAAAAAGCGGAATATTGGAGGAGATGAAGTATTTTTCGTACACCTGTTATTTGTGAAGATAAAGTGTGTGATCTTGTCATTGATGGAGGAAGCACGAAAAATATTATTTGAAAAGAAGCAATAGACAAATTGAAGCTTCCTACAAGCAAGCATCCTCCTCCTTACAAGATTAGGTGGCTAAAAAATGGACACAAGGTACTAGTAACTACTCAATGTTTGGTGAAATTCACTATGGGAGGTAACTTGAATGATAAGGCTTTTATGTGATGTTGGTCATATTCTTACAAGTAGACCTTGGTTGTATGATCATGATATGGATCCTTCTACAAGGACATTACAAGGACAACAAGAGGTATACTTTATATCCTCTTAAAGAAGAAGCTAAGAAATCAGCAACTTCAAGCCCTACAAACAGAAAAATCAGCAAAATCACTAGGCATTTATCCGTTGAAAATTTTGAAGTTGAAAGTAGTGAGATGGGAATTATGTACGCTTTGGTAACTAAGTTTTCGAAGAGGGATCAAATGGGTAAAATGCCTCAATATCCAACAGAAATTCAGCAGCTATTGAAGGAATTTAGAGAGTTGATTAATGAGGATTTGCCAAAAAGTCTATCACCTCTAAAGAGCATCCAACATGCAATTGATTTGGTACCAGAAGCATCATTACCAAACCTGCCAACATATAGACTGCCACCTACGCAGCGAGCTGAGGTATGAAGAAAAGTTGAGAAGTTGTTGGAGAAAGGTCTAGTGTGTGAAAATAAAAGTCCTTGTACTTGCCCAGCTTTGTTAGCCCCTTAGAAAGATGGTTCATGGAGGATATGTGTGGACAGCCATGCCATAAACAAGATTACAGTCAAGTATCGTTTTCCTATTCCTCGATTGGATGAGATGCTTGATCAACTAGTTGGTTCCAAGGTGCTTTCCAAGATCAATTTAAAGAGCTGATATCATCAAATTAGAATGAATGGAGATGAATGGAAACAGCCTTCAAAACACCTGATGGATTATTCAAATGGTTGGTGATCTTATTTGCTGATCACTTTCGAAAGATTATGAAGAGGTAAAAGCTGCCTCAAAAGCCAGCAATTCAGCATAATCTTTTGCTGCCAATCAACAACGTTGTAAGCAGGAATTTGAGGAAGGTTATCAAGTACTTGTGCACTTGAGGCAAGAAAGATTTCCTAAGGGTACTTATCACAAGCTCAAGTCTAGAAAATTTGAACCTTGTAAGGTGTTAAAGAAAATCAGTTCAAATGCGTACTTAAATGGACTGGCAACTGAGTCAGAAATAAGTCCTATTTTCAATGTTTTGGACTTGTATCCTTCTGATGAATTTGATGGGACTGCATCTACCATAGACACTCAAGTTCAGCAACTTCCAGTTGCTAACGCTGAAGTTATTGAAGAAGTGCTAGATGTGAAAGAGGTTCAATCTAAATGAGGGACCCCGTATAGACGATTTTGGGTGAAATGGCTTGGTAAACCTGCTAATGAAAGCACTTGGGTTGCTAAAGTGGAATTAAAACAAGTGGATCTAGACATCTACGACGAGCATGTCAAGGCCTACTCGTCAGAGCCAAGTTTTTTTCTGACCAAAGGGGAATGATGCAAGCAGATTCTAATCTTTTTATTTGATTAGGACTTATCCTAGCTAGTATAAATAGGTGATCCTGGATAGAGGACTTATTATTATTCTTTTGTTTATTCTGAATTTTTATTCAAAAAGTTTCTTTAAAAGCCAATTATCTTTCTATTGTTCCAAACACAATCAACCCTATTCAAGCCCTAATTGTTGAGTTCTAATTGCCCTAAAGCTTCCAGCTACATCATAATGTCACAAACAGATAATGTTTATCTAGATTATATGTACATTTTAGCAGTGCTCTCTCAAAGGTGCTTGCCAAATTCAACTGGCATATTACCACTCACTGAATAAATCAGAATCCACAAGGCAGAATCATACCTCCTTACAGGCCTCTGGGTTTGAAGATGCTTCTCAGCATCAGCTACAGACTCAGCAATTTCACTAGTCACCTGAGATCCTACCCAGTGCGCTCTTCTTTTCCAAGCTTCAGTAGAGCAACCATTGGGAACTTGACTCTCAATCCACTTATAAAGGCTGGGTAATTCAATACCAGCCCCATCAAGTTGTTCCTGTTCAAAAAAGCGATGTCAGGTATGAACAAACGCGATTTCTAGACAGAAAAAACAGAGCATAAGAAACTGCAATTGACACTCAACCAGTAACAGGTCAGGAACTAGAAACTTCGATAGAACAATCATATAACTACAAAAGCTAAAAAAAATTGAATAATGATATACCACAATGCAAGTAATCAAGAAGAAAACGTAGAAAGAAAGAAATAGGTGCAAAGAGAATATTGCAGCCAAGCAAACTCAAGGCTTCTTAGGATAACATTTTCATCCTTTTTTAGGGCAGCCAGAAAGCAGGAAAGAGAAGGGGTTCAACAATTTATTTTTCATTTCAAACAGAGGAAAAGAAAGTCAACATTGATCTCTAGGTTGCATCTAAAGTAGAAAAGGTGAGCTGAGACATCATATACCAGTTTAATTTTCATCTCCCAAAAAAGTAAAAGAAAGTCAAGGCTGGTCCATAAGGTACAATTTAAAGAAGAAAATGTGAGCTGACATTCAAATGTTGTCTTGCTACAGAAAATTAATTTTATAAATAAAATACTTATACACACAAAAATATATGTATTAAGAATCAACGCTTTTTATCAAGACAGAAGAAAGAAGCAGACCAACAATTGCGCACTCTCAGTCTCAAGCTCATCTAGCACACCTTCCCATTGCTCTATAAAAGTAGCCATTTCATCTGCAACAGCTGTATCCAACTATGAACAAAGTAAAAAGCATCAGAGATGGTAAAGGGCAACAAAATATTGATGAGAGGGAAACAAGATAGTAAACTAACATCATCCCCCTGAAGAGTTTGTGCCAGCTCTCCTCTCACTTCACTCTCCACTTTAGCAAGAGACTCCTTTTCAAGTGTTTCTTGAGCCTCTGCAGCCTGAAATGAGTATGAGAAAACATTCCAACATAATAAAGAGAAGGATAAATATGACCAACATCATGTGATTTGTTTTTTCCCAATTAGCACCCCGTGATTAAATTCTGTTCTCATAGGGAATTACCCTAAATTTCATCCAGTAAAATTACCAAAATATCCTCAATTCTAAAGTTATACTTTTGTTCACACATAAGGGTACTTTCATAATTTTTCTAGGTAAAATTCACAACGTAACCCCCAATGGGAACAGAACTTATCTACAGGATGTTAATTGACAAAAAAAAAACATTAGATGCTATGTGGGAAAAGTTGAAACCACAATGGGTATAGGTGGAGTTTACCCAAAAGAAAAAGAAAACATCAAAGTTTACTGAAGAAACATGATACCTTGCTCTCAACCTCCAAAAACTCAGAAATCAACTCCTCTATTTCCTGCTCAGTCAAAGACTCCTGCAGAAATAAACAGAAAATGGAAGGTGTAAAAAAGTGCATAAAAGTTTCAAGCATAGAAACACAGAGAAGAAACTAAAATAAGCAACAGTAAGGATGATGGTGAAGGTCTTACAATCTATCAAAAAGATAACACTAATCATAATGAAAAATTAACTTGCCTCAAAACGCAATCCATCATCTTGTCCAGATGTTGACGGTTCATCACCATCTGAATCAAGTATAAAAGAATCACTAGAGGCACTCTCAACATCTTCAACTTCCTTGTGTTTTTCCTCCATCTTTTATTCAAGCTGCATCAAGAAAGACAATAACCTTCCAAAGCAAAACCTAAGAAGATGACAATTAAACATATCAGCAAATGAAGCAACCTAAAGATGCATTGTTTCTCAGAATGACAAAAAGGAGCAGAGAAAGCAAGAATTCATGATTAGATGATAGGAACAAAAGGAAAAATACCAGTATATATGTAATAAGTTACAGACATCATTCTCATTTCCAAATTACCCAAGTCTTAACACAAACTTCCTCTCAACTTTACCATTACCCTAAGCCAGTTGCATGAGGGCCATCACATATAATAGGATAATATTTATCACATTAGCAACAAGAATAATAGAGATCACCCATAAATGAGTCAAAATCAAATACAACCAGCTAAGTTAAAAACAGCTAGTGCAATTGAGCTTTAATTCTCCATATGTAAATGGTCCTAGAAAGAGGCTTACATGATCATATAAAATATCAATTGCATATACTTTTGCACAAAAATCTGTTCACAACCATATAATACAACTCATTCCAAGCCACTTCTGTAACACATAAAAGATCTGATCTCTTACTCAGAATTTGGTTTAAACAGAAAAAAGAAAAAATGTACCTCATTTGGTGTATTCGAAAGGATAATCAAGGAGAAAATCTTTCAAATGTTCAAAGGATGGCACCATCAGTTGCACCATAACCTTTAGTTTTCTTGGAAATATCTTTGATGCTATAAAAAATACAATCAGGAAAGCAGCCTCACACGAAAGAAATGCATAGGCAAAACTTCTCACGTGTACCAAAATTACAAAAGCAGGGCTCATTATTAGTATTTTTGGTCCAATAATTGGGGTCCATTAAGCCACTGCAGCTCTAAACGTTAATTTTCAAAACCTAGCCACAAAATTACATGTAAGTGATTTCCACCTATGGCATCCATGTTAAGTTAAAAAATGCCTAAAGAAAAACACTACCTTTTGTGAGAACAAAGGTTGTCACAAGAAACCACAACTAAAACTCCTACTTTTATGTTTGGATTTTTGGAATCAATTCCTAAGATTCTAACTCAAAAATTACAACATCCAAAGAGAGGTAAGCTACACAAAATCCCTAGCATTGAATGGTGGGACATTTAAAGCATCGCCACAAGGACAAACTAATATTTATCATCCTTGACTAGTAAAATCCATCTATACTACCTAGTTCAGCACTAAGTTATAGTGGTCAAAGAGCTCAATAAAAATTGCTGGCCAACAGAATCAGATAATCAAAACTAATTCAAGTCGTCTACTTTGAATAAGCCATCATATGGGTACTATGAGGTCTGCACGAGTTAACTTTGCAAGGGCATAGGATTCCAAAAAGAAAAAGTAAATTTAAATTTATATAGCAGCTGTTTCAAGCCGAATGGAAACAAGAGAATTAAATATAGTGTGAACTGCTCTAATATAAAGATAAATTGCCTTCCAAATGATGAAGCTGCAGAAACATGCATGCACAATCAACAAACAGAACACAATTCATCGCTTTCAACTTCATCACATTGCAGAAAATAAAGCGCAAGAGTAAGTTGATTAAAACCATTGGTTCTATGAGATCTCAAATATGAGATTGAGTGAAAGGAAAAGCATGTGCACAAAGAATTCACAAGAAGACAAAGGAAAAAAAACAGATCCAAGTATCTTTATGGGAAATTGAATCAATATTTAACAAAGGGAAGAAGTGCTGTGTTCATTTTGGAATGTCATTCAGAAACTCACCGGCTAAAGACAGGACCTGGAAAGTAGGCAGTGACAGAAATTTGCAATGCAGAAGCAGTAAAAATAGAAAGGTTTTATCATAGAAAAATGTGATACCAATCACAACCAATATGAGGCAAAGCCATGTTGCAATTTTATTATGGGTTTTGTGCTTTTTTGACTTCTCACTCTCGATTAGTGTCCTTCCTAGCGACATGGGGCCAGCCACTTCAAACCAACTCCGTCTAGCCATATTAGCAAGAAATAGTACTTATCCTTTAAGAAACAAATCTATCATACAAGATACAGCAATTAATATGAATAACAAATTATTTTGAAAAATATCTTGTAATTATTTTTTTCCTTGACCAGCAGGGGGTTATAACAAATCAAGCCTTACACATGTAGCCACTTTAATGGCATTGCTTATGTATCATGTTTAATTTGAAGAATAAAAAATTCAGGCATGACGCAATAGGCTTTTGTACATACCTAATTGGAATGTACAGAATAGGTCTTAGTTATCCATATTATTAATGGCTGACTCCAATCTTAGACCCCCTTCCAGAACCAAAGCAAAAGCCTAAGAATCAGCTCTACATGCAAATGGGACTTCTGTATACCATACTATTCTTACTCAATCATTTCAGGCATTGCCATCAAACACATAAACTATGTCTTTTATCCCATCTATTGAAGTTGGGTTTCCTTCAGTGATATCAATCAATATGCCCTCTCTTCCAAATTGAGATGATATACAAAAAGAAAATAGAAAGAGCCAAATAGTTGTGAAATTGGTCAACCATTTACATTCATTGTGCTTTCCTATGACAGCAAAAGCTCAGATGCTGTTCACTAGATGATACTTCACTGTGTGATAGAGGCAGCAAAGGTTGGTGTAAGGTTAAAAGGCAATGTCTCACCTGAAAAGCTGCCGAGCTGGTTTCCAAGGGTAGTTTTGAACATAAGAAGATAAGACTTCTCTTGTGCAAAGAGACAGAACTATGAAACCAAAATTCATGTTTTAAGGGATCCTCATCAAATTCTCTACTTAACTTTATTCTCACTTTGGTGACATCAAGAGGAGTAGTGCAAACCTAAATAAAATCAATATTTGTCTTGTTGTAGCTAGCACTGTGCAAATGGTCTGTTCAACCTGAAAAGGCCAAAAACTGAACAAACTGAATTGCACCCAAAAACTGATTGAAATTTAGGGATATCCAAACAAACCGAAAATCGAACAAATTCAGCCATTTACCCCTCAAAATAAAAATTTTAATATCATTTTATAATTTATAAAATTGAAACATCGAAATTATAAATAACATCTAACATCTAACATATAAATAACATCGAACACAATATAAATAACATCTAACAACATATAAATAACATCTAACACAATATATACAAATAACATCTAACATCTAAATAAAACATATAATAAAAACCAACATAAAGAAAATAATTTAAGCAAACATTCAATAAACATTCTCGAGGAAGGAACAATATATATGATTGATTATGAGGGATAAATAATTATTATTAAAAATAATATATTTATATAATAACTCAACAATATATTATTTAAGTTTGATTCTTCAGTCAGTTCAATTGGAAAATCTAGACACCAAGAACCGACTGATCAAACCAAACTAACTGACCATTAATGACAGAATTGAACGTTAACCGAATTGACTAAACTCAATTTGGTTCGATCAGTTTGTTCAGGTCGGATCCATTTGCTCAACCCTATTGCAGCAGAAGTAAGCATTTAATGGACCAGAAACATTCTTTAATTCGATGATAATTTAATTAATTACGACTAAAGTAAATAAAAAAGCATTCTTCTACGTGTTCCACCAATTGTATTGTGCTAATTTGTCTTAGAACATTTGCCTTTGCCTTTGGTTCTTCCACTTGGAGGTTTTCCTATGAATGACAATAACAATTTTACAGAAATCAAGGGTAAATACGTTGATATTCTCAACTCAACTAACCCTTGATCACAAGCTAGTTGAGGTCAACTACGTGAATCCATTTGCTTCATTCCACTTAGTCGAGCTATACCCTCTGAAACATATAATGGGACCATTCCAAATCCCTTTTAATGACTATTCTTCCCTCCTACTTGGCTCAAACTGCCCTCGGCACCAGAGCATCCCTTGGCATGCACTGCCCCATGACCAAACCATCTAAGTCGCCCTTATCTCACCTCAGCCCTAATTGGTGCCACCTCTATCCTTTTGCAAAGAGCTGTAGTATTTATATTTTCCTGTCCTGGTTTACCAGGCATCCACCTCAACATAATCATTTCATCAACCCTCATTTTCAGCTCAATAAGATAATATTTTTACACATAGCAAAACTTTTAGCGCGCTCCATCTTTATAGCTCATCTAACAAGTATGACAAATCATTAAGGCAGTTCCTGGTAAAGAACCCTACCCAACACAAAAAATTACTAGATAAATATCTCATTTAAATGAAAAGATTCATACAATTACACATTCAACTCAATAACTTCAAAAGTAAATTTGGAAAACACTTAATTGAATATGCAATGCAGCTAGCTATCAACATACATATTGCAAATAAATAATTTGCAAAAGGTATGCTAGGTTTTTAATTCTTAATGTTACATTAACGTTGTTCACAAAACCAGACATTGAACTTAAAGCACTCCATGATATATGTAACCAAGTTAGTAAACATTCAAGTGTTAGTACTGTCATATTAGGAAGAAGTGAAACCATCTTAAGTTGATAGACAAACGCAACTCAAATCCATTATAAAACTCAAATATGAATCTACTTTTGTCATATTCCCAGAAAAGGCCACTAGAAAGGAGGGAAAAAGAAAAGCAACTGTAATATGAGGTTGGACAGTAGTTTTTGGTGAATGTATTCATGGAAATCAACAACTTCCAAAATAAAATTCTTCTTAACACAGTGTAACAAATATAACTGCATAAGTCCTAGGAACAACCATTCAAAACTGAAATCAAAACCATAACTAATTGCCTACACCCGAGCATTTGGCTCATTGGTTGGTGCATTATCCCCCTGCCTAAAGAGCAGGGTTCGAATCCCCCCTCCCCCAATTATAAAAAAAAAAAAAAGGCCATAACTAATTGCCCCTTTGGACATTAACGGCACCAATGCACACAAAACAGCTCCACAACTAAGTCTAACTTAAGCAATTTTTCAACCAAAACTATACTTTCTAATCAAAATTTCAAGTTCAAAATCAATGAAAGCACTTTGAAAACACCCATGTTTTTCAAAATTGGCTCATTACTAACTATAACATACTAATAAACCCTCTAATAATGACCGCATCAACCTCATTAATTCTTGCAAAACCTAAGTAACAGAAAATTACAAAATAAACATAGCAAAATATCAATGACTAGACAAACTCTAACACCAATGTGTGGCCGCAACTAACTAATACTCATTCATTTAGCATGTTGAACTAAGAAATTTCTTAATAAACCAAAGAAAAAGTCAAGTAACATAATTATAACACAATTTCCATCTCTGTAAGCAATAAAATAAACTCTTACAAGACTCACATTTCCAAAATTTTCTCATTTTTATCTAAAAACTCCGTTAAACCTCTAACACAACAACGCCATTAACATGCCTAATCACTTAAAACTGATAGAAATGAAAAAACTATGACTAGAAATCATCGAAAAAAGGACCATGCGATTCGAAGTTCAAGCACTATTTAACTTCGACTCGGTGCCTGAAGGGCTAGTGAATTAGAAATCGCAGATTACAGAGAACGAGTTGACTCACCATAGGACAAGAGGACGCACGGTTGAAGCGGAAATCAGACTCAGATTTCTAGAGGAGGAGGGAAACGTTTGATATTTGTGTATTTTTTTAGACGTAAAGAAAAATTAGAAAAAACTTAACTTGCGCTCGGCTTTAAAATATTTGTTAAATTTTTTATTAAGGGTGGCAATTTGGTGATTCTGGAATTTAGAAAGGAGAATTTTGTAAACTCGAAAAGCAAAATTTAATAAAATAATCATAAAAGTAAACAAACAATATTCACATATTTACTCTTTTTTTTTTGAAAGGCCACATATTTACTTCATTAAAAGTAAAATACCAAACAAAGTATAAACTTTTAATTAAAAATCTCAATTACAAATAAATTTATTTTCAATTGTAAAAATAAGTAAGTACTGCCATTAATAAATTCATATATTTACTTAAATTGACACTTTACAATTAATTTCGTGTTAAATTTATGATCTATCATATGATTGAGGTAAATTTAATGTGAACAATTTTTTAAAAAAATATTAAAAAAAATTTTATATGTTATATTTACAAATTATTTTTTGTGTTACAAGTTTTTGTTGCATTTTACAATTTGTTTGTTATTTGTTACAAATTTTTCTTAAGTATTATACAGTTTTTTTTGTTATTTGTTATAATTTTTTTATTATTTTGATATAATAAATTAAGTTAATAATAATAGAAAATAAAATTTTTTATTATGGGTAGAGATGTCAACGGACCATGCCCGATTGAACCCTGTAAAAGGTAAGCTTTTATCTCGACCTACCAAACCTTCTTATTTAAGGAAGCATTTAATTTAAATTAAACTAGCACGTTAATGACTCTTTTTCAGTTTTTTAATTTTAATTATAATATAGAGAAAAAATTTATTTGATGCTGGTTATATAACAGTGATAATAAATCTATAGCTCTAATACATTTACAAACATGAATATAAGTAAAAGTTTTAATTGATGGAGAAAAAGTAAATATTTATTTGTTATATTTTTAAATGATCAGAATAATATTTGTTGAATATAATTTTAAATTATAATTATAAACTAATCGATAAGAATTTTGATATATAGATAAAAGAATTTAACTTCTATTGAATTACTTTTATTTGAAAATAAATTATTAAATTATTTGTTTATATTTATTGTCACTACTATATATTCGAGATCTAATAAAATTTTATCTATCTTATAATTAAAATGTAAAAAAATAAAACTACATGTAATGTGTTACGATTTTAAAAAGAAATCATGAATCTCATACTAGCTGCATACTAAAATGAAATTGAATATTTAAATGTTCATATTATATTTAACTTATAAAATATATTTTGTAGAATAAAATTGTGAGCCTTGACGAAACTTAAACGGACAATATTTATAGATCGTGATAGTTGATACTAAAACCGTCTCTAACAATATTAACGATGTGTTACTAAGAACAATATATCTTTCTTAAAATAAAAGAGAATCTTTCAACCCCAAAAAGAGACTATGATTTACTATGAATCTTTTCATCATAAAAGAAGATCATGATCAATTATATACTAAATTGAGATAAAATATTTAAATGTTCGCATTATTTTTAATTTGTAAAGCTTCATAAGACAAAATTATAAGAATTAATTACAACAGAATAAAAAGACTTTATAAATTGATATGTATTGTGACACACTATTTGTATCATAAAGAAATGATGCATGTGCCTACTTACATGCAATAATATTTGTATTCACTTCTAGTTTTTTTTATATGGCTACAACTCAAAAATATATAAGGAATAAAATCTTCTGAACTAAATAAATTATTTTTTAATAAAAACATGATTTAATTTTTTTATTAATTTATAATTATAATGAAAAATATAATAAATAATGATAATTTAAATTATAAATATGATGAAAAAACACCTTTTTTCACATATTAAAAGTTATAAATGCATCAGAACTTGTAGATAGACATAAATTGATATATTATATTATATATAATATAAAATAGCAAACAAATTACCAATTTGTTATATTCGTAATCCAAACGAAGAATTTTCATTATTTTCCAACGTAGCTGGATCTGGGCCATGGCCCAAAGCCCACATTTTCAAAACAAAGTCAAAAAGGTCTAATCACGAACCCGGTTCAGGCCAAACCGAACAAATAAGAAAACCAGATTGGTTTATCCGGTTTTTCTTCTTTCTCCCTCGTCAATCCCTCCATAAAACCTCTCTATCTCTTTAACTCTCTTCTTCTCCCTCATTGTTGCAGGCTTCTACTTTTTATTTTTTTAGAAAACTAATCTCTAACTTTTCCCAACATTTCAAAATGAACCCCAATATTTCGACCATCTTATCAATTACACCCTCTCCTTAGCTTCATCAATCTTCACCCTCCCAATGGACTCCATATTCACTTCACCATGCCTCTCTCAAATCTCTCCACCCAATTTCAGAACAAGGCACCTTATCAGAACCCATAAATTTACCAAAAAACCCCTCAAAACCCTCCCCATTAAGCTAAAGTTTGATGCGTTTGCCTTCCGAGGAACTCCCCACAGCTCCAAACCTGTAAAACATCAGAATTTGATACTACCCAGAAGGGAGGATATGGAAAAAGAAGCCAAAATCTCGTCTGGTTATTTTTCATTTCAATCCTTAGTTAAGAATTTAGCTTTTACTTTGCTTTGTTTTGCTGTTGGGCTATCAAATTTGAGTCCAAATGGGGAGTTTAAAGGTGTGGCAATGGCTGCAGTAGTAGAAAAAGTGACAGTGAAGGGGAAAGAAGAAGAAAAGGAAGGGACTTTCAGGAAAGATGAGCATGAGTTTTCGGATTATACGAGAAAGTTATTGGAGGTGGTTTCTGGGTTGTTGAGGAAGGTAGAGGAGGTTAGAAATGGAAATGGTGATGTTAAGGAAGTTGGAGAAGTGTTAAAAGCTGTGAGAGTGAAGAAAGAGGAGTTGCAAGGGGAGATAATGAGGGGCTTGTATATGGAATTAAGGGAGCTGAAGAGGGAGAAAGAGGAGTTAGAGAAAAGGGCTGAGGAGATTGTGGATCAAGCGGTGAAAGTGGGGAGAGAGAAGGGGAAGGTGGTCGGTGGGAGAGGGGGGAAAGGGAAGGGGAAGGATAGAGTGGATAAGTTGGAAGAGGGATTGGAGAGAATGGAGGAGGAGTATAGTGGGATGTGGGAGAGAATTGGAGAGATTGAGGATGAGATTTTGAGGAGAGAGACAACCGCATTGAGTATCGGTGTGAGGGAGCTTTGTTTTATTGAGAGGGAATGTGAGGAGTTGGTGCAAAGATTTAATAGCGAAATGAGGCGGAAGGAGCATTTTCAGGGGTAAAACATTATGTGATGTTAGTTTATCTTTATGTGTTTAAATTTTGGTTTATTGGAGTTTGATCTGAATTGAATGTGCGCGAGTAAATTTTTTAGAAATTTGGTGTGCAGTAATCCATATTTGTGGCATGCTATGACATTATCTGTTTTTATCGTTTATCACCTTGTTTCTTTTATTCACCCTTTCTTCATTCTTCTTTTTGTGGACTAGACTTTGCATTCTTCAAAATATCCCATTACCTAGTCTAAGTGCAATATTTGGTTCTCTAACTGTGTCTTTTCTTTCTCTGGCAAATACCAAATAGCATTGTCGTTATTCTATTTATTTTTTAGTTTGACTTGCTTGTTAAAGACGTGACTTTCTGCCTTGCGTTCATTTGTTTTTCTTAAATGTGTAAACTCACTTCTAATCTCTGAGATGCGATATTGATAGCGGCAAACAATTTTAACTTTGACGATGTAGATAATTTCTAATTTTAACTTTCAACATTTTTGACATACTTGGTCTTGATGCTGACTTAAATAGATGGACTGGTTGGAAGGTTTAGTCTTTCTAGCTGGTTACATAATCTTACATGAGTATATGAGTTTCTCCCAGAGATTTTCTCCCCTTATTTTTGAAATGTAATTTTCATTTTTGAAAATGATTTTGTTAGATGAAACATCATCTTCTTATTTAAGCATTGGGGTTTGTGGTTGCAGCACCCTGAGAGGCTCTATTACAAATCTTTCAAGGTCTGAAATTCGAGATGAACTGGAAGCAGCACAACGAAAACACTTTGAACAGATGATTTTGCCTAGTGTTGTGGAGGTTGAAGATCTTGGACCATTCTTTAATGAAGATTCTGTGGACTTTGCTTTACGTATAAGACAATGTCTTAAAGATTCTAGGGAGATGCAGAGGAACCTGGAGTCTCGCATAAGAAGAAGGATGAAAAAATTTGGTAGCGAAAGGCGTTTTGTTGTAAAAACTCCTGAGGATGAAGTTGTGAAAGGATTTCCGGAAGCTGAATTGAAGTGGACGTTTGGAGATAAGGAGGTTGTTGTTCCTAAAGCCATTAGTCTCCATTTGTATCATGGATGGAAGAAGTGGCGTGAAGAAGCTAAAGTAGATCTAAAAAGACGCTTGTTGGAAGATGCCGAGTTTGGCAAACATTATGTAGCTCAAAGACAGGTAGCATTTTCCTTGACAGGAAGCTCTTTTTATGGAGGTGTTTTTGAATTTTACACATTACAGAAACTCATATGGGGAGGATGCTTATCTTACTATTATAACATTTTATTATTTCATCCTTCCTTCAGATCATAAAGGCCATTGATGTGGAAGATGTATAATTAATCTTCAGATATCATTAGACTTATTTTTCACTTATCCAAAAGAAGAAGACCTATTTTCATGAGACTATTTTCTTATTGATTAAGAAAAGCGATTAGTTGGTTAATATGGTTAACCACAAGATATTTGCATGGCTTTATTCATAAAGCTTCTATCTGGTGGTTTATATTGTTACTAATATAGAAAAAGTTTATTGCAGGAACGCATTCTCTTGGATCGAGATAGAGTGGTTGCAAAGACTTGGTACAATGAAGAGAGAAGCAGGTGGGAAATGGATCCCATGGCTGTTCCTTACGCTGTGTCTAAGAAGTTAGTAGAGCATGCTCGAATTAGGCATGACTGGGCTATGATGTATATTGCGTTGAAAGGGGATGACAAGGAATATTTTGTTGACATCAAGGTTACGTGAGTGTAAAAGCCTTTCTATTGACTACATGAGCTGCGTTGCTATGCTTCTTATTTAAGGGTTTCTTTTGTCCTCTTCTTTTGACGCCAGGAATTTGACATGCTATATGAGAATTTTGGAGGGTTTGATGGGCTATACATGAAAATGCTTGCTTGTGGTATCCCAACTGCTGTTCAATTGATGTATATCCCTTTGTCAGAGTTGGATTTTCGTCAGCAGTTTCTCTTGACAATAAGGCTGGCTCATCAAGGCTTAACTGGGTTATGGAAGACAAAATTTGTATCATATGGAAAAGATTGGGTTTATCAGAAAATTAGAAATATAAATGATGACATAATGATGGTGATTGTGTTCCCACTCATTGAATTTATCGTTCCTTACCCGGTATGAATTCTGTTTGTGCATTCGTGCTGTTCCAGATGCCAGTTATTTGTTTATTGCTTATGTTTCGAAACAAGTTTTATGGTTGCCATGGTTACAGGTGAGAATGCAGTTGGGGATGGCATGGCCAGAGGAAATAGGTCAAACTGTCGCCTCCACATGGTACCTAAAATGGCAGTCTGAAGCAGAAATGAATTTCAAGTCCAGAAAGACAGATGACTTAAAATGGTTTCTTTGGTTTCTCATTAGAAGCACTATATACGGATTTATTTTATTTCATGTGTTCCGCTTCCTCAGAAGAAAAGTGCCAAAAGTTCTTGGTTATGGACCTATACGAAAAGATCCAAACATAAGAAAATTGCGGAGAGTGGTATTATTTTCTTCCCTTTTTAATTTTTTAAATTTTGGTTTTCTAAACTTGCGTATTTTTTATTGTTATATCTGTAGCTTTTTAAGAGTGTAAGTTACATATAATGGTTTTGCTATAGGTTTTCTTGTGGCTTTGTTTAGGCATAGACCTTCTCTACATTTCAACTTTGAGGTGCAGCTGACTGGATACAAAATTGTTTTGTATTCTACCTTGCAGAAAGGCTATTTTAATTATAGGCTGAGGAAGATCAAACGTAAGAAAAAGGCTGGCATTGATCCCATAAGAACTGCTTTTGACGGAATGAAGGTTTGTACCTGACACTCAAAAGATTTTTTGTATTTAACAATTGAAGTTTTCTATGATATTATTTTAAAGATTTGTCGTTGGCATGCAGAGGGTAAAAAATCCTCCAATCCCCTTGAAGGATTTTGCTAGCATTGAGTCCATGAGAGAGGAAATCAATGAAGTAGTTGCCTTTTTACAGAATCCTGGTGCATTCCAAGAAATGGGTGCCCGTGCACCTAGGGTAGGTTATTCTGAAAAAGATACATATGATGCTATATTTAATCTTATTACATCTGTATTTTATGTATCATTTTGGAGTTTGGACATTTGTTTACCTTTTTTCTTTTGTGTTTGATGCTTAAAAATGAAATTATGGTTTTAATATATGGAAGAGCAAATAGGAGAGGAATGATGAACATCGCAATGAGAACCATGATCTTGATTTCCACTGGGCTTGTTACCCAGTGGCATCATGCTATCTTGTCTCCACAGGAAGGGGAGGATGATGATGATGTTATTGTGGTTCAGTCCTGCTTTGTAGGGTTCTTTGGGTTTCATGAGATTGTTACAACCAATAAACTGTGAAATATCACTTTATTCTCGTGTTGTAAATTTTTGTAATGGTGGGCTTTTGTGCAGTGGTGCTGATCGCACAGTCATTTGCTGTGTCTGCTTATACTTAATGGTTTCAGCATTCTCTCACGTTTTATGAAAGAGTATCAATTAGACAGCAAGAATTCCCCGTGATGCATGGCATGAATCTAATATCTGTCCTATACTATATAGTTGTGCTGAGGCTGATAATGAGATTTGAAACAGTTTGTATTATTCAACTGTAAAGAGGGTGCATTTGAACAGTAACACTTGTTAAGATTAGAATGTAAAATTAAGCTTTGCACTTTAACAGATCTTTAAGTATAAGAAAAAGATATCTACATCTCATTTGGCATGGCCAAGATAAGGGCTAATTTGTTGTTATATTGCAGGGAGTTCTTATAGTTGGAGAGAGAGGAACAGGAAAGACATCTCTAGCGCTAGCCATAGCTGCCGAGGCTAGGGTACCAGTTGTCAATGTTGAAGCGCAACAATTGGAGGCTGGGCTGTGGGTTGGCCAAAGTGCATCAAATGTTAGGGAACTTTTTCAGACAGCGAGGGATTTGGTAGTCCTCTATGAGCCTCACTGTTGATTTCAGATTTTGCTCTTTTAATTGCTTGAAATTAAATAATTTTGTATTGGAAAGTATAATACAGCTCAGGTTCTAGTTCCAACCATCCAGGTTGAAATGTGGGTGTACGATACAAAAGTCATATAATTATGCTGTTCTACATTCTTCTATATTTTTTCTCTATTGAGAACTTGTAAGTAATAAATATGATAGGATGCTCCTTTTTTCATAGTTCGTTTTGTTTCCTTTCTTCCTTGGGTCTGCATCTGTTTCTTCGCTAAAGTTGGATCAACTTGCTAAACGCTATGTTGTGCTCTATTCCACTTAATTTGAGCTCATGCTTTTACATTCAAAATTTTCCCTGCTACTTTAGTCATGCAATTTTTTTGCACCTTGTTATTCATCGGGCCTTCTTGGTCGTGACCAAACCATTTACTTATGTATTTGAAATCAATATGATTTTGTTTTTGTGAATTTGTTTTCTATAAATTTTTTAGCTTTCTAGTTTTATACCATTTTTATTAATGTCTTAAAGATGTAGAGAAACTTTCTTTTGCATCCTTAATCTATCACCATAGTAGTTGTCTTACTAATAGACTGTTGGTTCTTGACAAAACATTTTTTTTTTCTTTTAGACTAACGTTTTAGTTGTGGTGTTTATAATTTGGTATCCTTTAAAGGACTTTACAAATTTTTTAATCATACATTGTCCAATATTTGCTGATTTGTGAAATGACTTCTCTAGGCACCCGTAATTATATTTGTAGAGGATTTTGACCTCTTTGCTGGTGTCCGTGGAAAGTTTATTCACACAAAAAAGCAGGACCATGAGGCCTTCATCAATCAACTTCTTGTGGAACTTGATGGGTAATTATAAGTTTCGCTTTTATTCATGTGGTTCAAAGGCTCTGAAAGTCCTCTATATGCATTGATTAAGATTTCTTCATGAGATATATTACTTGCTCATGATAACTGACTGGGGATTCCAGTAGCCTACCAGTGCGTTCCAAAAGATAGACAACAATGCATAACTTAAAGGCCTGGTTGCCTGCATTTACTAAAGTTCTTCACTTCTCTTGGAAGCTTTCTAATAATTGGCCCAGCTGCCTGCTTTTATAATCATGTGTCCTCGCCTTTTGGAACTGATTTTTTTATTTTTTTAAAGTTTTTCTTGTTTATGTAATTTCACTATCATGTAGAGTCATGGACCATTATTAACACCAGTGAAAAGGTTGTCATGTTTTTATTTTGCTAATGAACGTTGACCTTTTTGCAGGTTTGAGAAACAAGATGGGGTTGTTTTGATGGCTACCACTAGAAATATCAAGCAAATTGATGAGGCCTTACAACGGCCTGGTCGTATGGATAGAGTATTTCGTCTTCAAAGGCCAACTCAAGCAGAAAGGGAGAAGATACTACGGATTGCTGCAAAAGAAACCATGGATGAGGAGCTTATAGATCTGGTAGACTGGAAAAAGGTCATTTTAACCTTCTTCTCGTAAGATCTATTTGTGAGCAGATGCACGTGTTTTATCGTATATTCTTATAATACTTCATATTACCTTTTGCTTCTCAATTGGCTAATTGCTACTAACTTTTTTAAAATGAATTTTTTAACCTTCATTGCTTACTGATCTCCTGTCTTTCTCTCGTGTCTGCATTTTGTTTGCTTGCTGAATTTTAGTTCTTGTTAATAGGTTTTCATTTTGCATTTAAGTCTTGACTATCTACTATTATACTTTTGATTCATGATCCTTCTATTTCATTAGGTTGCTGAGAAGACTGCTCTTTTGCGGCCTATAGAACTTAAACTTGTTCCTGTGGCCTTGGAAGGTAGTGCATTTAGGAGCAAGTTTCTTGATACGGATGAACTTATGAGCTACTGTAGTTGGTTTGCGGTAAGAAATGACTCAAATAATGATTTTATGGTCACTGTGTATCATTAGAAATTCAGCCTCTATAATGATTCTCTTACAAGGACCACAGCCAGTTATGTTGGGAATTAGATATGGATGTTAGTGCTTTGCCAGGTCCATAATAATCTCATAAATGGACCTGTATTATTCTTCCTGAAATTCGAAGTATCAGTTTTTCTTCCTTGATAGTTTACCTGTTTCCCATTTGAATTTTATAAATAATCTATATTAAATGGTGGTAAATACTGCTTTTTTTTAAAAATGATTTAAAGTAAATGATATAGGTTTAAATCTTACTGCTTTTACAGACTTTCAGTGGCTTGGTCCCAAAATGGGTGCGGAATACCAAAATTGTCAAGCAAGTTAGTAAAAGGCTGGTGAATCATCTTGGACTAACATTGACCAAAGAGGATCTGCAGAATGTGGTTGATCTGATGGAGCCATATGGTCAGATAAGCAATGGAATAGAACTCCTAAATCCTCCCCTTGATGTCAGTAACTATCTTGCTTGTTATTTTAAATATTCAACTCCATCGCTATACATCATGTCTTCTTAATAGTTTGCTGTTAGTTTCTTTTTTGTCTTGAAAGAAAATTTTAGGTGCTAGTCTGAGGATCTCAAAATTTATGAATCCTAATAAAGTGTGTAATGAATGAAACGTGATGATTAATTGAAGTGCAAGGTTTTAGTTGCTGTTGAATTTTCTATGTGCTGACAAATGTGTATGACATAGCTTGTAATCATATATTGATGCCTTATATGAATGGTATGTTTGATAGTTTTAAGTGATGAATCTTCTATTAATCTTTTGTATTGCTCTACTCAGAATGATGTAGAAGATTTTGGCTTGCTTTTGTCCATGATAAAAGTTTGATCAACGCTTGTACCCAAAAAAAAAAAAAATAGTTTGATTATTGTCAGTCTGATGATTTGCAGTGGACAAGGGAGACTAAGTTCCCGCATGCTGTTTGGGCCGCTGGTCGTGGTCTCATCGCACTACTTCTACCAAATTTTGATGTTGTGGATAATCTATGGCTTGAGCCTTGCTCATGGGAGGTTAGCAATTTTCATATCTTTGGATTACATTCCTGAAGTATGTTTAGTGTTATTTATCTTTAAGAAGTCTGGGGCTATGGTGTAACTTTTGTGCTTTGATGCTTAATCCAAACCTGAAACCCGCAGGTGGGCTGTAACTGCTTTATTTTGGTATTTGGAGTAAACTAATGATGCTGGTACTTCTATCATGTTGGTTTTTGCTTGTTTTATAGTTTGTTAATTCTTGTTATCTAGCTGCGATGAAAAATGTTTTTCCCTGTCATTTTTGTAAAATCTATATCGGCATTATGTTATAACAATGACTATACATCCTAATGTAGTTTGCTAAATGTGTAATATTGGTGTCAAACCATATTCCCTGCCTCCATTTTATTTTAGTTTTGCATCCATTGTAGGGGCTTTCATTATTTAGGTCGATGATAGAAAATGGTCACAGGGAAAATCCAAGTGCTAATATGTTTATATGCTGTATGTGACATGGCCAAATTGAATCACACATGATAAACAAAGCATCATTCTTCTTTGAGAGTAAGACGGTGATGCCATCGAAAAATTGAAATGCTATTGTTAAGGCCGTATTTATAATGGTTATTTATTCTGTATGTGTGAGATGATTTGGTGCAATAAAGATGGGTCAGGAGTCAGTGAATCACAAGAAGGCTGTATGAGGCATGGCTAGTTACTTTATATTGTTTGTTGTTGGTTGCAATGATTTGTCAGCTCATCTTTTCCTTCGAACTCTTTAGTATTTATTGCAGTTGTAGTGCTTTTAGTATGCAAAATATGTGAATATATAACTCTTCCATATTTTAACGGCAGCAAAAGTCTGTAGTCAACCTGTTTTAGAGAAGGATGAATATAGGAAAACTAATTCACTGTTTCCCATTCTTCAGGGAATTGGGTGTACAAAGATTACTAAGGCAAGCAATGAAGGGTCCATGTATGCCAATGCTGAATCAAGGTCTTACCTTGAAAAGAAGCTTGTGTTCTGCTTTGGGTCACATATTGCAGCACAACTGCTACTTCCTTTTGGAGAAGAAAATTTTCTTTCTGCATCAGAACTAAAGCAGGCTCAGGAGGTTGATATATTCTTACCGTTTCATATACTAGTGTATAAACTTTGTTAAGGCTTAGGAGAACTTGAAATCATTTTCATTTAACTATTTGATGCTGGGTTACTTATGTGAAACTTGCAACAGATAGCTACAAGGATGGTGATTCAGTATGGATGGGGGCCTGATGACAGTCCTGCGATTTACTATAGTAGTAATGCGGTACTTTCTTTTCTTTATTAAACAAAATGTTGAAACAATCTCACCTGGATCATATTGAAATTCTGGACTAATATTTTATTTTGATACATGCTAAAATACCTCAGAGATCATCGATGTACATACGTACAGTGGCTGTGTTGCTTTCTGATAGCATTTGAATTTTTGTCCATATTGTTAATCCTTACTGCATGTTAACCCATTTAAAGCTTAAAGAGTTACACTTTATTAGTAGCAACTGATTATGAGCTTGCTGTTCTGGTTGCTTTAGTAATATATAATCCCTTTTTGTCCAGAATAGATTGTTCATGTTGGAATTTTCCTTCATTGCTATAGGTTACAGCTTTGAGCATGGGAAACAATCATGAGTTTGAGATGGCAACTAAAGTCGAAAAGGTATCTCACAAAGTTGATACAGTGTATATTTAATTCCTTTTTGTGTATGATTCCTGATAGAACTTTCAGAGGTCAAATTACTATAATTACTATGACATTGGCTACTGAATCTCTATAACAGTTGCTTGTTATTTGTGTAGATTTATGATTTAGCATATCAAAAGGCAAAGGAAATGCTTAAGAAAAACCGACGAGTTCTTGAAAAGATTGTGGAAGAGTTGCTTGAGTTTGAAATCTTGACTGGAAAGGTAAAGCTTGTTAGTTTAAATTATTTAAATGAATTAACTATCCTAGAATTCTTCTGAATTTGGTTGGTCTCCACTTATAATTACACATTTATAAACTTATAAGGAACTTTGAAATGTAAGGGAATGTTAGGATGATTAGATTAAGTGATCTGTTGAAGTGCCACCCCGGTCAAATATGTTGCCATGTCAGAGTTTGAGAATTTAGAATGGCCAAGCAGTTGACAATTGAAATTGTGGAGGTATTTATGGTGTTCTTTTACCCCTTTTCTATGTTGGCTTGCAAATGTGTTGAAATAAACAATATGGTACCCCTGCACTGAATACCATGGTGCAAACTTTTTGCTTGGTGGGTTTCTTCAACTCACTCTAGTGAAAGTCTAGAATATCTTAAAGAATTGAACCTACCATTGTGATTGACTTTTATTGTGTCATTACATTTTCCAGAAAATACAAATGAAGTCTACTGCTGTTAGTGTCATGATTGACTCTCCATTGTTTTTGCAGGATTTGGAGAGAATCCTTCATGAGAATGGGGGGCTTCGAGAGAAAGAGCCTTTTTTCTTATCACGAGTTGATTATAGAGAGGTATAACTAAACATTTTTTCATGTAGTACTATGTTCTTGGTGGTATAATGTTTTTATTGCGATTGAAACTTTCTGCTGCTTTCTGATTGGAATGCTATTGATGCCAAATACAAATAGTGTTTCTTGATTAAGTGGGTTATGTTGGTTAAGGACTGAGTCTTTCTGTGTTATATTTTCCAGCCATTGTCTAGCAGCTTTCTTGATGAAGGGAGTGCATCAGAAACTACCTTTTTAGATGTTGCAGCTTAGGATTAAAAGAATTTGCTGCTCTTGCATTCATACCTTGAAAGGTGAAGAGTGCAAATATTCATCCTTTTGAGCACAGGATATGCAAGTAGTTGTACAGGGGGTAATCTTTCCTTGGGTTGAGAAGAGGTGCCATATTTTTCCTTCTCCACCGTTTTTCTGTTTTACTGTTATTTAAGGTTGGTGATCATTCAGCAATTTGTTTCCATAACACTTTTCAGTAAGATGAAACATATTTAAGGAATATGTTATGCTTCACATATAGTTGTGTTTACACTAATTATGCAGTTTTCAACTCTCAAGGGTCATCTTCTTGGATATGATAGCAAAGGAGTAAAATCTTCAATCCTTTGTTCACAAGGGAATCACTCGAGGAACTTCAAATCTCTGAAAGATAGTGTTTTTCATTTTTTATGGCCGAAGTTTTGATGATTGCAGATGTAGGTTTATTGTGTCTGGGACAAGCGCTAGAATGCTGTGTTAACCTTCTGTTCCTCAATTCGTTTCTTTATTTCCCAAAAGTTTCACTTGTTGCTGTTGATTTATTAACTAATGGCAGGACCCAAGATACTAGAAGATAGATATCAAATGTGACACCTGCAGCTTTAGTACTTATATATCATGTAAGTATCAATTGGAAGTCTTATTACAAGATCTCATTGACTACAGTTTACATTTATATACAAGTATTCGTAAACGGGATGCAATCGGTTTGCAGTCTCGGGAGGCAGAGGGATTGAAATATTATCTGGTATAAAGTTTATATGTAGAGTGCGAAAGGTTAAAGATGCTTTTATTCTTTAGGATATGTGATTTTATATGAACATTTACATAAACAGCAGGCTATTCAAGAAACAGCAGGCTATTCAAGAAACAGCAGGCTATTCAAGAAAATTTACATAAACAAGAAATTAGAGAAACCATTAGCCTGAAAGGGAAAAAAAGAAACTATAGAAGACCTATAACTGGTGAGGTGCTAAAGATAGGCCTCTCTTTGCTAGAATTGTCTTGACAAACACTTTTCCTTCGTGGCTTTGCCTCTCCAAGCATTGTAATGATGTCTCTCATGGATGGTCGGTCCTTGGGGAGTTTTGCAGTACAAAGAAGTGCAATCCTGAGGACAAGTTGCATCTCTTCTTGGACATGCTTGCACTGACCGGCTATGGTCGGATCTAGTACTTCTTCTAACCCCCTTCTTTTCTTAACCTTCATTCGAGTCCACTCAACTATATCGATGGATTCTCCAAATGAAGGATCTAATGGCATTTTCCCAGTTAGAAGCTCTAAAAGAACTACACCAAAGCTATAGATGTCAGTCTTCTCATCAACCTTCAGAGTGTACCCGTATTCTGTCAGAGGAAACAGTAGAACAAAACATTAGAAAATAGTTTCTTGCCATGGCAAAAAATGGAAAGAAAAAGCTTTGATAAAAAAATTCATAGATTTGAAACATACCAGGAGCAATATATCCATATGATCCAGCTACCATTGAAACGGTTTCATTCTTATGAATCATCATTCTTGCCAGCCCGAAATCTGCAATTCTTGCCTCAAGATTTGCATCAAGCAGAATGTTGTTGGACTTAATATCCCGGTGGATGATTGGGGGGTGGCAGTCATGGTGGAGATAATTCAGCCCTTGCGCAACACCAACTGCTATGTTATATCTTGAAACCCAGTCAACCAACAGCTTCCCTGCTTGTTTACCGTGCAGAGCTGTCCCAAGATTCCCATTCGGCATGTACTCATATACCATCAACACATCGGCTTCATTATGAACATATCCCATTAACCTTACAATGTTTCTGTGCCTAAGTCTTCCCAGGAGACTCACTTCTCCAAATAGATCATCACTGCTCTCAATGTCGGTCTCTGATCTCCACAGCTTCTTAACTGCCACAACTGCTCGTGGACGATGGACTTCAGCCTTGTAAACTATACCAGTTCCTCCCATGCCAATGATGTTTGATTCCTTTATGCAGGGCAGTATGTCACTACTTGTAAAACTGAGCCTTTGAAATGCAACCAGTCTCCAAGGCCATTCTTTGTTACTCTTTTTGAACTTGTCACCGAAGAAGCTGTTATATAAGTACCATCTTTGATATAGCCATCTTCCAGTAAAAAATGCTATGGCAACAGATAATATTACCAAAGCTCCGATGATAAATCCAGCAGCGATGTGTTTGATGTGCATGTTCCTTGGCCGCCCTGGTGTTTGTATGGGACTCTGAGAGCATGGAGGGAGTACGCCACCACAAAGACCAGCATTGCCAGCCAGGTCATTAGGATTTATGGTCATCAACAAACCATTAGATGGGACTGGACCTTCAAGCTTATTGTATGACAAGTTAAGCATTTCCAAGGCCGGTGAGGTTCCAAAATTCTCTGGTATCAAGCCAACTAGAGAATTATTTGACAAGTCAAGCATGGCTAACGTGGGCATTGTTGCAAGTGCTTTTGGGATTTTTTCAGTGAACTGGTTGTTTCTAAGGTTTAGATTGACCAGCTTTTCACAAGAAGCTATACTCTCTGGAATTTCTCCAGAGAAATGGTTGCTTGAGAGATCAAGTACAGATAATGATGGATAGTCTTGAAACTGATCCGGAAATTTCCCTGCCAAGTTGTTGTGGGAGACAATGAATGTTTGGAGATTAGGAAGGGAAATGATGCTGGAAGAGAGGGTTGATTCAAGGTGGTTCCAAGAAACATCAATGAAAGAAAGAGATGTTGACAAAGCTATATCGTCTGGAATTTGGCCTGTGAGATTGTTTTTTGCCAGTTCCAGACGTTGAAGTATAGGGAGACTTCCGAAACCAATAGGAATAGTCCCAGAAATCAGATTGTTTTGCACTCGAACACGAACCAGTGACTTACATGTTGAGAGACCTACTGGGATTGGACCAGAAAAGGAGTTGTTGAAGAGGATTAGCTTAGTGAGATTCCCTGAATCACATAAACCTGGTGGAATCTCACCAGATAATGAATTTGATGATACATCTAACCACTGTAAGGGTGAGTTTCTTCCAAGATTCATTGGCAGAGAACCTGTCAAAGAATTTTTCCATAGCTCAAGTACCTCCAGTTTGGTCAATTCTCCAAGCTTAACGGGAACTGGACCATTCAACTGATTGCGCATCAAGTTCAACAGCTGCAAATTATTCAACTCTGCTATCTCTGCTGGTATCTCTCCTGAAATCTGGTTGTCAGAAAGATCCAAGAACACTAGTGAAGTAATGTTGCCAAGCTCCGATGGAATCCTTCCTGTGAAATTATTTTTATACAAATAAACTGTAGTTAGTTGTTTTAGCCTACCCAAAGCAGGCGGAATCTGGGCACTGAGAGTGCCGACTGCCAAATCAAGGTACTGAAGATTGGTGAGATTGCCAAATTCCTCTGGTATTTCTCCTTCGAACTCATTGTAACCAAGAATGATGGTTTCTAAAGAAGAAAGCTGTCCGAGCTCTCCTGGAAGTTTTCCTGTCAGATTGTTGCCTGAAAGGCCAAGAAACTTCAGTTTCTGCAGATTCTTGAAAGAGGTAGGAATCGTACCCTCGAAGAAATTCCCTCTGAAATCTAAGCTTTCAAGTGAAGTTGCATTGCCAAGATCCTCTGGGAGAGAGCCTGAGAAATTGTTGCTTGATGCATTGACATAAGTCAATCCCGAGGCCATTCCAAGACCTTTTGGGAAGCCGCCGATGAAGTTGTTTTGGCTTACATCAATGCCCTTCAATGAAGTGAGATTGGCAAACGATTTCGGCAATGATGTATCGAACCCGTTATTGCAGAGGTTGAGGACAGAGAGGCTGCGCAAACCTTGAACATGGTCAGATACAATGCCACTGAGATTCATATTGGAAAGATCAAGTTTCTCTACAAGGCCTCTGGAGTTGCACCAAACTCCTGTCCAGTTACAATGAGCTGATCTGGTTTCAGCCACATTGCTTGGCAGCTTCCAATCTTTGAGCATATCCGATGCATCAATAAAACTACCTTTCATCAACAGTAAGGTAGATGCTTCACCATTTGGAACTGGTATTATCTTAGCTCCCTTAGCAAAAACAAGGGAGAGACCAATGTAACAGTAGAAGAACAGCAAGTGGGATTTCATTTTGCTTCTCTTCTGAGAGTTTGCTCCTCCTAAAAGTAAAACATTTTTGGCCATGGTGGAACAAAGGAGCTAGAGGGTGACCAAGAAGGTTAATATATAAGAGATCATAAAGAGAATAATTAAAGCTTGTTAGCTAGTAATAACCAATTAGTGAGGGTTTGATTAATTTAATATCTGTTCGTGGGTTCTTGGGATTGACACCAGCTAATTATCTGCACTTAATGACTGTAAAGCTTTGGACTTATTACAAATCTCCAAGACACTAAAACATGGTGGGAATGTGTTTCCAGTGATTGTTGATTATGATTTCTTCTTAAATTATTTATCATAGTCAACCCAAGTGGGTGATAAACTGGTAATTCTTTCTTTCTTTCCTCTTAAATTCTTTCTTATTTCAAGATGGAAATCTAAAACTCCTCAAACTGCAACACCAAGTAATTTTTGTGTTTAAATGCAGGGAACAAGCTTGATCAGCTCACTCTTCTTGTCATATACCTTATAAACTTACTCACTTTACTGTCTTACTCCAGACAAAAAGATTCATACAAATAGTCATTTAAACCAGCAACCCAACTTACTTTTTCTTTTTCTGACAAATTCTATGACATCTTAATCTTCTGGCAGGGAAATTAAAAGCCTAGAACTGATTGAATATTGAAGAGATTATTGTAATTAACTATATACTGTTTGCTGCATGGCATATTTACCTGGTTGAGTTTTTCTCTTTTAACTACTTAACCTCATGCCAATGCTATAACAAAAATGCTTTAGGCAAAGCCAACAATCATTATCATCATTATACCATAATTATAACAGTATAATAATCTATCCAAAGGACATAACAAATTCTTTTTCCCTTACAGGCTTGGGAATATTTTTTAACTGAGGTGTCCCATTTGCCAATGGGTTCCTGAAAAGCTATCAACCTTATAACTGATTTATTTTTGAGATAAATGTTGCCAAAACTTGACAAAAATGAAGCACATTGAGTCTCTTTTGGCATATAAGGTGAACTGTTATGAGGAATTGTCTGATTGACATTGCTGTCATCTTCTTGTGCATGAACAGACACCTGTGTATGTGCAAAATCAAATTTAAAAAGAAAATTTAGTGTTCTTATTCTTGCATCAAAACATGGCTGATTTAGCAGAAAAGCATCTCTTCATGTTATAGAGTTGATAATTTTCTAAAAAAGAAAAAAAAAATGAAGAAAACAATAGACAACTTGGAACTTTCTATGACAGACAGAGAGAGAAAGAGGAAGGTGGTGGGTCCCAATAGTGAAATGTTCTCCCATTGATGACCTAAAAAACCATTGTCTTTGTTCACCAAACACCATTCCTTTCTCAAACAAAAAAAAAATTTATAGCCCATTTTTTGATATGCACATGCACCCATCTGGCTTCTAGCAATTATTATAATTTTTTTTAAACAAAGAAGATAAGAATCCAATATGAGAGGGAAAATTATTAATAATTTGAGTTAATATATGAAAGGGTAATAATGCAAGCCATAAGTGAGGGTGGAGAGGGCTGGAGGCCATGTGCAAAGGGCAGTTTCCTTAATAAAAAAAATGTACTCAAAATCCCCATTATTGGGTAGGGACATTCTCACATTGGCATGCATGGAAAGTGCTTCAATGTTTTTTTTTTTTGTATATCTTTTTGATGAATATTTGTTTACATTTTGATAAACCAATTTGGGGTTCAAAGATTAGGTGCCCCACATGGCTTTATGCCTAAAGCCACCACTTTCCTCAATCATTTCACCATTAGAGGGAAGGAACTGTGAAGGCTGACTTGGCCCGGATGAATTTTGGACTAAGCTAAGCTTGGTGGATGTGGCCCTTGTGGGAGGGGCCGACCTCCCCTTTCACCAGCCTTTGTTGTAGGCCTGTTTAGAAAAATATTAGGCCAATTCATTGGGGTTCGAGAGTAAATATTTTTTTTATTTTTTTATTTGGTCAAGTAAGAAAATTAGTAGGCAATAATTGTATTTTCCACTTTTACATGAAAATTTCATTTATATGCTTTTACATGACATTTTCATTTCTTACATGACATGCACAACTAGTGAGTTGTGAAATATGCCATGAACTTATGCTATATATTTAAAAGGTGTGAAACACATTACTTGGTAAAATTATTAAATTGGTTTGTATCATTAATATCATTGATAAGAATATATAAATGTATATATAATATTATAATTTTTTTTGAAATTATATATATTTTTGAATTATTGGAGGAAATTAAATTAGAGTTAAAATAACTTGTAAGAGTTGAAAATAATGTGATAAGTTTTGTTATAATGGCTATAGAAGTACGTAATTGAGTTTTGCCGCAAAATTTGAAAAAATGTTTACGAGGATTGCAGAATTGGGCTGGGAAAAACGTCAAGACTTTAGATTCTAAATTGGGCAAGTCACTTAATTTTATAATAATTATATTAAAAATATATAAAAATTAAAATAATTAATAAAATATTTACTTATTCAATATTATTTAATAAACATCTATTTTCTCTTACTTTTTATCTTTATTAATTCTTAAAAATATGTAAAAGTCAAAAATAATTAATAAAATGACATTCTCCCACTTCTTAATAAATATCAATTTTTTAGCACTTCTTAATTTCTACAATCTACTCATTCTCAGCAATTAAAAACTTTTCTTTCTTTTGTTTGAAAAATATAGAGAAGATGGATTGACATAAATAATGGTTTCTTTTTAAAAAAATAAATATAAAATCTAAATTTGGTGATACATGTATCATTCGTAGAAAGAAATATAATTTGATGAGAATGTTGATAACGAAATAATAAAATCTCTTAAAAATAATTTAAAATTAATTACTTTTTATATATATTAGATCAATTTAAGATATATGAAAGTATGTTTGGTTTTCTATTTAACAATAAAAAATTGAAGTTATTAGATGATAATAGTTTACAAAAATATTGCTTTAATGTTGACAATTTGATATAGACCCACGTATTAGTTACATAGCTGTTTCTGACTATCCAAAAATTAAGATGATAATAAATTAAAATTGGATTATTATCACAAAATATGAGTTATATTATTCTTGTTCAAGAAGAATATTGTAATATATTTAATATTTATTTATGTTTTAATTTATATATATTATTTTGATTTGATATCACACAAATTTAATCTAAAGATTTTGTTTTATGTGTATGAGCATGATTTGATTAAGGTTAAACTTTAACATTATTTTCTTGTAAACTGCAATTGAACAATTTTAAGATAAAAAATTTGAATTTAGAATAAGAAATCTGTCTAATGTCCATAAATTTGAATTTGATCAATTACTTGTAAATGATGGGTAGTTCTCAAATCGAGTGTTAGATAACATTTTTTCAATTAGATTTGTGATATTATTATATTATAAAATATATTTAAAATTATTAATATATATTTTAAGTATTTTAATTAATAATAAGTAAATAGATTGAGTCTGTCAAATTTTGAGTAAAATCAAAAAAAAACTATTAAAAACACTTTAAAAAATACTTTAATCCCTCTTGTTTCAAAATATTATATTATACCTAATACTACATAAATATTTTATGACATAAATACTTTTTTAAAAAGATCTATTCATATTTCTTTTCAAAACTTAATAAAATTTAATTTAATATTTAATAAAATTTAATATTTGAAAAAAAACTTAAAATTTAATAAAATTTTAAAATGAGATTTGTGAATACAATACTCTGTATTATTTTCATATTTAATAAAATTTAATATTTGATAAAAAATAAAAAAATTTAAAATTTTTTTTCTTTTGAAAAACTGAAAAAAATGCAAAGAACTAACATGGTAGAAACAAGAACAAAAAAAATCCAACCCTTTTCCAATAGCTATATAGCAAGCACTACATTAAAAACAAAACTTAAACCTAACCAAATCAAAAGCACAACAGAGCTGAATTAGAAAATCAACAACAAAAACACAACAGAGCTAAAGCCTTGCAAATGGAGAACGAAACCCACTATATGCTGTATCATCAAGCTTTTAAACTTTTGATATATAGTAATAAGAGCCTGTTCAGTTTGGTTTTTTAAAATTTAAAAGTTATTATGAAATTTTTATAAAAAATAATAAGTTTTAAAATTAAGTTAAATTTATTTAATAAATTTATTTTTATAAGTTTTTTTGTACAAATAAGTTATCTAATAAAACAATTTTTATATATTTGAATTTTAGTTAAAATTATCATGAGTATTTAATAAATAACTTTGTGTTAATAGTAAATTTTTTTATTTACAATGAAAAAAATTAACTTTATTTTTTATTTATTTAAAATAAATTTTTAAAAATATAAAAAATAATTTTATATGATATAAAATTTATAATTAATAATAAATTATATAAAAATAAAAATAGATAAAATTTATAATTTGAACCTCCTTCCCCAAAATTCACTATCAGAAAGTAAAGCCTCGCGTGGGATTGCAGCAGGACGGGCCCCTAACTTCACTATCAGAAAGGCAAGCCTTGCGTGGGATTGCAGCCAAATCTCGTATATTCGTACGTCAGATTAAGACTTGAACACTTAGCAGGATGGGGTTATTTGTTCCCACCCCTCACAGCCTAGTGCAGTTGTGCACATTCGTTGTTGCACAACAACCATTTAGCTAGGATCAATTTGGAAAGCTTTTTAATTTATTGACTATTGCTTTTAGCTAATCCCTCCCGATCATTTCTTTATCCTCTTCCTTGGTGATATCTCTTCCTCAACTATGTCGTGCCCGTGCCCACCAAAAATGTCACTGGTTTTCCCAATGAGCGATGGCACCCCAGTGGTGACTGAGCTGGTACCTTGTGAGGATTCACTCCCTTATATTTATCTACTATTGGAATATGCGGTTGAAAATGGAGATATGGTTATCGGGCTTGACACAGAGTGGTGCATGAAAGAGATCAAACTTGGAGTTTTCAGAACTGAATACAGACCCCGCGTTGGCCTACTGAAGCTGTGCTCAGGATTCGGTTGCGTGCTCATTAGGCTTGAAAACTCTGCTTCTGACTCTCTAAAACGATTTTTTGCTGTTAAAGATATCATGTTTGCTGGGATTCGAATGAAAGAAGACTTACAAAACCTGAGAGAGGAATATGGGATAATAATTCGAAACGCGGTGGATCTCAGCGAATTGTCTGCTAAAGTTCTTGGTCAGCCTCAGCTTAGTGCCTACGGTGTAAGGGAATTGGCTAGTAAGGTTCTGTCCATTGACATTCCGCCATCAAGGTCTTTACTGTCAATATGGGCGATTAGGTCTGATAGTTTTCCGAGTCTTGAGCAGGTTGAATCTGCAGCTACTGATGCTTATGCTACATACAAAGTTGGGAGAAGGCTGTTAGGCACTGAGAGTTGATGCTTTCCTGCAAAAAGGAGTAGATGTGGTGGCCCTTGTTTCCTTGATTTACTTGATCTCATGCTTTACTTGTTGTCTTTATTTGTGGACAACCGCATCCTTCTACCTTTCGCTCTTTTTTTTTTCTTTTCTTTAATATATGAAAAGCTAATAATGCAAAGGGCAGTTTCCTTAGAAAAAAAAATGTACTCAAAATCCCCATTATTTGTTAGGGACATTCTCACATTGGCATGCATGGAAAGTGCTTTGATTTTTTTTGTACATCTTTTTGACGAATATTTGTTTACATTTTTATAAACCAATTTGGGGTTCAAAGATTAGTTGCCCCCCACATGGCTTTATGCCTAAGCCACCACTTTCGTCAATCATTTCATCATTAGGGGGAAGATGCTGTGAAGGCTATAGTTTATTAAGTAGGCTTGGCCTGAATGAGTTTTGGACTAAGCAAAAGCTTAGTGGATATGGCCGTTGAGGGAATGGGAAGTACTGAAGCTGACCTTGAGGAAGGGATTGGGTTGTCTGGCCAACCTCGCCTTGTACCAGCCATTGTACTAGGCCTATTTGGGAAAATTTTAGGCCAAGTAGTTGGGCTTGAGCAAATATTTTTCTTTACTTTTTTTATTTGGTCAAATAAGAAAATTTGTAAGCAATAATTGTATTTTCTACTTTTACATGAAAATTTCATTTATATGTTTTTACATGACATTTTCATTTATGACATGGGCAACTTATGAGTTGTGAAATATGCTATAAATTTATACTATATATTCAAAAGAAATGGAATACTTGATAAAATTATTAAATTGGTTTATATAGTTGATAGCAATAAATAAAAATATAGAAAATATTATAAATTTTTTTCAAATTATATATTTTTGATTTATTGGAGGAAATTAAATTTAAGTTAACAAACTTGTAGGATGATAAGTTTTGTCATTATAATGGCTAAAGAGTTACTTGAGTTTTGCTTGCATTATGAGTGCAAAATAAAAACGGACAAATTTACCATTTAAGTTTGTTTAAATTCTTTCTTCTTCCAATTTTCTTTTACGTTTAGCGCCTTTGTTGAAATAATCAGTAATATGGTGTGAGGTCAAAGGTGGAAGCAGTTGAGCTTGGCTAAAGAAGGTAGTTAGATGAAGCAAAACACAGTCATTCTTCTTTTCTCAAATTCTAGGGCTATAAAACATTTTATTTCGTTCGTTTTTGTTTAGTAAATTTATTATTATTACTTAAACGCTTAGACTAGTGTCATTTAGTCAAGTCTTTTAATAGTGTTGTGGCAATATGCATTGTAAGGATGTCGTTTTGTTTTCTTCAAGCTTAGCAAATTTTGTTATCAGTTGTTAAGCTTGCATAGAAGTCAATGCAGTGATTGAGTTCATGTGATCCAATTTCTTTATTAGTTTTTGGTTTACGAGGTCAGATTTAGACTTGTTATTTGAATTTTCAAATTGTTGTATAAATAACTGAAATGAAATAAGAATGAGCAGACTTTTTCATTTACTGTTTTCTCCAAATTTTAAATAACTTTGTTATTTTCTTTATTTTTTGAGAAAACCAATATGATATCAGAGCAGTTAGTCGTGAAGGACCTGTGAATTCTTTACAGTTTAATCATGGTAACTGTAGGCTTCAGTACTTCAACACCTGATTTTAATGGAATTAACTATCAATTTTGGGTTGTAAAGATGAAATCATACTTGAAGTCATTTGACCATTGGGACATGGATGAGACTAAAGAGGTTCTAGTGTAGAGCCATGCCAACCCCACGTTGGCTCAAATCAAATAACATTCTGAAGAAGTAGGAAAGTATTACATAGCACTTATATGGTTGTAGTTAGCAGTATCTAAGGCTATATTTGCCAAGATCATGAACTTTGAAGATCTAAAACAGGTTTGGGATAGCCTAAAGGAAGAGTATCAAGGAAGTGATCGCACTAAAGTAATGCAGGTACTAAATCTCTCTAGACAATTTGAATTGTTAAGAATGAGAGAAGAAGAAAACATACATGATTATATTGATAAGTTGTTGAGGCTTGTAACTTAGCTTAGAATGTTGGAAGAGGTGACAGAGAAGTTTAAGGCTAAAATCTCCTCTTTGGAAGATTGAAAAGATCTGACCAAGATCTCTGCAAATGAGCTAATTAGTGCTTTATAGCTCAAGAGCAGAGAAGAGCTTTTAGAAGTGATAGTCTTGTAGAAAATGCTTTGGTTGCCAAAACCAAAGGCTTGAGGGCTAAGGGTGAGAGCTTTAAAAAGTATAAAGTTGAAAGGCCTAATGTATGAATCCTGAGCAGTTGAAAGGCCTCTATATCAAGGTCTTTACTGATATGGACGATTAGGTCTGACAGTTTTCCTAGTCTTGACCTGGTTGAGTCTGCAGCTACTGATGCTTATGCTGCGTACAAAGTTGGGAGAAGGCTATTAGGCAGTGGAGTTGATGCTTTCCTGCTTTCTCTGCAAAAGGAATAGGTGGGTAGCCCTTGTTTTCTTGATTTACTTGATCTCTTCCTTGCTTTATTTGTGAAAACCGCATCCTTCTACCTCTCGCTCCTTCTTTTCTTTTCTTTACTCTATTTAGTAGGAAAATAAATAAAGAGCATGCAAGGCTTAGGGTGACATCAAGCTCACCTTGGCGCATGTAAGGGCAGAGGCTTGGCATATGAAGGTCTGAGGGGCCATTTAAGCTGAGGTCCCCTGGCATGTCATGGTCTAATTTTGTTGGCAACAGGGTCTCACTGGAGGAGCAGACATATTGATCCTGTGATGCTTATGCTGCACACAAGATTGTGAAGAAGTTAGAAAAAACGACCATGAAATTAAGAGAACATAGATTTTAAATAACCTTTTCTATTGTGAAAATTTGGGGTTAAAGGGTGATTATCTGAAAGAATTTTGGTCCTTCTTTTTCATCATAAACTTCATTTCCTGTTTCTGTTTGGAATCAGATTTGAGATTTCTAGTTAATGCAAAAGGTGCATTAACATTTGCAATTTGTATATTGGAAGATGATCCCAAAATCTCTTACACAATGATTACTGAGGAGTTACTAACATGAATTTTGAGTTACTGAGGAGTTATTGGCCTTTTCATGTTGAGAATACATACCCAACTCAATAAAATCATGCCCCCTACTGTCATAACTCAATCTTATTTTAGCACAATGTTGCATTCATGAAACAAATGCAGAAAATCTTGTTATTAATTTTGTCAGAAGTAAAGAATTTTTGTCATTTTGTCAAGGGCAAAATTTCTTTTTATAAGCATATTTAATTTGCATTTTCATTTTCCTTAAACTACATTTTGATTATAATTTTCGAGTCACTTGTTCTTTGAGCAAAACTACAACTGATGCTTATACTGCCTACAAGATTGGGAAGAAGTTACTAGGAGTTCATTTAAAAAGCCAAAAAAAATGTTGAAAAAAAAAAAAACTCAAGGTGATTTAGAGAAAATTGAATGAATTCATTAATTCTGTTGGGTTTTGGTTGATAGTGTTACAAATCTAATTTGACCAGGCTTCCCTGTTTAAGGCTTGTGTTTTTCCCCATTTCTGTTTGTCTTTATTGTGTTTTTTAGATCATGCAGCACCAAAAAATCATTCATTAATTAGGACGTTTCTCAAGAAAGAGCTTCCAGTTCCAGAGATAAAATTGGGGTCCCTTAGCAATGTACACCTCCAACATTAAAATGGAGAGCTGCTTAATTGCAGCAGGTGTTTTAAATTCCAGAGTTCCAAGAAGAGGATGCTGATATTTTGTTCCTAGAAAGAATACCAAGGGTTACTAACTCCATATAAGTAGTGAAGGAAATGGATCATTTCTTCAGTTTCTCAGGAAAATTAAATAGTCCTGCCTCAGTGCAAATCCAAAATTCTCTTCCTCTATCAGTTCGCATTTTACTATAAGAATGTTAAGGGGGATCAGAGGTTTTGATGTTGGATGGTACCTTTGCAGTGACTGAATTGATCACTGAAAGAGACAGAAGAGGCCATTGCCTTGACATCTTACTGCAGAAAATGTGTGAATATGGGGACATGGCTGTTGGGTTTGACATAGAATGGCTTTCTCAACGTAGCAATGATAGTTTACTCACATTGTGCTATCAGTTTGGCTGTCTTCCGATAAAGCTAGGCACTGACCGCCCCTACTTTATTTCAAAACTCGGGCAGTTCCTCACTCACAAGGATATAATTTTTGCTGGAGTACATTTACAGGGAGATGTTAAAAAGCTGTGGGAGAAATACAGGCTTGAAATTAGAAATGTAGTTGATCTAAGTGAATTAGCAGCTGAGGTACTGCATCATCCTCGCCTTCGTGCATTTGGTGTGAGAAGCTTGGCACATCAACTTCTTTTGGTGCCATTTAAGGCAAGGCCCACCAGCATACTACGGGTTGATAATTCCACGACAGGAGATGTCCCCCAAAAGCTGATTGAATGTGCATCAGCTGATGCCCATGCTGCATACAAGATTGGGAAGAAGCTATTGGGAGATTGAGTCTGCGATCTGGTTAGATCACACATATGTCATTACTCATTAGTCTCTTAAGCATGAATTCTTGGCTGGTGGATAATTTGTCCAAACCTGATAGATGCTTCATCTGTTTACATACGAAGTTATGTAATATGCTCATTTCAATTTCTTGTCAGGTATTTAGAATTGGAAATTTCAAGTTAAAGTAACTGCTAAAGCAACTGTTTACATTAATGCAAAGAATTTCTCAGTTCCTGAAACTTCAATTCAAATCCAAGGTTTAAAACGACGAGTTCTAAGATTGTATATAATTACTCATATGAAACAGAAATAAAAGTTTCCTTTTTTGGGATTAGGCAGTACTCTGTCCACCTCCATTTTCTAGCTAATAATAAGATAATAATAATCCCAATTCTCAAGTAAATTGAATCACTTTGCTCTCTAAATAATCAAACGTGCCATAATCAACAGTCTAGAAACATAACCAATTTCGATTTATATATAATTAATGTTTTTGACATCAAAGAAAAAATATACTCTTAACTTAATTTTTCAAGTAAGAGGAAGTATATACTAATCATTATGTCGAATGATCGGATGCATAAATATAATTATTTAAGTCTTCTTGTTTTAGCTCATTCAATTAAAAATGGAGGTTTATATATAAAATTCGGTTAAGGTTCCTTTAAACATTTGTTAAGGCCAATTAAATTTAAATAGAATGTGATAATAATAACGTAGATTGATTAATAAAAGTTAATCTCATCTGTAATAATTTTGTGAGATTTTTAATTTCTTTAGCAGTCTAACGTACAATTAATTGTTGTAATTTTTTAGTTTTCATGTCCTGGTAAATCCTTGTATTAGATGGGACAGCAATCTCTTGGTGCAGTTTAAGACCAGGTCTTCTAGCGTGGTTCCAGTTGATAGGATGGCAAAAGATCTCAGAAAAAGACCAGATTGGATGTGTAACAACTGATGCTTATGCTGCATGCAAGATTGGGAAGAAGTTACTAGAAGTTTAAGGCTGAGATTGTATAGAATTCTAGATGTCATGGCATTATTGATGCATGGTTGTCATCATTTTCAGCTTTCCCTTCATAAATCCAACAAAAATGTTGAAAAAAAAAATTCAGGGTGATTTGGAGAAAACAGAATGAATGAGTTAATTCTCTGTTTGAGGCTTGTTTATTTCTCTTTGCGGTTTTTAGGTACTAAAATGATCATTTATTGATTAAGACGTTTCTCAAGAAAGACCTTCCAGCTTCAAAGGCAAAATTGGGGACCCCAAGCAATGTGCAGCTTCAACATTAAAATGAAGAGCTGCTGAATTAATTGCAGCTGGTGTCTTATATTCCAGAGTTCCAAGAAGAGAATGATGATATCTTGCTCCTAGAAAGAATCCCAAGGGTTACTAATTAACTCCACTTAAGTAGTGAAAGAAATGGATCATTTCTTTTCAGAGTTGTTCATATAAGACTTGTTGCTCTCTTGTTCAAATTACCCTGTAGCTTTTCAGAGTTGACTTCATCAAATCTTTTTTCTCTACTTTCAAATTACCTATGGCCGAAGCTTTTGTTTCCGTGATCTTGAAGCTGCTGATGAACTCGGGAATAGTTGAAGTTGCACGGAACGAGTGGGCAACGGTTATGGGTGTTGGGAAAGAAGTCGAAAGGCTTGATAGTAATCTGAAGGCAATCCAGTGAAAGCTTGATTATGCAGAGGAAAAACAATTCATGGACCTATCTGTCAAACATTGGTTAGATAGGTTCAAAGAAGTTTCTTATGACATGGAAGACGTATTAGACGACTGGAAAACTGCACTCCACCATTTTGAACCAGATTTTTCAAAGTGCATGGTACGTCTCTTCCCTTGGTTCTTTGTGTTTGCTAGTGGCAAAGAAATTGTTACCAGAATAAGAGAAATCGATGACAGGCTAGACAAGATTGCTAGAGGCAGACTTACGTTTGATTTGGTAAAAAGTAAAATTAAGTAACCAACGTAATCGGTCAGAAAGCACTTCGTTGGTGAATGTGTCACAGTTCATTGGTCGAGATGGGGTCAAAGAAAAAAATAATAAGTACATTGCTGTCTGTGACTAGTGAAAAAAAGAGTTGCAGTGATATTCCTACCATCACCATAGTAGGAATGGGAGGAATAGGAAAAACATCTGTTGCTCAGTTGATTTATAATATAATGATCCTGGAACTCAAGACTCCTTTCAACCACACAGTCTGGGTGCGTGTCTGACACCTATTTGATCAAATTCAAAATACTAGAGCAATTACTGGAGGCCATGACCCTGGTTCAGGGAACCTTCAAAGTCTAGCCTCATTTCAAAGTTTAAGGCTTGTTTTTTTTCCCTTTTCAGTTTGTTCCTTATGTATTTTTTTAGATCATGTGGCACCGTAAAGTCATTGGTTAAGTAGGATGTCTCTCAGGAAAGGGCATAAAGAAGATTTCCCTGACATTTTCTTCACCCAACCACAATGTTGAGCCACCACGGATGAGCGAGGTGTGCTAGGTAGCTGGTTAGCATTCACAAATCACTACTCATTTACGTGCACTATGGTAGTATATAATATTTACAACTTGTCATGGAAACTGCCGATAAAGTTGGTGGAAAAACATAGAAACTTTCTTCTTCCCCCACTTCCTAGCGCAGTCACTGTTGGCCTTTCCAATCTTTCAAATCGCAAAACCAATTTTAATCAGTGTTCAGACCTTGACAAGATCCCCTCCGTCGGTGGATATCTATCTCTATTATTTTCAATCTAACGTCATGATTTTACAACATCAAATTATTCTCTTTTTAAAAGCAAAACATTGTGGAAAAAACAATCCCAATTGCTCTCACCCTTCCTCATAAAAGTTGTCTTGTTCCATTACTTGAAAATCTTCCATCTTTGGTATTGTTGATGGCTCTGCTATACTATTTTCATTGTGTTCATTAGAAAAAGAAAAAACAAAAGATTTTATATTTTTTCATAATAATTGGGTAAGAAGGCAGTGGATCTCTTCTCTCCACTACTTTTCCTCTCCCTTCCATTCCACTATTTTAGAGTTGACTTCATCGCTTCTGGTCTCTCTACTTTCAAGTATCCTATGGCCGAAGCTATTGTTTCCGCGATCTTATCGGAGCTGGCAGCAGTACCGATTCAAAATGCACGGGACTGGTGACGGGTGTCGATGAAGAAGTCGAAAGACTTAAAAGCAATCTCAAGGCAATCCAGTGCGAGCTTGAAGATGCGGAGGAAAAACAGTTCATGAACAAACGTGTCCAACATTGGTTAGATGGTTCAAACAAGTTTCTCATGACCTGGAAGACGTATAGACGACTGGAAGGCCGCACCTCGACAAGTTGTAAACAGATGGAGTTGAAACCTCTTCTGTTCCAAAAGAGGAAGGTATGTCCCTTCGGTTCCGCTTTTCCTTTGGCTTACAAGTTGCCAGCGTCATGACATCGCTCCAGAATAAAAGAAATCAGTGAAGAGTTAGACGAGATTGCTAAAGACGGAGTAATTAGGACTGAATAAAAAGTGGAACTCAGCAACCTAAGCAGTCAGAAAGCACTTCTTTTGTGGATGCGTCACAGATACTTGGTCGAGACAGGGTCAAAGAAGACATTTGCTGTCTGGAACTAGTGAAGAAGGGAGTTGGAATAATGTTCCTACCATCACTGTAGTAGGGGGGGAGGAAAGGGTAAAACAGCTTTTGCCCAATTGATTTATAGTGATCATAGAATCCAAACTCATTTTGAAAACAAAATTTGGGTGTGTGTCTCATACCCCTTTGATCAAAGACAAATTGCTAGATCAATTCTTGGAGGCCTTGACCCTTGTTCAGTGAACTTTCAAAATCAAATTTCACTAGAAATTCTTTTAAATGAAATTCGTGCAAAGATCAAAGGAAGAAAATTCTTTTGTTTTGGATGATGTGTGGACGTACCGTGATCAAGATTGGGAACCGCTGAGATTACCTTTCAGCATGGCTATCGGGAAGTTGGATTTTAGTAACCACTCAAAATGAATCAGTTGCAAGGCAAATGGACTTGTTCATGTCTTTCATCTAGAACAATTATCTGAGGAGGGGTGCTGGTGGATACTTGCTAAAAAAGCATTTTCTCGGAGATGGGGATAGGTGTAAAATGTAGAGGACTTGGAAGGAAATGGCAACAAGTTCAAAGGTTAGCCTCTTGCTGCAAAACCTTGGGATGTCTCCTACGAGATAAAGTAGGAAGAGAAGAGTGGCAAAATGTTTTGAATAGTGAGATATGGAAATGGATTTTGAGGGAGATATCTTTTCAACTTTGTTGTTGAGTTATTATGATTTGCCTCAAGAGTAAGACCATGCTTGTTGTACTGTGCAATGTTTCCAAAGAACTAAGACTTTTTTAAAGATGATTTGATCCAGCATTGGATGGCGCTAGGTTATTTGAAGTCTGATGACAATTTTGGGAGAGAATTACAAGGTGAAGATTACTTTAAGTGCTTAGCAGCTCGTTCTTTTTTAAAGATTTTAAAGGAGATTGCGATGGCAACATTCGTTACTGTAAGATGCATGACATGGTACATGACTTTGTCCCATTTTTGACGCAATACGAATTTGTCATAGAGGAGGATGTCAAAGATTTGAGGCTGGACTTATCTCAAAAAACTCCGTCATGTGAGGTTGGTAATCCCAAGTCGACTGCTTTCCTACGTCCATTAACGGCAGTGAAAAATTGCGAAGCCTTTTGGCAGTTTCTGGTGGATATTATTTTCATACAACTAGTGAAGCCTTACAGAACTTGTTTAGTCAATCCAAGTGTGTGAACTGCGTAATTACAATCTTTGATTATTCGGGCTGCTCTTTTCTTAAGAAACTGCCAGTTGGAATCGGGAATTTGATTAACTTGAGGTATCTTTATTGTGGGTTGTCATGGTCTGACTTACTACCCAAAAGGGATCGGTAAATTAACTTCTCTCATGACATTACATAATATCATAGTGGAGGGCAGATGGTAAATGATGCTGAAGAATTCAGTATCGGAGATCTACAACACTTGGACCTCCTTGCTGGATATCTTCGTGTTGAACTGGTAGGAAATACAATAGATGGGGATGAGGCTAAGGGAGCCAAGCTTCACAACAAGATACATCTCAAGGGAATGTGAGTAATCATCTGCTCTCGGGGTATAAAGAAAGAGAAGGTAGTTCAAGCCTTAAACCCACCATCCAACTTGCGTCTAGTAATTATGAGATAGTAGGCAACTGAATATCTCCGTTGCCTCGAAGCAACTTGGGCTAAGGAAATAGCAACTCTGGTGAGGAAGGCACTTAATTTTCTTCTCTTATAATATAGATTAACAAATTTGAGGAAAAAAAAAGGAAAAGATTTTGCTTTGCACTAGTGTAAAAGTTTTTCTAGCTAGAATTCAGTTTGATGTGATACAGAACAAAGATTTCAGCAAAATCTACTCTTTGAACTTTGTATTTCTCCACACTCAAACATATGGCCTCACTTAACACTTACTTCAAAGCACCAGAAATTTTATGTTTATTTGTATTGATATGCTGGGGACCTGCCAATTTTTGCAGGAAGTAGTGAGAAGACTAGTTATTGAAAGAAGTAAGAAAACAGGTATATTTAAAGGTCTTGCTTTATGATGTCCTCCATGAATTAAAGTTTACTAGTCTTTCATAACCCCATTCCATGATAGTTAGCCCAAATCTTTTGCAGGGATGTCAACACAGAGGCGACGAAAGAAATGAACTGTTCTAGATGGCAAGAAGAACAAAAAATGTAGAATTCGATGCATTTTGTACTTGAAATATGTAAAGAGGAAATTCTGTGTGTAATTGTCCAAAATCTGTAAGACTTTGTGTGTCTGCTGGTATTGTTAGTTTCTATTTTCATTTCTTGGTTTATGTATATTCCCAATTGTGTTTGCTAAGAAAGAAGAATGAAAAAGCATACACGTGAGAAGCATGCTGGAGGAGCACATGTTCAATAATTTATATTTCAGTTATCTAAACAATGGTTAGTTACTTAAGTATAGTTAGTGCAGCAGTTAACAATTTATATAAATACTAAACAGTTGTAAAGTTTTTTTTTTTCCTTCAATAGAATGAAGAATTAGTTTTAACGTTCTTCTATTGATTAGATATATCTCTTCCTTTCTTCCTTGCAAATTCTTGATTTGAGAAAGTTAATAAATTTATATTTATTGTGTGATTTAAAAGCTCTACTAATTTTATTGTTTAACCCATTAATGTATGAGATGAAGGGTGACTGATGTTATGGGATTTTGCAAATATTAATTCCATTAGATATGGTTTACTTGGATCTTCTGACTTTTCTTTTTTCCCTCTCTAGCTACTCTAATTTTGAGGCCAGTACTTTATACACAAGCTGCTGGGTTTTGTGATAAAGTAATTGTCATGGATACTATCTTTTTCCCTGTATGTTCCACCATTCTTGTTTTGCAGTCTATTTGTTGTCCAGAGAAAAGCAAGATCAATGGCTAGATGAAATTTAAAGTTTGCCGGTTTGGTTAGTACAAGCAAACAATGTAGTGGATCCGAGCAAACTGGCAGCCAAAGCATTAGAGATTTAAGAAGGCTCAGCTTGGCACATTTAAGGGCAGGGACTAATTAGCATATGAAGTTCAAGCTAAGGTCCCCTGGCATATCATGCTCTATTTTGGTTGGCGACAGGTCTCACAGGATGAGCAGATTGAATCTGTGATATCCATATGCTGCATACAATTGGGAAGAATTTACTAAAAAAAATACCATGTAATCAAGTCAATATAGATTTTAACCCACTTTTCGACTTCGGAGATCTGGGGTTAAAGGGTGATTATCTGATAGACTGTTGCTTCTTGTTTCTGACTTTTCCTCTTTGGAGATTTGTGGTTAAAGAGTGACCAATGATTATCTGACAGATTATTGCTTCCTTTTCATCATAAACTTCATTTTCAGTTTCTGCTTGGAGTCAGATTTGGGATTTTCTAGTTAAAGCAAAAGGTGCATTAACGATATGCAATTTTTATACCCAACTCATTAAAATCATGCCCCTTATTGCCACAGCTTTGCATAAACAACTGTAAAACTCTAGTAGTACAATGAAACTGTTGATGAACATCCCTGGACCAAACTTCCTTTTATGGTGCAAGAAATTATTGAAGCGCAATGTTGCTTTACAGCATAAAATCTTATTGAATAGGTTAAACTTTGTTTTTCTGATTGTTTCATAGATGTTTCTTCTGTTTTCATACAAGTTAATGATATCCAATGCTTCTAACTATCATTTTCTGTCTAGAACCTTAATTTTGGGATTTTCTTTCTTTCCTTTAATAAATGTAAAATTTTGGCCTAAGCCAGGGATCCAAACCTTGTTCACATTGGATCAAACTTTGCAGACCTGTCTTTTTTTTTTTTTTCGAGTTATAAAAGCAAAAGCTGCATTAACCATCTGAAATCTGTGCAAGAACCAATGGATAGGACGTGAATAGATGGCAATGTCCAGTACCAGAACCAATAAACCTGATTAAAATATTTCCTTTAAGTTGGGTTTTAAGCATATGATGGTTGACAACAGGCCTCACAGATTGAATCTGCAACAATTGAGCCTTTTCTCACACAAGATTGGGAAAGAAGCTACTCAGAAGCTCCCATGTAATCAGTTCAATCTCACACTTCAGAAATTTCCATGTTATCTACTTATGTTATCCAATGCTCATTGTAGAGCTGATATATATTATCAGTTTTCTTCACTGGGGAATCAGAAATAGGGACTTGCAAAGGTAAAGCCAAAACATGCATCAGCCATTTGCAATGTTATCATCAATCTTGAGGTTTACTAACAAGAATCTTGAGTAAAATTACCCCCATTGCCCACCCAAACTTGATGTATAGGAAAGCTATTATGGGAACCACCTCTAAAACTAAAAGTATTGATTAAGCCAATGGAAACAGTTTGGAGGAAACTTCCTTTGAAGCTTCAAGGCAAGTCATATAATCAATTATGACAATTTTAATCTTTTTTGTGACTTTGTGTAGAAGCCAATCAATTTGGGATTGAGGAAGTAAAGATGTTTTAAAGCATATTAACATTCTCCCTTTCAATAAACCATTTTTTTAAAAGAATTTTATTTTCTCTATCCTTTATGGAAAATAGAAAATGGTTTTAGAAATATAAAAAAGATAACTCATAATAATTTATTCAATTCCATAAATGGATTTTATGAGAATTTTTTTTAGCTTTGATAACAAGTTAACCACTTAATTTTTTGACATAATATTTTAAAAAATTCTTGACTTATTTTTTAAATTTTAAATAATTTTTTTATTATATTCAATTAAATTTTTTTAATCAAATAAGAATTTAATGTTTAACAGTTAATGAAATATCATTAATTAAAATATCACTTAAAATTTAAACATCAGTAATCAAAATGATCTCTTTGATTTAAAATAAAGTATATAATCTTGAACAAGACAATAAAAAATAAAATTTTATTTAAAATTTTTTATAAAACTATCTTACCTATGACTTTTTAATTTAAACTTTTGATAAAATAATTAAAAATTTTATTCGATAGATAGGCGGTATAAAAATTAAAAAGAAATAGAAGAAAAGAAATGAAATAAAAGTAAATAAAATAAAAAATTGAATGGTTTTCTTCAAAGGGTAGAATATTCCTCCACTTTCAAACCCAAGTTGGCAGAAACCAAAAAAAAAATGGTCAAAGTCAAAAACGACACCGCAAACATGAACAAAACGAAGAACCTTCTTCTTCTTCTCCCTCTGCCAAAGACCCAGGTTCAACCTTTAAATTCTCATTAATTCTATCGGAAAGTACAAAAAAATTAAAACTTTTTCTTGAGAAAATCGAATAAAATGAAATTCCCAAAACCCTGGATCCTGATTTTGGTTGTTTTGGTTACGATCCAATGCAAGGCAGTGTTGGGGGCTAAAGCTCAATCTTCATCGACAGAAGCTTACGTGACGCTGCTTTATGGAGATGAGTTTCTTTTGGGAGTTAGGGTTTTGGGGAAATCGATACGGGACACTGGATCAACTAAAGACATGGTGGTTCTGGTCTCCGATGGTGTCTCTGATTATGCGAAAAAGCTTCTCAAGGTAAAATTTGGCGATCTATTTACTTTTCTGTTTGCTTCCTGAGAAACTTACGAACCTCGAAGTTAGTTACTTTGTGTTTTTCTGAAAGAATAACTGAAAATCTCTTTGTGATTATTCATTTTTATATGTGGAAAGTTATGAGCTTTATAGTTAATGCCCTGTTAGTTTGCACATAAAATTTAGGAAATTTTTTTATAAGAAATTGAAGTTTTAACTTTGGCATTTTTTTAACTTTTCATTTTTGTTGGAGGATTGGGCAGGCGGATGGGTGGATAGTGGAGAAGATAAGTTTGTTGGCAAATCCGAACCAAGTTCGGCCCAAGAGGTTTTGGGGTGTCTACACGAAATTGAAAATTTTTAATATGACTAACTACAAGAAAGGTAAAATCTTTTTTCCTGGTTTCCTTTGGTTTCATTTTTGTTGTTTAAAGAAAATGTATAGGTAAGGTTAAGGATGAATATAGGAAAGGTTGTAGCTTGTATTTGATGTATCGTCAGTGCATAAGTTCTTCGTACGAGCAAATTTCTTTTTTTTTTTGAGAAGCATGTGAGAGCAAATTTAAAAGTATGAAAAGCCTTGAAACTAAATACCAATATGTTTTTAATGGAAAACTCTTAAATGTATGGGCATTTAAAGTTTGGTCCTTAATGAGTTGGAAGTCCGTAAGTTACAAACCTATATATTGTATACTAGATAGCTCATTTCCTATATTAAAATGTTCTAGAGTAAAAGCTAGAACTGGTAAATATGTTTTTTATAGGTTTCCCAAGAATCGAAGCTCAATTTAATAAAAGTAATTGATTTTTCTTGCATCTTTATAGATGGGCTAGAACATATAAGATTTTGAATATTATTTACTTATGTTTTGATAACACTTCTCCTACCTCTAGTTCTTCTAGTGTTTTTAGTCCAATATTCATCCTAATTTATTATTATAATCTCAATGTTTGTTCTGCTGAGTTGCATTGTTTCATGATTGAAAATTTGCTTGTGTAGTTGTGTACCTGGATGCTGATACAATAGTAGTCAAAAGCATTGAAGATCTCTTTAAATGTGAGAAATTCTGTGCCAATTTAAAGCATTCTGAGAGGCTGAATTCAGGAGTCATGGTAGTGGAGCCATCTGAAGCTGTTTTCAATGATATGATGAGCAAAGTTAATACTTTGCCTTCTTATACTGGAGGAGATCAGGGGTTTCTGAATTCTTATTACTCTGATTTCCCAAATGCCCATGTTTTTGAACCTAATATACCCCAGGATGTGTTGAAATCCCGACCTGTTCCTAAGATGGAGCGACTCTCTACTTTATACAATGCAGATGTTGGTCTTTACATGCTTGCCAACAAGGTACTACATATATTGACATTAGCATTAGGTTTTACGTCATACTGCTGTATCATTGTTAGTCTTGTTTCACATGCTACATGGTTATGTTACTAAAATTAGAAAAGAATATAGTTTCATTAGTAAAAAGGTTAGGATAAATACTCTTTTAAAAAGATATAAAGGATTGAGTAGAAGAAAATAGTATATATTCAGTCTTTAAAGTTTAATCAGAGTTTGTAGAGAAGCTTGGTTATGAGACCAATCACAAGATTCAATCAGCCTATTATTTTAATTGAAGAGAAGAAAATGTACTTTCAACCATGATGATGAGCATGATCAAGCAGGCTGCTATTCCCTTTCTGTCTATCTTTGCGTTGTAATCAAGCAGTTGAGATTTACAATATGCTGATTAAGAATGATTTTAAATTCCCTTGGACAATTTGCTTTTCATTTGTTTGAATCCTCACCTTGTGCATTCTGATGACAGACTTTCGTAGACTTTCTTTTGTTTTTAGAACATGACGATTTGTTTCAGTTCCTTTCCTTGGGTGTCAGGATTTTCTTTTTTTAACTATTTAACTATGAAACTTATGCAAACAAAAAAGGCACAAAATTCTGCTTTTGCTAATGCTATTTTTATTTTCTGGTTAAGTATCCTCATCGCTTTATGCATTGTTTGTGCAGTGGATGGTAGATGAAAGTGAACTTCATGTTATTCACTATACACTTGGCCCTCTTAAACCTTGGGATTGGTGGACATCTTGGCTCTTAAAACCTGTTGATGTCTGGCAGGTAAAAGCTGACTCCTTAGCAAATTTAGATGTAAAGCTCTGATATATTTCCATCTGCTCTGTCAATAGGACAAATGTCTAATATAATTTGTTTGCTGATGCTGCAGAATGTTAGGGAACAGCTTGAAGAATCCCTTCCTGGAACTGCAAGGGGCAAAAATCCTAATGATGAGCTTCTGGTCAAATTCCTTTTCCTGATGCCTTTTTGTGCACTACTTTTTTGTTACTATCGCTTTTTCCTTCAGGTTAGTAGCTATGTGTTATTCTGCTTTTCTGAAATTAATGCCTGGGTCATTGTTGTCCAGTTCTCAAACCACGTTACTTTTTGGTGCAGACAGGGGGTTTGCTTTGTAGAACTTCATTAGTCAATCAGATCAGACACCTTTACTACATAATTAGGTCAAGTGGAACAGTTGCTTACACTGGAGTTTCTTCATCTCCTACCATTAATTCTAACCAGCAAGTTAGTTTCCTATCTTCATCTTTTAAGCTGGATTCTTTCTGGCTTCGTAAAACCTATTATCCTCTTTGTCAACTTAAAGTTGATGTAACTTATTAATTTCTCACTTCTATTATTTGGTCTTATATAGTTCCCTGTGCCTGCCTACTTGGGTGGAATTTCAGTTTTTGTATGTTTTGTGGCTACTGTGGTTTCCCTTGGAATTGCTCTTGCAATTGTACCTCGGCAAGTGATGCCATGGACTGGTTTACTCTTGATGTATGAGTGGACATTTACAATCTTCTTTCTTTTCTTCGGAGCTTTTCTTCATTTGACTCATCAGTGGGGAAGGAGAACAGCAACTCAATTGGGATCCTTTTCGTCTCGTACGGATTCTTTTGATTCTGATTCTAGAAAAGGTTTACTTACTTGGAACATATACATCTAGTATTGTGCATGGTCATGATAAATATGGTGTTAGTTCCCTGTCTACTTAAATTTTATATTGGTTAACAACTCTTGTATGCTCTTCTCAGGTCATCAACGGCAAGCATCATCTTGTGATATCGTTACTTGGTATTATGGGTTGGGGATGGCCTTTTTGGCTATTGCCACCCCGTCCTTACCATGTATTTTTGGGATCACTGCTCTGTTTGCGAGGTAATTTCCTTTCAGCATGCATTTCTAGTGGGATATTCTTCTTTTCTCCTCTGTGATTTTGAAAGATAACAACTCTTGCAAAACCATTGATAGAAAAAGGAAAAGGAAGACTATGTTGTTGCTGATTGCTAGCTCTATTTCTTCATACATGTTTGTCATCATTAGGAATTAAAACCTTAGATCTAATGTTTGAAAAATACCCTTGATAATGTTCTTGAACTGGTCTTATATCATTTTCGTTGTCTATGACGTTTTCTCTCCAGGTTGGGTCTGATGGTGGTTGGAGGGCTTATATTAGCATCTTTCATGACATATGCTGCTGAGCATCTCGCAATTAGGACCTTCTTGAAAGGTCTTGAAGACTGGGACACCACACGATCAATGAGTCCATGATTCTTATGTTGATAGAAGTCTTAACTCTCATGTTAACTACCAGCACTGAATTTTTCCCCATTTGATTTTGTATTCGATTCAACATTATTTGTAAAATATTGCAGAAAATTTTGTCAAATTAGAATGCAATTTTCTCCATTAGATGTTTGTTTATTGTTTCCTTTGTAACATTGTTGTTCTTTTAGTTTTACGAAATATTACCATCTCACGGAAAAACTTGTAGAATATATCTCATGAAAAGAAAGCAAAGTTTATCCTCTTTATCTTTGACAAAATACATGGAAGATTACATTCATTTGAAACCACAAAAATTAATTGTCCCATGTAGGCCATCCATGTGATCATATTCAAACCAGATGCCAATCATTTGTAGAAACTTTGTGATGGCATAAAGAGTGAAATTTGGTTAGCAAAGAACACAGACTTTGCAGCCTTAAATCTCTCATTATCTGGGATTAGACATGTTTCTGTAAAGCTCAACTGACAAGCCTGGATTATCTATATTCCAAACACAACAACTGAAATACGTACCCAAAAGTCAACAAAGTAGAAAAGTGGAAAGGAACAAAAAATCACTGCCTTTTCTGGTGGGGTTGGAGGTGTGGGGGGGGGGGGGGGGGGCAGAGGGCAGGGGGGAGTTGTTTGAGTGGCATGGGACGAATTGAAAGAAACAAGGAAACTGATTCATCAGTCACTGTATTGTTTCATCACTCTCTCATTGATGGTGAAAGAAGGCAGCCCCCCCAGTGCATGTTGATGCATGTCATGATCAATCCCAAATCTATAGATGGCTAGTAATGGAGGGGAAAATAGGGGTTTGTGACTTGTAGTTGGGTACGTTACTTTCTTTTTGGTGATATATCTATTAAGTGATATTATCTCATGACAGTTTGCCTCTAGAGCTTGTTGGGCCGGCTTCATGAAAGATCCACAGACCATAGTGGGGGCAATAGCTCTCATTGAAATTCTAATGTTCATTTTGTTATAGTACAAAAAATAGTCAATATTTTTAAGTCTTTATTACTTTCCCCCCGTTGAAATTGAAAAAAAAAATATTTTTATAAATATCAGGAAGAATAGAGGTATAATTAAAATAAAAAGTGACTTATACAAATTATTAGGGTTTTAATATGTAAATGTAAATAAAATAGGGTTTTATAATTAATTTATTTATTGATATAAGTATCATCAAAGTTTCAAAAGACAAGATATTTTATGACCTAGAATGATGTAGTTATTTTATTTTCTTTAGCCGAAAAACAACAAAAAGTAATAAATTTTTACAATTCAAAAAGTTGTTCCAATAAAAGTTATACATAAAACATGTAGCATCCCGATTCCCTGTATTCTTGGACAAACAAGGCTGTGTCTAGTGAAGGGTAGAGATTAATTTTGAAGTACTTGAACTCAATTAATAAATGATATATCCGAATATTACAATTACTCAATTATTTTTTAAATTTATTCCTTTAAAAGTTATTTTTTTGGAGTTTCTTGGGAAAATGATCAAATTCTTTTAAAAGTTATTTTCTGGTTGATTTGGTTTTGATTTTATTGCTATAACTGTCTCTCTCTCTCTCTCTTTTTCTCATTTAATGTGCAGTGGAATACTTAAAACTCTCTTTAATTTAGGTTTTCATATTTATTTGATATGTTTGGTTGTACGATGTACTTAGTACATATATTTACTGATGGAGCAGGAAAAAAAAATAAAATTTTACAGACAAAATATTAATTCAATTGATTAATACCATTCAAGAATAAATTAAGGATTACAATATATTTCTCTTATCTTAAATTATTCAAATTAATGTAAGACTTGTTATTTTAATTACAGTGTATGTTTTTTTGGTAAGAAAGTGTATAATTCTTATATAATAAATAGTCACATAAGATAATTTATTTTATTTTTTTTCCTCTTATTCTTCTTCTTCTTTAAAGAAAGTCTAATAGCTAATAGCTAGTTCGAATAGTCGTAGCCTAGATGTATATATTAATGATTCTTAATTAAAGAAAGAAAAGGGTTGCTTCAGTGGTTTTGTTTTTCCCCTTTTTGATATTCACTAATACCCAACTCTTTGAATCAATTTCATGGGTTTCAAGGTGTTGGTATAATTGGTTGGTGTAACTGATTAATTAATTACCTTCATAAGACTTGTTTTGAGGATGGATTAAAAGTAATAATAATAGCATCAATTTCATGTCTTACCTTATCCAAGTCATTGCTTTTGGACCCTAAACCCTATAAAAATTATAAATAATAATAATAATAGATCAAAGATAATTATTTTAAAGTATTGATAGTCTTTTACAGAATTTTCTTAGTGTTTCAATTTTATGAACAAACTTTTATATTATAAAGTATCGATTGTGTTTTTTTAACTTTTAAAATACAAATTAATTCATCAAACTGTTATTTTTTTTATTTTTTTACATTTTTTTATTATTTTAAGATTATTATAATTTTGATCATTATTTTATTGAGATATGGGCTTAAACTTATTAGGTCAAGAAAAAAACAAATTAATTTGATTGTCAATAATTATTGTCTGAAAATCACAACCCTTTCCTTGTTTCATATTTATACATTTTTTTCCATGTTAGTCCAAACAACTAAGACTATTATAAACCCTAAATCCTAATTGCAAACGTTCATATAAATATATATATATAAGGCAACAAAAAGGTCCATGAATGAGTCCTACTTTTTGGCCATGCTAAATCTTTTCACAAAATCCCAATTTATTCAAAGGGTACAAAAATCTTTTCAAGTAAATGCTAATAACTTTTTTGATGGTAAGAACATGACAAGAAGGCAAAACCCACCAAAGAAAGCAAGCAATTCCTAAGTAAAAAATAAAAGTTAATTCCAAAAAGTTGGAATAATTAATCTTATAAAAAACCCAAAGAAAGGGTAATTTAGCTTGTATGAGAGATGTGAATCTTGTTTTAAGTTTTAATGAGCTGTCATTTGAACTAATCCACCATTGTTTTAACTTTGTCTCTGAGTCTTTGATGAGTCATTAACCAATAGAAAATTCTTAATTAATGGGATTAATTAATTTTCCAATTTTTCCTTATTCCCTTATTAGTTGTGTGTCATGTCCATTAATCAAGACACCTGGCGGCTAATGATGAAAAAGTCGACTATGGGTGAATCATCATCCTTATCCTAAAGTAAAAGTTGATGTTGATGACAACAATTGTTGTGAGTTCTGCATAAAAGATACACAAAGCTACAAAATCCTTGCTCATTGCATTCTGCCTTTTTTCCCTAACAAGAGAAAGTTGGAAGGAAAAAAAAAATTAAAGGAAGAAAGATTCCATAGTCCTGAGGGAGGGACATGGGCATCTTATGTTCTAAATGAACATATTGGTATATTTAACCAACCTAATTATAAGATTTAAGGGAGTTGGGGTTGAAGATTAATGTGTATTATCATATAGGAAAAATATGAAATTAACAGACACATGGCACATTTGTTGAGAGAAATTTACACCTTTTTGTTATCAAAAAATTGTAGCTTCTATATTGGGGTCCCAAATGATGTTATAATTGAGGACAGGTTCTCAGTGACCTCTAAAATCCCAAAAGGCAGCAGGCCCCTTGAACCTTATCAAAGGTTATCTGGTTTTGGTTTTTTGTTTTTGACATCTCAGGCCGTTTGGGATAGCCTTAGAATGTTCACTATCTGAAGAGTCATCTCAAGTCACAGCAATATAAACCCTACCCTTACTTCAAGAGAAATATTTCTAAAATCTCTTTACTTTAGGGTTGATGCATGTAAAATATACAGGTGCCTGTTCAGCAGAATTACAGGCCATAATGCTTTGGATTACAACATGAAATTTTGATCTACAAATGTGAATTCAAACAGCAGTTACTTTGCATGTAAGAAATATGGAGATCCCTTGAAGTGAAAGAAGGTCAGCTTTCAAGTTTCCAAACATGTTCCATAACCTGATAGATTAACAGAACTCCTGGAACCCATATAGTTAACCAGCATTTTTCCTGCACTGGTTCACTATGGAGTTCCATAGCAGTGGTTGTTCTTCTTGAATCATTTGAGTAATGCTAAAAGCTTCCATTTATATCTGCCAAATATTAAAGGTCAACACTCAAAACCAGCTAATCAAATTTGTCAGGTTTTTCCCTGGAATGAATCCAGGATAGTATTATATGCCCTGGAATATTCATTCACCAACCAAAACTTCCTTAAACTTTTCAAATGCCCATGAATTATGATGCTGCCACGTTTTTTCAAACTAAAACTAACTCAAGACTTGGAGTTTATAAGATATTCAGGAAAAAGTATAGTGATTGGATGATCATATAATCTAGACAGGTTTGATGCAATTCTGCTATACATTTTGTTTGACGAATGTAAATTTGATGGACATGAAACAAAAAACTATGTCTTTCAGAATTCACAAAGATATGTTTTCTCTTACAGTGTTTGAGCAGACAACAACTCAAAGTTAAAAAAAAAAAGAAAAAAGGGAAGAGAAAACTTGTTTGGTTGCCTAAAAGACACAGTGATCATTAAAGAAGAGAAGCCTTGGAATCTTCCATGAAGCCAAGATTCCAAATCTTATTCATATAATATCCTCCATTTTCTCAGCAGCCAAACATGATAAAACAGAAAGGAAAGTTAAAAAGAAAGGGAAACAAAGGAAGAACAAAATTAAAAATGAGGATAAGCCAAGCATTAGACTTGCCTAGAGGTTAATATTTTCCTCGAAGTCATCACCATCAAATCTTGTTTGCTTCAATTATTTAGGCCATGGCTCAAATGTACAACCATTTCTGAACAGTATAAGAATACCACTGAACATGAACAAAACTTGGCCTTGATATCTTCCTTTCAACTCTGCAAGTAATTCCACGGTCATCATCCTTGATCCAACATGTACAATTAAACCAACACCACACCTCCACACCCCCCCGCCCCCAACAAAAAAAACCAAAAAAGAGGAAAAAGAGTAGAAGAATGAAGAGGAGAGGCTAGGTAGAGAGAAGAAAGGGTGAGAATATTCAAGAGTGAAAGATGATTAATATATAATTGGGGGATGATTATTTTGCCTAGTTCTTTCTTGGTATGTTGGACGGATAAAACAAGAGCTAAACAATAAAATAATGCAAATAAAATATAAACACAAAGGTCCACGTACATGTGAGGGCCTACTTCACATGTTTTTATGTGTTATATTAAAATAAAAAATTATAATAAGCAAAAAATAAATAAAAATTAAGTTAAAGAAGGGTCCTTTATAATTTTAGAGTGGGGATCTAAGGTGAACCATCTAATTGTAGGGTCCATTAATTCCAAATTAAATAATTAAAATAAAATTTGGGAAAGCAAAATAAAAAGGAAAAGAAAGAAGAGAAGAAGAAGAAGGAAGAAGAAAAGTGAACTCAATAATTAGACATGTGGAAGGATGTTGTAACTAAGACCAATATAAAAATTTAAAATTTCCGTACAATTTACACCATAAAATTTTGGGTTTTTTTCTTTTTCCATTATTCTTGTTTTATCTTGGTCAAGTGGCTTAAAATTTTGCAACAAATAAATAAAAAAAAAAGGAACTAGTCTAACACAAAAGGGCTAGTTTACATATTTGAGAGGATCTTACATGTTTCCAAGAAATTGCATGAGATTTAGATTCATAATAGGTGGATGGGTTTTGGTTGTTTTCTTTAATTTAATTAATTAAAAATGTTTTCTTTTGTTACATATCTATGTAATTTGTTCATTGTATAGTATATGAAATGCAAAATTCATGTATTGTTATAGTGTTTTAGAGGGTAGGGCTCCTATATGTAACTTTTCAAGGCAATATATAGTTGTTGTGCATTTATTTAATAATTATTTGTGTGTTTTTGTAATGGAAAAACTTAAGGGCTTATACTTTATCGGCAAACTTGTTTGGTTGGTCACTAACTTTAATATATATTACTTTAAATCTTACATTTTCTCTTTTTGTGGGCACTAGAATTTTCAATTTGTTATGAGATACAAACTCATGTATTATTATGTTAATGTATTTAAATTTTTATCATCTCCAAATATATATCCTATAATTGTTCGCAGCATATTCACACTTCCTGCATTTAGATAATGTTTTTTTCACTTAAAAAAAACATTGATTTTTTTTTTAATTTATGATTCTCCAGAAAAAGTTAATTTCCTGAAAAGGCAACCATTATATATATATATATATATATATATATATATATTCATATTCATATTTTGTTGTTTCATGACAAGAAAAAACATAAAGAATTGAGTCAATCATCAAACCAAAAATAATAAAAGGGAAGAGAAAAGCAAGAGGAAGGAAAAAAGAAGATGGTGGGTCTCATGTATTATAGTAATTAAAGGACAGTTATCAGATAAACCCCAAATTTTTTTTTATGGGAAAACACTTTGTCCTTTAACAAATTCAAAAAAAAAAGAAAAAAATATTTTGAGGTACAAAAATGGTAATGATCCATCATTAAAAATTCTTCATTAGAATAGACAGTGGAGAAGGTCTAATGGTTCATATAGGATAGTCTCAAATCCAAGTTTAAAAGTCAATTAAGCCGATTGGATTAACTATTTAATTGGGGAACTTTTTGTTATTTTGGTCCGATTCCAAGTGCTTATCCAACTATTAAGCCTTTAGTCTTCACTGCCCATTAGTTGCTTGGGGTCATCCACGATATCCCAACCCATATTTTTTTCAAGAAAATTAACCTTCAATTGCTTGATCCGCATCATTAGATTATTTTCATTTAAGAAAAACAATTTCAGTATAAGATTTCTTTTTCTTAATAGTTTTTTTTTGTTAGATTACGATACAATTATAATATTATTAATTTATAACTTGTATACTTATTATAATTATGTTAACAAATACCATGTATAAACAATTTAGATTAAGCAATCTTAAAGAATTCTTAATTCTACATAAATTCATGCTTTTGTGCTTCTCAGTTTTCAATTTCTAATTTTTCATGTACATGTATTATATATATATATATATATTATATTTTGTCAATAATTAAAAATATTAAAAAAATTTGTAATGTGAACCAATCATTGAGGGACAAGTAACCAAGCTTGTTAAAACCAAACTCCATAAAAAAGGAAGGTTAGTGCAAATAATGATTGAAAAATCCATAGTAATCACATCAAAAGGATTAGTGATAATAGTTAATCCCACTCAATTAACTCTCTTATTAATTAAAAATCATGATTCTCTTACAAGTAGACATTGGTGCCCACCAGATCATGGTATCCACCAAACAAGATTTTTCTTGACACCTAACTTTTTACATTTTTTTTAATTATTTTTTCCCCATTTGGCACAGCTAAGCAATGATATATAAAGTTAACAAAACCCATTAATTAGAAAAATAATATTTCATGAAAATGCCTTTTACGTGGGATCAGTTAAAAAACACAAAATGACAGAAAGAGAGTGATGGTCAACATCCTAACTTTGATGTGTTTATTGCTTTCATTACGGGAATGCAGTTGAAGTGCAAGTACAATGTGAGCTAAACTATGATGACCCAAAATTAGGAAAGGGATTTCAATGAGATGTTATCATCTTTAGAGTTTTGAACATTGATGTTACACTTTAATTAAAACCAAAACCCCCAGCAAGAACTTTCTAATAGACCCATGATTTTGTCAAGCCCAATCTATGGTTGCAAAGTACCATTTTGATCTAAACATTACAAAGTCTTATCTGATCCACAGAATCAGGTTTTCATTATTGCATCAAGTCCTAAACCTCTTATCATTGGATCCCAAGTCCTAAATCTTGGATTAGTCACATATTCACATATGCCAAATGCTTGGAAATTTACAGTGAGATGGTAATGGAAATGGAGTGGGGGCAAAATGAAAACTTTACTTAAAACTTGTGGTAGTTACATGATATTGTCAAAAAAAGTTCTTTTAGGAATTCAGTGGGGGCAGTTGCCCGATACTAACAAAAAGTTTTTTTGGGGATTGCTGCCACCACTGCCCCCATTGTAAAATTCTCTGTATAAACGGTTCCTTCATCTGTCCTAAACTAACAGAAGACGATGATGGCTGATGGGTGCCAACCCAAAAAAAGGGAAAAAGAAAAAAATACAAGATTCTACCACCCCAAAACGAAGGCATGAATGTCATCCCAACTAGAGGCAGTGTAAAGAATTCCTGATTGCCCCTTCCAAATACAAGGGCTTCCTTCAGCATATTCCTTCTGTTTTTAACCAAGGCAGGGTACAATGGGACAAAAGAAATACCATACCGTCTCGCCACTCTCCTTAGGCTTGTACTAGACCCCCCAATCACAATACCTACATCTGCTTTCAGTAGACAAAGCAAATCACCTACTGAATCTCCAATGTACACAGTCAAGTTCTTTCTGTCATTGCCAGAGTCTTGTAAGATATCATTGAAAGCTTGAATCTTGTCAATAGGAGACTCCACCTTCCTAACAATTTCACCCGTGGATACTGATTCTTCAAAACTGAACTCATTTGCATGTATGTTTAGATCATCTACACCCCCTGCTTAAAATGAATAAGTAAACAAAATCGTTTCACTTAGTAATAGACTTTCTATCAGTTTTAGCAGTCAGTAATTGTACATAGAGAAAAGCTACAGTAAAGGTTGCAGAAAAAATAAAAAAAAAAAAGAAGAGTGTTGGGGAGGTTGAGGAATGGGGATGTATTCAGACATTCAGTTTCTCCACAGGCATAAAATCATTAAATCACACAGCACTCAAAACAACTGATAAGTTAGAAGTAGGAGATGATGGAAGGAAAGCTATTCACATACTTATTATGTAATGCTAGGAGGGGAAGACCATACCTGAAGAAAATGCAGCCCTGATGAGATCAGCACACCAACAATAAGAAAGCACATGGATATTGGCATTAAGATTTTTATTCTTCACGATTTTCTGAAAGAAATCAATGCAACCACTTTGAAGAATCAGAAGTTCACCAGCTCGTTTAATGTCTTCAAGATTTAGGCCCTTAAGTACGCCGGACTCAATCACCCTAGAATTTGCCTTTTTCTCAAATTCTGAGAGTTTCTCAAGAGCTTTATGCAGTCTTTCATAGTTGAACTCCACTGTAAAACCACAGGAAGTAAAAAACAATGTCAAAGGAACTAGCTGAAATGTTAATGACATCTTTTCGAAGATTAGGCATCTAATGTTAAAACTTTAAAGTGTCATTCTCGCGTATTGCTGTACCTTTCTCAGAGGGTAAAATGCTTTCTATGCATTGTTCATACTCTTCTGTGTATTGACCAGAAATTAGACTCCATGTGCTCCTCAACTCAGCAGATGACATCCTAGGAGTTTGACTTTCCGGTTGGTTCTGATCAGATTTTGGGGCTCTTAGTATTGCTATCTCCGCCAAAATGGCAGATGAATCAACAACTGTGCAAGTGAGATCAAAATCAGAAAATATCATAAGACGATCTTGTGCAGGGTCATGCTCCCTAGTCAGAGGAGCAACAGTGGGCTGAGTAAGCGGTTGAGCATAGAAGAACTCTATTTCAAGTTTCATGGCTTGTTGATAAAGCTTCTCAATGATGTCTAGTTCCTCGCCTGTCAATGAGACACTAAGTTTATCCAGCAAGTCTTCAGTTTGCAGAGCTGATGCCTATATTCAAAGAATGCAACAGTTCAGCCACGGGAGTTAAAAGGCTTTTTTATTTAATGATGTTTTCCTCCAAGACCGTAATAAGTATAGTAAAATCAAGCTGACCACTGGAAACAATTAATGCAATCAATGCTATACCTGAAAACCTTCAGAAGAATAATTCTCAATCCACTTTTTGTATGGGTGATCTCGCTCACTGGGTCCTAGAAGTGCCTTAAACTCCTTACCCAGAAAGGCATACAGCGCCATGCAAGGTGTCATGGCCCCTAGAGTGTAAGCTGCAATTTTGGTTTTCTCAAATGGAGTGGCAAGTTTTCCTGCAGCTTTTAGGCCTTCAACCTTCCCAGAAGCTGTTGCCAGCAAGAATTCTGTGTACTTTACAGTCGCAGAATTTACAGTGCTTTCTTTAACAATGTCGGAACTCCACTCCTGCAGAACTCCAGCATTCAAACCATGAGGATACCCTTACAAGACAAGAACTAAGGAGAAACTGATACAATATGAATTATTAAGTAACTATTTTAGAGAGTATATGGCTTCAGAGTATTGTAAAAGGGATAACAAGGCAGATAGTAACTATTCAAACAAGTCTGATTATTTCCTCAAATCTCTTTACAAGAGTGATGATTTATCGGCCTAATCATATCAATGTCCAACCTGCTGCAATTGCAACTTGCTACCTACCTAAAGGCCCAAATATTTCATTGCTAGCCTTCTATATCATCAGTAAATGAAACTGAAATCAAAGCAATGGGCTTTTCATGTCATTAATGAATTGAATAAGAAAATTGAGGTGAGTGCCTGACATGACCAAAACTGCTTGGTAAAAATGTCTCGACTAAATCTCTATTTTAGATGATATCATATGCCGGTTGACCCAAGCTAACATCTTTTAGACACCAATATTTCCTAATAAATCCTGCTTTAACTATTTGGCTATACAGTATTTATAAATCTACAAGCAATAGCAATACCAAAGCCAAATTCAATTTTATTTTTTGATCTAGCTTTTCTAACAATTGAGCATGTACTAAGCAACAGAAAAGAAGAATCCTTTTATCATACCTTTACAAAAGAATCATGCATTTTTAGCTCACCCAAGACACTCTTCCTTAACTTCGAGATTGCTAGCTTTGCATCATCATCATCTGCACAGTCTTCCGCCAATTCATAACTGAAATCCAGATTCAAAGAAACATGAAACCATTAAGGACCTACATATAAACAGCACAAGCCAATTCAAATTAAAACTAGCTAAGGAAAATAGATATGCCTTTTTAATCTACCACTACATGTCAATTTAAATTCTGGAAACTGAAACTCACCTCAAGTAACGTTATTACATTTTCCCCAAATAATAACAATATAACCCTCCAATTGGTTACTGAGAAAGCTGACAAAAAGAAAAGAAAAGAAACATCTGAATAATTACTTAAGCAACCACATGGCGCTTAGAAATTAAATTTCATTCATCTTCTTTTCCTACACTTTCTCAGCAACCAATAACTAGAAGGGGTTGAAAAATAGCCATATCAATCCTAAAACAGAAATTCAATGCTCAAACATCAGCAGCGTTGCACAGAAAAGAAGATCCCTGTCTACAATCCCAAATGCTCACTTTTCACAACCCAACAAAATGGTGAAAAATTCATGATGCTATCCCTTAACAAGAATATCAGCAAGAATGCAGACAAATGCAACAATTCTACATTACCAATGAATTGAAAACTATATGCAAAATCTTCAATTTTCATTTAATCTTGAATGAAATACAACTAAACAGATCCTCAATGGGCAACTTTATCAAACCTTTACTACATTAACCTTCAGAAAGATACGAATAAAAAGTCAAAATCAGAATTCTAATCATTTCAAAAGCATGTTAATTCGTATCAATATAGCAAATTAATCAATTCATAAATATTTTAGATGTTTCTTTTTTTATAAAATAAAAAATAAAAGATCTTCATAATTCAAAGATCCATTTTCATTTTCTTCAAACTAAACTGTGTATGCAACCTAAAGATACTCAAGCAATTAACTATTGAAAGGAAATATCAGCCTCCGTGGGCAAAATCCAAGATTGAGATTTCACTTCCCTTTCCTCTTCTCCACACCCTCAACGAAACTATCCAGTAATACCAAATAAGCAAATAAATCAAACAAAAAAGTAAAATGCAGCTAAACAACCCTCCACTCCTAAAGTATACTCCTTTAGCAACTAGAATAATAATAAAGAAACTCCAAGATTCTATTTCTCCAAAAGAAATGAACAAATAGAAAGAAATATTAGAAAGAAACCAAAACCCAGATTGAAAATTCCATGAAAAAGACCAAAAGAAACAAGAAAAAAGAAAAAGGACTCACGCTTGAGCAAAGGCTTTGAGAAAGTGAACATCTTGGGCAATATAATGACGAAAAGTGTCGATCTTGAGAGTCCCAGAAGCTAAACACAGAGCAAAAGGAGAGTAAAGAGAGAGCAAGGACTCTCTTCGAAACTCCAACCAGAACTTTCTTGCTGGACCTTCCTCGCTGGGGAAACCGGCGGCTACTGCGGACTTTGAAGGGATCGCCATTGGATTTGACGATCTCCGAGGTGGCGGAGGTGCCGATGAGTAGACTCGGTGGTGGGATCGGGCGAGTTGGAAGAGGGTTTTGATTGGGTTTGGAGAGGAAGGAAAGAGTAAGCGCATCAAAGACAGAAAGAGAGAGAGAGAGAGCGTGAGAGTGCGTTGGCAGTTGCTTTTGTTGGTAATGAGGAGGGAGGAGAGATTGTGAAAAGGGAGGGAAGCTATTTATATATTTATATATTCGCTGAACTCTGCTGCCTAAGTCCTGAAAAATGTTTCTTTCTTCTTGTTCTTTAGTACTACGTTTCTTTTATTCTTTATTTACACACTTATTTACTTTTTATTTAGGCTCTAAATTTTTGGGTTAGTTTTATTATTATCTCTTCTTTTTCTTTTTGTACAATTAACTTTTGAAGATATTTATTGTCCAACATCGTATTTTAATGTATATAGTAATAAAACTTCGATATTGAAAATAATTATTTTTCTATATCTATTCAAAAATAAAATGACAGACAAAAAATATAACATTTTCTTTCTCTTTTCTGTTTTGTTTTTTGCATTTAAGAATTAGAAAGCCCTATTAATCTTGCAAGCAACTAAATTAGAGTATTAATGTTAATTTGATTTACTTACACCTCCCTTATTGTTATGCCTTTGAAACAAATACAAACCTATTTTTGAGGGAAAAAGATTAAGTACGTTAAATTCAAGTTTCTATTTGTGGGCTTTTGGTTGGACTTTGGACTTCATTCCCATTACCTCTTTCTACTTTCTCCAACCCATACATATAATCATGATTCATGAATCATAAGCTAGGACAGAACCCATAGATGTAAAGAAGCCCAAGAACGTAGTGCTTTTGCCTTGTTGTTTGCTCAACCTGATTTTAGCATCGTTTATATGGATTCTGAGCCCAAAGACAAATGGACTGGAGAGAGGTCTTTGTTTAGAAGAAGAAGATGCACTTTCTTATGAAAATTTGGAAGGAGCCCACTCATATAGTAGATGCTCCTGCTCTGGTACATTCAGGCAGCAATGGGTCAATGGCTATTGAAGCCAATGATTCCATTTGAAGACCTCCTATCCCCGCCCAGGGTCCCCCACTCTTCTCACCAAAACGAAGGGAGGGGAGGAAGACAAATGAAAGTGTATTATACTGCCGATATATGGTTATAAGGTTTCATCTTCTAGCTAGGAGATGGAGAACAAGCTTGGACATGGCCCATAAAAGGATACGAAGCAAGATATGTGCATGAAAATGTTATTGGAAGACATTACTAACTTATCTTCCTTTGCTTTCCAAAGTTACCTGCAGCATCAAATCAGCACTTGATGGTGTCTAAGCAGCAGCAGCATAGACATGAAAAGTTCATGTTTCTTTTTCCCATCGAACTGGACCGTGTAATTTCTAGTAGGAAGAAAATCAAAATAGGAACCTAGTGAAAGAGCCCAAGAATGGAAAAACCGCAATCAACAACCTCAGCAGCAAGGGTGTATCTCTGACTCTCCCTATCCTACTAAATTTACCCTTCTTTTGTTTCTTTGGTAGTCCATTTCCCTTTTGACTCGGCGCCCTCTTTTGGGTCTCAACTTGATCATCCAGTTGATCCCATCCACCAAATCTGGGGCCTCTCTTGGCACCCTTATCATGTAAATCACCATCCATATTCAGCCAGGAGCTATAACTTGCCTTCTCTCCACCATTCCTATTTGCTTCTTGTTTTCCCTTGTTTGTTCTCACGTTATTAGGAGCCCTTGTAGAATGTTTCTTCTTGGTCTTGGGGCTGGATGTGGATTTCCATCTCTTACTCGTACTTCTTGAAACCTTCTCAAACACAAGGGAAAGCGCTGACTGCCCTAGTGGAACTGCTAATGCCATGATAAAAGCATTCGGGCCTGATCCCAGCAGCAATGATATGGCAATGGCCGGTAGCATCCAACCAAAAGCTCTAAATACCTGCATGTAACATCTTTAAGGTAAGTAACTGCCATCATCAAGAAGCATGAAGTCAACATTATAAGGATCATGAAGAAGTTGTGCTATGTAAACATATGAAGCCTGCTAGTTTATGATGAATTAAAGAATATACATATTACAACTAATTTTAAGATTTCAACTACTCCAAATATGTCAGCTATTAGAAAAGGAACTGAAAGATAAATCATTCATATAGCCAGATAAGCCATGATGTCCTACCAAAAATGTATAAACAACAAGAATCTTACCTTTTTCCCCGAAAAAAGAATTTACACATTTGCAAAGAAAGATGGAAATTATAGTAGCAAATTCGAATACATCTTTATCTTAGTTGAGGCATTTAAAATTTACTGCTACTCATTAGATGACCCTAATATGATAATGCTGATGATGCTAAGAAAGACTTCAGCCAGTAAGCTTGTTCCTTCCTATCAACTTTACATATAGCAATCTTTTTCTATATGTATTTGTTACAGCCAGAGAAAGATTGCACTCTGCTAGAATATCCCCATATCCCCTTTCTTTGCAGCCCAATTGTGAAACAACTTTCAATTATTCTTGAATCAAAAGTTGCAGAAACTCAATATGTCCAACAGAAAATCAATAAAATGAGAAACAGAGAGAAAAAGAGTTTAAAGGAGGATACCCTTTCCTCCTTCATGATAGCTGCTTTCCTCATTACTACTACAAGCAACTTTTCAAGGCTAAACCTTCATTTTTATCTCTCACTCAGATGTTTAACACCTTAGCTCTTCTGCCCCTCCCCCACCCCCAAATTCACATCATTTCTCAACACCAAAAGAATTAACCCAATCATAAAAACTACCCCTTTATTTACGTTTACTACTAATTTCAATCCTCAACTAAAATTCAATCAATTTTCTCAATGACCCAACAAAGTTACAATCACTAAATATATATATATAAAAGAACTCCATTTTACATATAACTTTTAGCTACCTTAAAAACCCAGAACTCATCATCCTCATCAAGGTCCCAGACATCATCGTAATCATCGTAATCATTGAAATCAGACCACCAGATCCTCTGCTTCCGGGTACTGCTGAACTCGAACTCATCATTAACGTCGTCGGAGTTCTGAAATCGAATCTGAACCGTCCACCTGTCTGGCGGAAGCCAGTGGAATTGCAGCGTACGATGTTGGTGTTCGTGGACGTGGTGGTGTTTAAGGATTTGTTAAGGTTGAGAAGAGGGAGTGAAGTGAAAGGTGGAGCTGCAAGTTTAAGGAAGGGGATAAGCTGAGTCCCCATTGGTTTGGATAATTCATTTCTTAATTTCCTTTTATAGGTTATTGTCTAAATCATTTTATTAAATATATTTATTTTTATTTTGAATTAAATAAATTTATATAATTAATTTTTTATTATAATTATCATTAATTAAATCATTACTTGTGATTTCTAATTTTATGTAACGTAATATTAAAACTATATAACTTATTTTCTTATGATAACACTTTTAAAATATATGAAAACTCAAATTTTTGGTCAAACTATATAATAAACTTATTTTTAAATTTCAAAAGAGCAATAATGAATCATATATAAAGAAAAATTGTACATAACATTACAAACCCATGCTGAACTTAGGATTCTCAAGGGTGAAAAGAAGCTGAGTCGTCTTTCTTCCAACACTTGAGCTGCTGCGTTCTCTTCCTCATCATTAATCACTAAGTATGGGTTCTTTTCCATTGGCTGAAAATTATAGAAAACAAACACATAGAAAGCCAAGCTTGCACCCTCTTCCAAAACAGTCATCATCCACTCCAATCTGTAATTCAGGAATGCCCCGACTGCTGAAACCATGATTCTTGTGAAGTACAAATATCCCATCACAACAATGTAAAACTGCTTGAAAAGTGTTAACTTTTCCAGGTTTTTAGACGCTTTTCCATCTGTCTTGGATGCTTCCCTCAAGCTTTTTATTGACCAAATGATTGGAAAAAAAACTACACAGCAACAGGCAATATCAATCAACAAGAAGAGTTGGTTCCAAGTCATCCAATCCCTCGTTGCAGGCCCGGTTTCACTGATAACCACATAAGTTATGTTTTCAAGAACCTGTAGAGGGATTACTGTCATCAAAACCTGTTTTTCACGTTCCTGAAGGTAAGGTTTCAGGAATGACCAGCCTGTTCCTATCAGGATTATCACAGTGAATAACATGATTCCTTTGAAGAATCCGAAAATGTAAAATGCCACATCCCATCCATGGGGAGTGCCTGTTTTCCTGACATACATTTTGTCCTCAGAGGCACAAATCATTTTAAGGCACTTGAATAGAAGCAATGCAGCCATTATTAAATGAATCTTCTCAACTCTAGGCTTCTGATTGATGCAGGCAAAAACCCAAATAAGAAGAAATGCTGCGTATATCAAAAAGAAGAAGAAAAAGAGTTTTGGCAATGGGGTTTGTCCTGCAGGCAGGAAATCCTTTTCACCTTCTTTCAGGTTATACATTTCAGTATGAACATGCATTGACACTCTGAATTCTGGCTGACAGTTTCCGAATACCAAACTATATTTATCAGGGGCATTGATTTCTATAGAACCGCTATAAGACGAATCAGCAGTAAGGTTTTCGAACTTGAATATGACTTTGCCATACCTGCTTGATAATACACAAAAGCCCTCACTGGACTCTGATTCATTCCAAATGCTTCGCAATGAATGGATGCTAGCAATGAAAAATCCCATGGAGGAAGGGTTTGGTTGGGTGCTTTGATGCCTCGATGTCCATGTAACATTCCTTACTGAGATTTCTACATGGCCATTTTTGCCAAATCCGAAGCTCTCAAATAAGATCATGGATCGGTAATCATTGAAAACCCAAGTGTTCTTGATCTCAGACAAGGAGACTGGGATGCTTGACGAAACGAATAATACTGCACATAAGAGTTGGAGTAAAGGGTGATGGAGAAAAGTTGTATAGAAATTGAAATGTTCCATCATGTGTGATCAATATGGCAACTGATCTTTCCTGGGGAGAAAACACTGACAAATGGTAAACAAATTTGGAGATTTCTCTGAGAATTTCCATTGAAACAATGTTGGAACTTGGATGGTTGATAATTGTGGTAAAAGTAAAAGAGGAACGGTTTATGTGCCAAAGAAATTGGGAGAGTAAGGGAACAATCATAGAACATGTGTCGATCTCATAGAAACTAATACAAAGGATTTCTTGCCACCTAGCTCGTCTGATAAACTGTTTCTTATATTTATTTCATAAATACTCTCTTGTTTTTTGTAACATGACTGACATAATAAATCATATTAAAATATGAAAAAGTGATTATAGAAATTTATTATTGGTGTACATTTTTAAAAAGAATGAATTATTTAATCAATAAATTAACAAAATCTAATACATCGCATGAAATACGAGTTGTTATGATCTTCATGTTATGCAATAATGTTTATACGTAGTAATTTCTCTCCCATGTAAGATGGATAAACAACTCCTTGTTATCTTCTTGCATAAAAAGCTTTCCCTTAAAAGAAAAAAAAAAGGTTGTTTCACAGACAATAGTATGCCTTTGAAGTTATACATGGTCATCTTTTACCATTTAAGTTAAAGATCATGATAGGTGGCTTCAAATTCCAAACAACAACATATGGGATATTTCAGTGACAGGTTGATTGATAGATCAAAACTTTGACCATTAATGTTCTCACAACAGGGCAAACTGACAATGCAGTAAAGATAAAAAATTTCAAACATAAAGAAAAATTGTTCTTACAATTGGCACAAGCTAAATGTGACAACATTGATTGCTGGTTCATAAAAAATTCTGCAATGACCATAGAGACAAAGGCTACTAATCACACAAACCTTTCTTCTGCCAAAAAAAAAAACAGAAGAAAGAAAAGAAAGATTGGGTCACTAATTGCATTTTCAAGCACTTTGGGCCACTCAACTCTGGGAGTTGTAAAAAGCCTGCTAATCTCTGCTGGACAAGGGAAAAAAACAAACAAACATAGAGACACAAATGAATCTCCTATGCTTCAGTCAATAGAAGCATTTTGTGAGGACAATTTTTTTTGTGGGGACAAACTCATATACAAGGATCTTAGTGAAACTATTTACAACCTCATAAATCCTATCACTCAAGAGCTAGCTGATGATCAATACAGTCGTGCTCTAGCTTCTGACTACTTAACAGTGACAAACTATGGGTCCTTTTTTGGTCCATTTTCGAGATTAAAAAATGAATTTTCCAATAGGGTTGGAAGGGGGTTTATGGCATTTACATTTGGGGACACAACTAGTCCTTTGGCAGGCTATGTCATGCTGTCTATACGGTCAGTTAGGACTCCAGTACAAGAGGGGGCAAATTTCTTCTTGGCAAGCTAATTAAAGCAACATGGAGTTGGCAATCCTACTTAAAATAATATACTTTTAAAGCAATCATTCTCTGAAACCCAAATTTAGTTACTAGGTATCTGTCTGTTTCCATTGCTTTTAAGTATGAAGTGCTCTATTTCTTTTTCTAACTAAGAGGGAACCTTCCAACCACTTTCCATCAACATGGCTTAGCAGAGCAAGAAGATACGCAAAACAAAAGGAAACAACAAGGAAATGAAGGCATTAACTATCTAAAAAATATCAAGGGGTGAAACTTGGAGAAAAATGTTTTTATTGAGAAAATACAAAGCAAGAAATTTGGCACCATCAATTTTATTGGCATGGGAATAAATTCTCTGGCAAGCAATGATCTCTTAGGGGAACCCAATGGATATATTGTTGGCATCATGGGGATAGGCTAGTAACTTGAATGCCACAGGTAGGCCTCTTTATTTGGGGGAGGCTAGCAGAATCCTGTGAGCCAAAAAGAAAATGTTGGATGGAGAAAGCTAGTGATTGAGAGCAGAATATAGGGGGCATTAAATCAACTATATACCATTGGACTTTTGACTATAAAGATCAAAGGAAACTGGCAAAAAGATTTGAAGTGGGAGTTAATTATTAGTACAACTTGGATTTCATGGATCAAAGTTAATGTATGTATACATAGTTCAAAGACTTTAGCCATTTATTTCCTTCCTTGTTGGAAAGTTTGTATATCAGTACTTTCAATGGATACATTCAAATCACCTCCCTCCAACTTGCTTATATGGCTATTTAAACCTTTTGGTCACTAGGTCTCAAACATACAAATTGCCCAAATCAAGCATTGATTCTCCCTATGGTCTATATTTATGGAATCAGTTCCTTCTGATGAACAGAATGGACTGATGGCCTTACATTTATCTTACCCTTTCAGTTAGACAGGCTGTCTATGAAACTTTTTTTTTTTCCTTAAAATTTTTGCCATTGCTGTTTAAGGAACTTTATGATCCAAATCTATAACATAGGCTGTCTTGTGATGTTCTCTGGTTTCTTTTTGCATGGTCATTTTTGGTTCCTTTCCTTGTCCAAGTTCCCAGTAATATTTTCTCTGGAACTCAAAAAGGAAAGCATGAAACTAATCTCTTTCCTAGAAGTATATTCATGTCCAGTTTATAATTGTGCAAATGTGTCTAAAGTTCAGTAATTTAGGTCTTCGACAAAACCATATTCCAACTTTTAACACACGTTGGTGGAACCTAACTGTTCTGGTTTTCAAGAAAACAAGTTAAATATCAGAGATTATGATAATTTCCTTTCCAAGAAAAAGGGATGTGACTAAAGTTGAGTGATTATATTATATACTTAGTACATAACACACAATTAATAAAGGTTTACAATTACAAGGGGCAAATCACTAAATTTGATTTATACATTGGAAGGTGATGTTTGACCCTCTGTTGAAGGACTTCCATTAGTTGGTTCAATTTTGGTCATCATGAACCCTGGCGTGCGGGAAAGATCCTCCTCATCATGATATGCATAAGCAAATCCCCCATGCCTAGTCAAGTCCATCCCAGCAGTTTCATCATTCTCGGAAATCCTTAACAACTTCATTTTGTGTAGCACATAAAAGAGTGGCCCCATTGTGGCCGTGACCCACCCTGCTATGACCAAAATTTGAATGATTTGTGCCCCTAGCAGCTTCCCTCCACCACCCATGAACAACCCGTGTGGGCGGCCCGGCCGCCCTGGATACACCTCGTTGACGTATGCCTCCGTTGCAAACAATCCGGTGAAGAGTAAACCCCACGCGCCGCACCCCCCATGTAATTGGGCTGCCTCTAGTGGGTCGTCATACTTCAATTTGGATGCAAGAAGGTTGAATCCAATTAGAACCCACGCTGCCACAAAGCCACATATGATTGCAGCCCATGGTTCTACTACTGAACACCCTGAGGTAATTGCAGCAAAGCCCCCTAGCAAACCATTGCAAACATCGATTACATTCCAATGACCAACTAATAGCCTTTTACTAAACAAGGTTGTAAGGGCAGCTGTGCACCCAGCCATTGTCGTCGTGACAGCTGTCCTCCCTATAGCACTCCATTGCCCATAATAGCCCCCACCCCGACCATACCCTTTCACGATGGTCAAAAACGAACCCGGGTTAAACCCGTACCACCCGAACCACAAAAGGAACGTTCCCAGCACTACTAATGAGGCACTATGCCCGCGTAACGCCACGGAGCGATCCGCCCGATCGAACCTGCCAAGCCTCGGACCCTCAATCAACGCACCCCATAAGCCAGCAATGCCCCCAACCATGTGAACCACACCCGAACCAGCAAAGTCAATCACACCCGAGCCGAATAAAAGGTTATCGGATCGGCTCGCACTGGCCCACCCGTCACCCGACCAAAACCAATGTGAAACTGTGGGGTAAACGAAGCCGGTTAAAAAGGACGAGTAAATAAGGTAAGCTACGAATTGGGTTCTTTCAGCTATGGACCCGCTGGTAATCCCGGCAGCAGCTATAGCGAAAGCCCATTGATAAAGAAAGAAACTATAATCACTCGAAGGTGAAGGGTAAGCTTTAAGTCCAAAGAAGTGGCGTCCTATGAAACCATTAGAAGGTGAACCAAAGGCAAAGGCAAAGCCAAAGAGGTAATAAGACAGTGCACCAGCAGCTGCGTCAAGGACGTTCGTCAACATGATGTTCATGGTGTTCTTAGCTCTGACTGAGCCAGCGCAGAGCATGGCAAAGCCGAGTTGCATGGCGAAGACTAGGTAGGCGGAGAAGAGGAGGTAAGTGTTGTCAATGGCGTGAGTGGCGTCCGAGAGCTGGTCGGAGATGGTGGAAAAACGGGTGCAAAGGAAGGAAGCGAGGGCAGTTGCATTGGTGGAGGAGGAAGAGGAGAGGAGGGGGATGAGGTCAGAGGCTGTACAAGTGAGGGAAGCCATGGTGGAAAAATGAAAGAGGAAGAGGGGATGGAAAGAGAGAGGGCCTCCAAGGTGGGATTATATAGACAGTGAAAGGAGGTTAAAAGAATGAAATTTCAAAGCAGACTTACAATGGTTAGATTTATTCAGATAGTAGCATTCAATGTTAATAAATATATGAATATATATATTTATATATATTTTATGGGTGTATTCACGTGTAAATGAACAGGTGTATGTGTGAAGGAGATGAAATGAGAATCCAGTGGTGCCAATTTGCACAGCAACCAGTTTTTGAGAGAATAACAAAGAGTTAAAGAAAATACAGACCGCCCAAGTGGGACGAGCTGCTATCCCCTCATCCTCTCGTGACAGCAACTCTCTTTATCCATAATTAAGTTATAATGCCATAAAAGATTCATATCAGAACTACAAGTGTTCAAAAATTTTGATTTAAGACCATCTATAACCAGTACGAGAAAAATCAAGTTTAAATTTTGTACCTAATTACCATTACATGTAAAGGGACTCGAGATTAAAAGCAAATTTGGTCCACTCGAATTAATTAATCTCGACTCCCGAGCTCGGAGTTAATTAACCCAGAGTAATCAGTTTTGGGGTTAATGGCGTGCTTTGTTTCTGTTTCCAGTAATTAAGAAATTAATTAATCTTTTATTTAATTAAACAATGGAAATAATTGTTTACAATTATCTCTATATGACGAATATGATGGAGATGGATGGCTATATCTGTAACCACTTGGGTCAAAACTTTCTTTTTTATATATGCAGAATTAGTAAGTGAACGTTGTTAGCTTAATTTATTTATTTTGATTGGTTTAAGATTCATTTTGTATAACGTAAAGGTTTTGTGAACATTTTTTAATTTCAGGACCATTAATCTAAAAGTCCAACCAAGGAAATCAATATATTATTCAACTAGGCAAAATATCTAGAAAAGTCCAATTTTTATAATTAAAGCATTTTAAAAGCCAGTGGTTAGGCTAACAAACATTAAAAGCTAGTTATTGCCTTTAATTTTCTCAAAGAGAAAAGAAAACCCTTGCCTAGTTAGTGTAATTAGAAATCTAAATCTCCATAAGAATTCCTCGTAATAAACATGAAATGCTTATGTATTTCCTTATTAATTATTAAGAGTCTATTTGTTAATGGACAGAAAGCAAAAATCCATCCCTGTTGATTTAATATTGTATAGTAGAATTAGATAACCATATGTCTGACGCCAAAAAAGCAATTAATGGCAGTAGAATTTAACTCTTGGTTTATTTGTCAAAGCCAAGATAACATCGTTGACATCCTTGTTATATTTCCAATATTTTATATAAATATATTAAAATTTTATTTTAACTCAAAAGATCACCCTATTCTTGTTCAAGCACAGAATACTGATAAAATCTGATGCATTAATACTAGTATGATTGCATCCAGATTTGAACCTTTGGGTTTTTTTCATATGGCAGAGTCAACACAGAGCAGATTCAAAATTTTTAATAAAAATTGAGATTTGAGTGGAAAAGGTTAATTTTTCATTTCCAAATTATATTATTTATATCATGTAGCTTTTGAAAGTGATTTTTCATCCTAACTTTAATTATAATACAAAGCAAAGTTGTTCATCCATGATTTAATTCTGTCCAAGATACAAAGAATCTCAGGCTTTGATTCCAAATCTGAATTTAAAAAAACCCTTCAATTGTTCCATCAGCACATGTACCATTGGAGGAATCCATTACCAACCACAGTCACTAGCTTTTAATTAAAAGTGCAAAATGGATCCCATGATTATTTAATGTTAGGGTATTGCATTAAAATTGGCTGGATTTGAAGATCCCTGCTCCCTTTTCAGATGTACTCCAATTAGTTTTTTAAGCTGCTGACTTAAGTATGAAAATTGTATTGGATGAATATATGTTTAATCTATTTGTTTATCAATAATAGATCCTCTAATATCGTTATTCAATTTGTGAGGCAGCAAATCATTGAGGTTGCATGTGGCAATTAAAACTCTATAGTTTATTTGGCAACACTTCACCATACATCTCAAGAAAACAAAAATTGTCAATAAAAGGTTCTTCATAGGGAGCCACCATGATTGAAGAAAGATTCACTTATAAAAAAACAAACTGTGAAAATGATATGTTATATGCAACCTTTAGTGATTAATTTAATCCCAGTGAGCACCAGAAGCAAGCAAAGGGCATGGCTTCTCAATGAACTTGCAGTCACTCCATGCCTCAGAAGTCTCAAACCAATAAGTCAATGTTTTGATTAGTGTTTTCTTAACCATAATTAGGTGATCATTGATGTCATAACCTCAATTAATTAAGCAAGAAGGTGTGCATAAAACCATGGTTATGCCTCACCAGATTGTGACAGCATTTTTGGTCCTTTGGCTTTCACTGTTAGAGTCGGATGGCCTCTTCACAAACTGAAGAATCTAAAATTTTATAACTCAAAACAGATTGCATCAGGCCACAGATTTCCATGCATCGACAAGTTGCCACAGAGCGTGACGATGCAACAGATTTGCACCAGCAATCGGAAACTGACAACCAATGCTTCAATTAGTCAATATAAGTTACGTAAAACCAAGAGTGATAAGAGCATTATTGGCAATTACTTTGATATGAATGACTTCATCACAATTCATGAGTTGAAGAATCTTAATTTTCTGAATAATTGAAATGAATGTAATGTCAAAAACATTGCTTTATAACCAAGTCGCCGCGGCATGTCATTTTCCTGTCAACATAGACACAGTAAGCAAAATATGTTTAAGTAATAAGAAGCAGAATTAATCATTTAGTTATGCTATGCAGAGTCAGCTATCAATAGTGCTTGCTTGTGCCAGGGAAAAGTCTGGTTTACAATCTCTGAAGCATTCTTCTTTGCCTTTTGGAAGCAGATGGTGTACCTGTGACTAGAGAAGAGGTCGACTATAGATTGAAAGCACCTGCAAGAAAGATCCATTTGCCTCCCTTTGTGCGAACCTTGTTTTGGCTGATTTAAACCATTTAACCAGTGAATGCAACAACCCTTAGTGCAAGAGAGTGGAAAACATAGATTGACTCCTAAAGCACTAGGCTTCTATGCACAACATGATAGTTCCTCTAATCAGCTTATATATATCTAAAATGAAATCTTTCAATGCACATACCAACCATCATAAGTTATGAGAAAGCCATGGGGAATTGACAGTTGAGATATTTTAAATCTCCTAATTTCGTTCAGAACATTTGATACTTGTAAAATCCTCAACTGAGACAAGCATGTTTTCTACTAGAAAGTCCTTCATAGAAATGTGAGAGTGAGACTTAAAAAGAGATAAGGTTTTCTTTAAATTTGCAGAACCTCTAACATCTCAATATAAACTCTGACAACCATCAGACAGCTTAGATACCAACACCTATTCATATGTAGATTCCAGCAATTCACTTCATCTCTTTATCTCATTCAAGGTGGAGCTTTTCCCCAAGCTTCTAAATGTATACATTGTACATCAGCAGTGTCAATTTGTCTTATTCATTTACAAGAATCCAGCTGATTGGTTTCTCCATGGGATTTTAACATAAAGTTATGAAAGTTGAGCTTTAAATTTTGAGTTGGTGAAAAGACTGATTGATTGGGTTCTGAAATTTGAATTGTGTTTGTATGTGGATATATAGCTGCTGGAAGTTAAGCTAAGGTTCAAATTTACGGGAGAATTAAAATTGAGTAGCTCTCAAAGATTATATTGAATACCAATAATGGTGCTGGAAATTTGAAAAGGAACCATACTGAGTAAAATGAGATTTTTGTGACGAAATTAATAGGTATAATTATTGAGAATTCCCACCAAAAGAGGTGAGTGGGCAATTTTTTTTTTTATAGTATTATTGAATGCTGATTATGATAGATTAAATATGCTAGATATGTCAACTGTTTAGATATTATTCAATTACATTGAGTTCCAATGTTTATATTTGGATTGCAATTGGGTTGCATGAGCTGTTAATGATTAGGAATTATTATTAAGATTGTTTTATACGTGTTGTTTTTGTGGGCATATCAAAACTATCAAGCTGTTTACAAAATGGGAAACAACCCTTTAAAATATGATGTATGCATTACACTCTCATATAAAGGCCCTAGAGAGATTGTTAATGAATTTTCTAATCTGTCTTGGTGGCAATTTTCATGATGCTTGAGTGTAATATTTTAACTATGCCATGCTTATTAATTTTTGTACTTGAACTTGTTATTTTAATGTTCACTGATTTTATGATGAACTTGGCTATATATCACTCATGGCTCTCATGATTTAAACATGCATACATGCCTTCTGAGCTTATGATTGAATTGATTATATGCAAGTGAAATTCCATTGGTTTATTTTCTTGGGTAAACCCTACGAGTATAGGTCTTATTACCGCATCAGATTTGTGTGGTCCTTGTGCACAAAGTAGTGATTATTGATTATTAATATTTGATAGTAAAGAGGGACCTAAAGTCTCGAGTCATATTTGATAGCACGGGGAATTCCCACTAGTAGGTAAAAAGGGACTTGAAGCCTAACTCATATTTGGTAGCGTGGGGAGTGCTCATGAATAGATGTTAATGTTATTGATATGAGAGAAAGCCTACGGGCTGCACTAGACCTACCCAAGGATATCCTCATTGATATGTTTTTATTAATTAAGCATGTCATTACAATTATACTTGAGTATGAAAGACTTACCCTAACTGGTTGACATGTCAACTAAGTAAATTTTGGAGAGCAATCATGGTGAGAGGACTTCAACTCGTTGCGTAGGTAATTAATGTCTCATAGCCCTACTCTTGTGTCACTCCGCTTACTAGATGTCGAGTTGTCTACTATTTAAAAAAAGTGTTGTATTTTTTAAATTATTTTAAGTCGAGGCCTTTAGGTATTGTTTAATTAAATTTGAAGTTATGCTTTATAAAATGTGTTGTGTAAATACTTGGTATTTTTTTTATGAAATCATATGGTGATGAAGTATTAAAAATTGCTACTTTAGCACGAATCATTGTTAGTGTGATGAATGATATAAAGGAAAAGAAATTACTAGGTAAGATAAAAATATTTAGAAGGCTTGCTGAGTTCGTATGAGCTAACCTACATGACTCGTGCACAACCGTAGGTGAGGGTCGTTACATTGAAGTAGCAGTTTCATGATACGCCATATGACTTTCTGTAGATAGACTCCTCGTTGCCTGTGCTTTCAACCCACAGGAACCAGCATATAAAGATGGGCAGCAAAACTCTACTTGAAAGTCCTTTATAGAAATGTGAGCGTAAGACTTCAAAGGAGAGAAGGTTTTCTTTAAATTTGCAGAACATCCACCATCTCTAAATCAACGTTGATACCATTCACAGCTTAGATACCCACACCTATTTACATGTAGATTCCAGCAATTCACTTTAACCCCTAATCTCATTCAAGGTGGAGCTCTTCTCCAAACTTGGAAGTGTATAAATTGTACATCATCAGTGTCGATTTGTCTTGTTCATTTACAACAAGTCAGCTGATTGATTTCTCCATGGAAAAAAAAAGGGAAGGAAACATAAGAAATAATCTTCCATTTAGATGAATTATCAATCTTCCCTTGTTCCAAATAACCAAAAGAGAGGACCAGATGACAACTGAGCTCAACTCAGCTAAGCCTTAATCCGAACAAATTTGGGATCTGCTAACTAAATGACATAACTACATTTTCATAATCACAAAATTTTTGTATTTTCTGAAGTCACAGACGGGTAGCAGCCTTACTTCCATACTATTCTTGATTATTGAGTATCGAAGCTGCAGGTTGTTGTTGTCTAAATAGAATTTAATCTAGCCATTTTTCAAGCAAATTGAGGCAAGATAGCTCCAAGAAGGTCACTTTTCCTCAAGACTTCAATTGTCTTCCCAGTAAGACAAGGCCTATTGCGGTGAAAGCGGACAAGAATGTGGATGAATAGAAAAGTGCAAGCAGTGCTCCCCTTAAAGACTGCATCCAAAAGTTTCAGGTTTTAGTATCCAGCAATGGGCACAGGTTTTGCGAGAGAACAAGTTCCAATGGAATCAGATACACCATTTTTAAGCACCTTAGCTAGAAGCAGAGCATTGTCATTTGCATATTCCAATGAACTCTCTGGGATACTTTGGATTCCCTGAGCTATTTGCCATGAAAGAATCCTAAATTTTAAAGATTAAGAGCTGTTATATACATTATTATAGTATTTGTTGTCATAAATAAAAGTAGAAAAGAGAACTCAGTGTAAATGAGATATTTACCCGAAAACAAAACCTATTGCAGCTCCAATGTTGGCTTTCTCAGATGTTACCTCAAGCTGAAGGTCTCCAAACTGCAATTGGAAAAAACTTGTGTTTGGTAATTATTTCAGGTGCATTTGATTGAAGATACATCCTAGAACAGGTGGAGGGATGCTATCTACCTTCAGCATCCTAGTTTCCATTTTTGGTTGTTCGTCACTTGTTGTAGATACCGAACTTGCAGACAGAAGTTTTCCAGCTGCAGTCATTGCTTTCGCAATCTACAATGGTTCAATGAGAAGTTTTTCATATTTTATGATATAATATAAAAGTTTCCTTGGGGAAAAAATCTCAAGAATACTTTTTGACATGGCAGTAATCCGAGATGAGGATGAGGTCTTTGCACTATTTCTTTGCTTCTTGGTCAGGAACTACAATACATTTCAGTACTTCTCCAATCTCTAGGAAAAAAGTTTGAATGTTCATAAAACAGACTACATTAAGCAAAAGCATTCATTTCTAGGTTACTTGAGTTACCTTTTGTAGTTCCCCTTGACCATACTGTCCCATTCCCTGGAACCTCCTTCCAGCGGCTAGTAAACGCCTTCCAAATGCTAAAGCAGCAAGTCGATGGAATAAAGCTTCAGAACAAAAATTCTTTAGAATGTATTTAAGCATCATTTGCATAAGCATTTCTCTTGCCTGATTTTGCATTGTCAGTCAAAGAGCTCCCCAACAAAGGGAGCTTGCTTGCTAATGTGCGGGAAGTTGATGTATCAGCTAGCTCCCAAGCTCTAGAGAGATTTAATAATGTTTCTCCCAACTCTAGACCACACTGAAAAATATAGTTCAAAGAGCTAAGGTAATAATCAGCAATTTATTCTTGTCAGTAACACAAAGGTTATCAACATGCCAATCTTCAATTGTATCATATGGTTGGTTCAATTCCAAAAGCATGGTAGAGAATAAGGGGCATTCCTAAATAAGTCAAGCACTGAATTTTACATTTAGTTTTCAGTAGATATCTGTACATGAAGAGAATCATGAACTAAAACAGAAGCTAGGATCTTATTATTTGCATTCATGGATAATTTAAAACAAGATATTTGAATAATTGAATTCTATAGCTTCCATCAGCAAGCTGCTTCGCTCTAGAACAGGGACTGCAATTGTTGAATTTTAGCATGTCATTAATTTTCAATCTGCCACCAATTAATATTTATATATCTCTGCTTTTGCATTTTATGTTATCCTTAAATTTTCATACCCTATTCAGTTCTAACATTTTAGAAAGACGTTAATGAGCAGTAGAATTATTGCAGTGCCAGACTGAACAGAAGCTGAATGAGTAAACCCAATAACTTACAACTCTCCCCTGACCTCAGAGCCAATCCCTCTTTGGCACATTCACTTCTAATGCTCAATTTACGTATCTCAATCAATTTAGACATTGTGTAAATTAGTAGGACCTTTAAATTAATCGATTTCAGATCTTAGAGATGGAGAAATTAAAACCATATTATAGTTAGAGAATACAGGTACATGAACCGGCTGATGCAATTTACGATTGAAGTCATAAAAAGTGAGACTGAATAAGGAAACTAAGCATCAACTATTTCTAGGATCAGAGTTCCAGAATTCTTCCTAGCAAAAGATATACAACTTAACCTTACAATTCATTCTTTTCATATTACCTCACAAAATTTCAAAGACCAGACTAACAATTCAAGAAATTAAGCAACCAAGCAATAAGTAAAGATAACTAACCTCATCAATCACAGGTCCATTTGAAAGATCAAAAGCTGCATCATTTAACTATAGACACATTTATAACACCCCAAAAAACCCATCATTGGCATGCTTTAAAATGATAGTTAATTATATCCGAAAGAGTCACCAAATTCATCTTACATCTAAACGAAGGTCTCCCGGTAACTGGGAAAAGTAATCTGATGGAAGATCAAAACTGTCCTGCAAACCACAAAAACAGAAAGTAGGTTAACAGTTAACATTAAAAAAGAAACAATGCAAAGAACCAAATTTGATGAAAAAAACTATGAATTTAGTGCTTACAGAAACTTCTTGGAGAAGGGTTTGAGGGTTAGGTTCAAGGGACTTGGGAGAGTCTGATTCCGTGAGAGCAAATGGGATAGTTTGAGGCTTTGAGAGGTAGAGCTTTTTGGAGTTAAAGGGTTTTCTTAGAGAAGTTTTGGAAGCGATAAAGTTGGCATTTTGGTGAAACAGAAGGGAAGGAGAGTGGGATGGAGTTGAGGGAAAGGTGAGAGGTTGAAGGAGAAGCAGAGAAGAAGAAGGCATGCTTCAAAGCTTTGAGTTGTTCAGTGGCAGATGCTGTTGGGATTTTTGGTAGTTTTGGAAGTTAGCTTCTGGGACTTCAATTTATAGTTTTTGTTTTTTGTTCATTTCTTTTTCTAAGTTTTCTTGTGGATATTGGTTGGGCCTTAAGGAGGATTGAGGACCCACAACTGATATTTTTGGCTAATCTGCAATTCAAAGATTATCCGTATATTACTTTTCTTTTTCTTTTTTTCTTTTTGAGTAATTTTAAAAACATAATGGGAAAATCTTCTTCTATTGATTCTTATTTCCTACTTAACACATGGATTAAAAAAGCATTATTGAATTTGACAATTGAAGTCTTGTTGTTACTGCAAAACTTCCCCTAAAAAATCTCACTCAAATGTTGAATTCTAATCAAAGATGCCTAGATTTTGGTTGAATAAGTGAGCGAAAACATATAACAAAACATATTTCAAATTCTCAACCTGTATGTAGTTTACACCATGGAATAAAAAAGTTAAAGCTTTCAAAGAATGATTCAACTACAGAAGTCTGAGAGTGCCTCGTTTCTTTCTAAAACTGTCAGAATTTGAGTTCTGTGATACGCAATTGCCTAAGATCATGTTTCCTAAATACAATTTCTCAAAGGCAAAACTTAGGAAACTGGCACATGAAAGACTGCTCCTAGCTTTGCTTGGTACCAATTAGTTAACTTTCAACTTTTGCAACCTTCCTTTGCTCAATTTGGCCAGTCAACGGGCACTGCATTTCCGTCCAACTTATTGGAACCATTGCTGCACCTATAATAGACAACAAAATTGGAGAAGCTGAGGCGTTGTCAAACACATAATAGTGGATGAGTACAATAGAAAGCTGAAGGACTACCAAGAAACATAAGAGGTCTGCGTTTCAGACCAATTTACAAGAATTGCCAAACTACCGAAATCAATCTTTACCTGCTGAGCTCTCTGCAGAGACTACACCCAGTTCATTCTTAGCAGTTGATAGATAATAAGCCCGTGCATCTCCAAGAGACAGCTTAATTAAGGCACTGTGTTAAGGAAAACTACTTGCATAACAGAACAATATAAATGTCAACACAGTTATACAATTTCCAACCACCTTGGATAAAAGGTTAAGATTTAAAAACAAGACAACACTACATCGCAAAGGATACCACTACAGCTCTGACAATGTCACCAGGACGAAATGACAAGTGCATATCCACTTTGTCAATTTCAGTTGCTCTAACATCCTGTTGCCTGTTAAAATAAACCGTCTTTGAGTTAATACATACCTCTTGCAAAATCTAGCCAGAAGTACATAAAGTCAGCAAGCATTTGAAATTCTCAAGGCCTCTATGCAACTTATAAGTGATGGACAAATGGCATGTTTAAGCGTATAATAGACTGAATGCACTATAAATTGTATGGAATGGCTAGCTGTCAAACATGGCATTTACTACATGAATCATGGGCCACAAGGAAATGACAAACATCTTGCAAACAAATTGGTATACAGCCTCCAGATTATAGAACTCTATCAACAAAAAGTAAAGCATGCAGCTCAGAAAGGAAAAACACACTTCTATGCTAGAAACCGAGGCAAGAAGGTAGATATAGTTTTGGGGCCACATATACATGAAGGATAGTTACCTTTCAACAATGCTTTCAGGAAACCAGTTACCAAGTGACTGACAGATAGCTCAACGCAAACAGAAAATATCATTTTTAAATAAGAAAACTCAACATGCATATGGTAGATGCACCGCCACTTCTGATAGAAAGAAAAAGAAGATTGGGTACCTAATTATACCACTGAATTTTTCTCTCACAGACTTTGGACCAACACACATAATATCGGCTGATGCTATCCTAGCCATCACCTTTGTAACCTATTATTCAAATAAACATCAGATTTTGATATCAGAAACTAAATATTGCTTAAGATAATTAATAGTTGATGACTAATATATCGGCTTCCACAATATTTTTAAAAGAAAAAGATAAATGCAAACTTACTCGGGCAATGACAACAGAACCAGGCTCCGGAACAGGACCATGAGCTTTGTGACCAGTTACTTCCACAGTTGGTCTCTATAAATGATTATGATCACCATTATCAATTACAATGCCAAAATAGAAACACATTATGCAAAATGAATTTTAATTATCCAAGCATTAATTCAACAAAAACTATGATTCAAAAAGAAAATCATTATATACATAGTTTATACCAACCTAAACATACAACGCGATCCACCCAAAGAAAAAGATTTATCTAAGCTAAAAACCAAGACTTTATTTGTAAACATAACATAGAAAAAAAATTGGTTCAAATTTATCTAAGTCAAAAACCCACAATTTATGTTGAGAATTAACACAGCACCAAACAAGAAAAAAAATTTGAAAAATTAACCTAAGCTTAACCCCCTCCCCTGAAGCTAAAACCCCAGAGCTTATAATGATGAATGAATAAAAATATTAAAAAAATGAACTTTGTGGGTTAAATTGATGTAAGGGTAAAAAAAAAAACCCAGGTGGAAAAAGCAAAGAAAACCTGGTCAGGAGAATCAGAAGGAGGGGATTGGATGCGGCGGAAACCAGTGAGGGAGGCGTAGATGTTCTTGTTATGCTGTCCCACGTAAGCTCCTTTCCCTGCTTTGAGCTCTGTGGCTCTTCCCAACATCTCTCCTGGTGTTACCATCTCTGCTTCTTCCATTTTTTCTTTGTGTTCTTTCTCTACCCTTTGGAGGCAATGAGCAGCGGAAGCTCTGGTTTTGCTAGTTCTTCTTGGTCCACCTTCAGCGGAGTCCGCCCCTTCGCTTCTTATTTTCCTTTTGTCTAATTCCCCCCAATAACAATTTATATTTTCTCCTTTTTTTTAAAAAAAAGAATTTAATCAGTACTTAATTAAGTCATTATTTTTCAACAATTTTCTTTATCGAAATATATAATATAAAGTTTTATTTTATTTTATTATATATACAGATACACATATATGACCTAAATACCAAATAAAAACAATGTTATATAAATATATATATATATATATATACACATATATGACCTAAATATCTAATAATAACAATGTTAAGGTTAAAACTAAATGTAAACCTTGTTTATAAGTTGTAAATTTAAAATAAAGTATGTCTTATGCATTGAAAAGGTAATTGGATAGGGTGTGATATACATGTTTGAGTTTAGGTACTTGGATGGTTTCAAATTGATTATTCTTTATCTTGATTATTTAGAATTTAAGTTAAATTTTTTAACTTACTCATTTTGGGAAAAAAAAATTGCACGATTTGATATATCAAACAATATTTCTTGATATATTATCGAGAATATATGTAAAAATTGTCTTAAAAATATAAATTAATCAAATCTAAACATTTTAATAAAATATTGTATTTGATATAAATCTCGAATATATTTAAAATTTTATGAAATAATTATAAATGAAATAATAATTCAGATACGATTTAATAATAATTAGTCTAAAATTCAAAGTTCGAATTCAAGAATATCCATTCAATTTACCCATGACCATCAAACAAATATAAATGAAAAAATATAAAGGTAGATTTGGAACAACTTGACTCAGCAAGTCATTCCTTGCTTTAGTTCCACAACAGGGTTCAATCCAAAAATAATGTTGGAAGGTAGTCCAATTTTCCCATTGGCAATCTCAGTGCATATCCAATTGAAGGGTATTCTCCCCAATCCTGCAGCTAGTACTAGTCAAAATCCCAAGCCCCCTCTGAACCCAACCAAACTCAACAAAAGAAAACGACTACAGGATGGAATCACTTTTTATCTGAAAAGTAGCTTAACCGAGAAGGACTTCACTGCAATCACAGAGGGTTTGGGTTTATTCTTTCCAATCCATATACATACCAGAGCAAGATATTTGATCACTTCATCAATCCAAGCCATCCATCCACGTTTAGCACATTAGTCACCATCATCGTTAAGGTCACCGTTTAGAAACGTGGGTTTTGTTGTTGGACTTTGGTTGAAAGTTAGAACCAAAGATAAGCTTTAACTTGTTGCTTACACAATGTTACATCAGTTGTCCTAGATTAAAACTTTTAGATATTGGATTTCATTTAAATTAAGTAAAATTTTAGATCATTTTGAATTAAAGATATTAAAATTTAAAAAATTATTAGATATGGTTATTAAATCGTTGGTTCAAAAAGATACTTATCTTTAACAATCGAACGTTTTCGTTTGATTATAGATGAAAATTATTTTTAATTAAAAGAATTTGATTAATTCTCATAATCGAAAGATATAACTTTGGTATTAAATCTTGTTGAATAACAGAATAACTTGTCATTAATGGAAGAAAAAAGAGAGGAAGAAGGAAAAAAAGGAGAGATAAAGATGGCTAAAAAGATGGTGGAATTATGAAGATGATGAGGAGGCAAATTTATAGTGCTTATCAATTGCAGCTGATACATCCCAAGTGCAACTAAGTCCTTGGGGGATTGTCACAAGATCACCTGCACCAAATTCTACAAATTCAGATGACCCTTTTGGATACACCTTCACCTTGCCTTTAAGCAAATAGCAGATCTCTTCCGCATCAAATTTCAGCAAATACTTCCCTGGAGGACAACCCCATCTACCAAAACAAAAGGAGGGGAAAAACAAAATCATGAACAGGAAAACAATTTAGGACAGGCAGCGACATGGTTTAGCATGCATTTTCGAATACTTACTTAGGCCATGATTTAATACCCAATTCAGATAATCGCGATTCGGGAGGTTTGCTTTCGACTGTAATACTTAAATCTGAAGATGAATCTGGTGTCGATGACGTCGTTGCCATGAAACCAAAGCAGAAAATAAACTAAAGAAGGTGGATGAAGAAAGAGGCACGAGCTGATTAGTACAGGATTAACATATGGTAGCTGGCCTGCCTTTATATAAAAAAAACCAACTTATTAGCTTGGCTGCCTTGGGGAGGAAAGGAATCTTTACGTGAAAACGATGTCGTTATTTACTGCAGAAAATTATCAGCACACACAAAACACTGGCATGTGCTATAAGCTCTATAAGCTCTTTTTTGTTTTTGTTGGATATCTAAGTTATCTAGTGAAAAACGGTTGACAGATGACCTGGTTATAAGAGACAGTTGTCCTCAGCTAGTTGGGTTTTGCCTTTTTCCCCATACACCATTTTTTTTTCGTGGGGTTTCAGAGGTTTACTAAGATTTATGACCTTTGATGCAGTCCATTTTGATGGCCTCCTTTTTGGCTGCAAGCACTGTAGCTGAAAGAGAAAGAGTTGGTTTAATATTCCCCTGCAGTGGAGAAAAATAAACAAAGAAAAACAAACAGAAGAAATACATTGAAGCACGTGATTTTGCTTGTTGTAAATTGAGGATTTGATTCACTATGTTTGGATGATTGGAGTTCTTTTAATGAATAGAAATGAATGTGAACACTAGAAATTAGCATATTTAAATGACAGCAAAAGCTGGACATGCACGTGTAATAGTTTTAAAAGAGATTGTAGTGATTGTAGCTGTCACTTCCGAAAGGAAATAATGCTTTGGTCCCTTTGCTCCCTTGTGTTCCTTGAACATCATCAAACATCTTCAGTTCAAAATTTGTCTGCTACCAACCCTAAATTTGTATTTTAATGTACTGGCCCTTTGTCCTGGAAAGGTAAAGGAACGTGTGACGGTTGGGGGAAGGGGACAAGGGAGTTGAACTATAACTGGTAAACCAGGTAGAGTCGTGTATACATTTCAGATTCTGGAATGATTTTGACGTCGGAATTATCCAAATGGAGGACTGAGACTTGATAAATTTGATTCGAACCTACCCCTTTCCTGCACTTTGGCTTCCACAATAGTAGAAGAATAAAGGTACAAACGGTCACGGAATGTTAAATCTAGAATGGAGACTGTTGTACTTAGACCTATGTGGTTAAATTTGCTCTATTACTGGTAATCAGGACCGGGGGCAATCAGGTTTAAGTTCAATTTCTATCAAGTTCAAAGTTCTTTTTGCATATGAAGAGCACAAGTGAGGAGCAAGGAAGGCAATTTTGCCCATTTGTCAACATTAGCCTTTAAGCATTTTAGAGAAAGTAACCTATTCCTGTAAGAAGTTGAGGGGCTCACAGATAGAATTGATTGGTCTAACGCCTATGCAATTGTTGAGGGTTTCCATGGTGTAAATGACAGAAAGGATTCAACTCTAGTACAAATATTGTATCTTTTTTTGTTAAGTTGACCTTGATTTTGGAATTGAACACCTTGAGTTTGGGATATTCCAACACTGTCCGAATACCTCAAAACACTACCGAGAGAGAAGCAGGATACTTAGTATCCTGAATTGCCATTCGGATCTAGCGGAAAGTAGGTGAAGGACCAGTTCCAGGTCATGAATCATCATCAGGCTATAATGTTTGCTGTCTCGCTGCTCAGTTATGTCCGATCTTAAATTGGAGAAGTTAACTAGCAGATTCAACGAAATTCACGGCCCCTGAGAAGAAACGATGTTATTCGTAGGAGTCAGCTGAGTTGCAATGTTATTCATATGGGACAAGTTAAATTCAGTCAACTCTACGTCTCCATTAACAGGACAAAAATGGGTCAAAGGATGAACTATCATCAATTCTGGTGCCAAGACAAGCTTCAAATCCTTGAGGCGGACATATATTCTATCCTACCTCTTCGATTTCATCTGAGGTTGCTACTTGCACCATCTCCATTGCTTCCATCAGTAGTAGCAACTCCACTTTTAGCTTCTTTCACTGCATTGAGTGCAAAATATAGCCTTGAGTCATGTCGGAATGACCATAACTGAATGACAGCGTGAACCCCATCAGCACCATTGAATGTCTCTTCATACCTTCTCTCAACTTCATTCCACTTTTTAAACCTCAGACTGGTTTCCACAACAGGATCACTACCAATTTAACCGGCAGGGCTCTACCTTTACGAACTCTTTTCCATTCTTGTTTGGTAAGGAACTGATCAGCATTGATTTGACCTTCTGGTATTGACAAACGGCACTGAGCCTCATCCAAATCAGAACCAGTCAGTCTCTTTTGTATAACATACACTGGCTCAGAAGCCTTCATGGTTTCTATATAATTCTTCAACGTTCCCGGGACTTTGGGTTCTGGTGATGCCTTCAGGTTTCCCTGTCTGTCATGGCGATTAGACTACGTCTCCTTATGAAATTGAGCAAGACTGTCTGTCAGCAGCATTCCTCTCTCAGCTCTATCTTCTGTTCGCTGTTCAATCTTTTTCACTAGTTCATCAAAAGAGCCATCAATTCATCAACTTCCTTCAGCCTTTCACGAATCGACATATCTCTCTTCTTTTCTTGAACAACATTACTCTAATCCTTGAAGGGTCAGTTCATCACAAGCATATATTTTCCTGAGCTTCAATTAACGTTTGAGCCAAATCAAACCGTGTAAAATATTTAGTGCTAACAAAGGTTTCAAATTAATTATTTATTTGTATTTTTTTTATTTAATTTCAAATTTTCAATTTTGAAAATTCATATCCTATTAAAATGATAATAAAAATAAAAAATATACAAATTATTTTAAATTAGAAAAATTTATAAATATATCTTGAAAATAGAGCTGACAAAAATGAAAAACATTGCCTTCTTCCTCATATGTTTTTCTTTGCAGCAAACAAGAACTTTTAGAATAGAATTTAATAAACAAAGATTGATGGATAACAAGTCATTACACGTTGACATTTTGATCATCTTCACAGTTTTTACGATGTAGCTCAAAAATAGATCGATCTCCTCCATTTCTACACAATAGATCCACTAGCATTGTTGCTGTTGAAGAGTCTGCAGAAAATCCTTTTATCAACCATCTCACGTAAAATCTGCATTGCCCTTGACACATCATCGTTTAGCAAAAATCCTTTGATGATTGTATTGTAAGAACAGCTATCTTCCAAGAAGCCATTCACTCCCATTTTCCTAAACAATTCAAATGCTTCATTTGGTAACCTTTCTTCACAAAGTCTTTTGATCATGATATTACAAGTGTAAACATTAGGGCGTAACCCTTTGACTGGTAGTGCATAAAATAATTTCCTTGCAACATTAAGTTGCCCAACTTGACATAAGCCATCAATTAAGATACTATAGTGGACTATGTTAGCTTCTATCCCACTGTTCTGCATAAAATGAAAAAGTTCCACTGCCTCATGAACATGACCATGCTTGCATAAGCCATGTAACAAAGTAGAGTAGGTGATTGTGTTTGGAACAAGGCCACGAGCACTCATTTCCTTGAAAAGTTCTCGTGCTGCAGAAAGTCTCCCTACTTGGCACATGCCATTCATAAGAGTAGTGTAAGTAACAGTGTTAGGGAATAATCCATTTGGAGACATTTCGTGAAAGACTTTCATGGCCTCATCTATCTTTTGCAATATACAATATCCATTGACCAAGATGTTGTAACCATAAATATTAAGTACACAACCCTTAATAATCATCAAGTTAAGAACTTTTCTAGCGTCATCCATTTTGCCTTGCAAGCAGTATCCATCCATCAAAGTAGTATAGGTAATGGTATTGGGGTCAACACCTTGTTGAATCATTATTTCAACAATGTCATGAGCCTCTGAAACCCTCCCTTCTTTACAAAATGCATCAACCAATATACCATAGGAGACAACATCTGGTTTGCAATTGTTAACAACCATTTCAGTCAATAATCTCATAACTTCCTTCCACTGGCCTGAATCACACATGGCATGAATTAAAGAACTATAAGTCACAACATTTGGCAGAACGTCTTTAGCTGTCATTTCAGAGAAGAAGTTTAAAGCCTCAGTTACAAGCTGGTCCTTGCAAAGACTATCAATAATTGTGTTGTATGTTACAGAGTCAGGTAGATAACCTCTTTGTTCCATGTTCCTTAATAATCTAGTAGCTCCACTGGTATAGCCTATTTTACAAAGACCATTTATTATGGTATTATAAGTAATCGATTCAGGTTGATAACCATTCCTGACTATCTCATCAAACAAGATCACTGCTTCACCTATATTAGATTCAACACACAACCCATTGACGAGGGTGTTAAATGTAGTAGTATCAGGTTTAATACCCAGCTTCAACATTTTTCCCAAAAACGTAAACCCAATATCCGAACGATGCAAGCGGCAATAACAATTAAGCAAGATGTTGAGAGTATAAACATCACGTCTGATTCCTCTTAATTCCATTTGTCTCAACAGAGAAATAGCAGTTTCATAATGCTTCATTCTAACCACCTACTAATTGATTAAATTCAACAATAGATGGGCGGGGACGGGCACGAATCATGTGATTGAAGAAAGCCAAAGCATCCTCTATTTTGTCAAATACGTACTTGGATTTCTTGGAACGGGAAAAAGAGGTAGAGAAAAACTGGGTTTGGAAAGAATAAAAGAAAACAGGAGGAGAAAGAGAAAAGTACAGGTAAGGAAGGGAAGTGAGGGATTCGGAGACACCAAGTTGAAGGAAAGTAGAGGAAGTGCTTTTCCAGCCCCTTATCATCGTCCCTATTCTTCACTGCAAAACTTCAGACGAACTTTGAGTTAGACTAAACAAAGGCAGAGGGAATGCTTTCTAGGCACTCCCAGCTTCAACTTCAGAAGAATAACTACTGGATTTTTTGATCCCAATTGGGAAGTGACACTCCCTCCCGCAGCTTGATTTTCAACTTTTTCTTGCTCTATGGAAGGCCTTAAAACTAAAACCCAAAACTCTGCTCCCTTTACTGCAACTGCCAGCACCATCACCCCCGCAACAGGCAAGATGAGGCTTGCAGTGATACTATCCAAGGGAAAGAAAAAGGAGACAAGGAATCCAATGCATAGAACACAGTCCGGGAAGTGAAGGCTTTCAGAAGTCGAGAGAAGGTTCGCCATAGGAACAACAAGACTGAGATGGGCTTGACGTTTGCTGGGGAGTAACATTGCCGATTTCCAGGGAGACTGGCAAAAGAAGATGGGGATCTTTCCCTTTCCCCTGGGAAAGAAGCTAAGGATTAGGCCTTTAGGACCCAAAAATTCAATGAGCACCAGGCCAAGCCCTGACTAAATTTCAATAATGTAAGCCCTCATAAGGCCCAGAACACATCCTTTAAGCTCCTCAAGTAGGAATAAAAAATCAAATTTTCAGTCCAATTGAATCAATTTTGCTACATCCCCACCAAAACTTAAGATCATATGGTTCAATATTTTTTTCTTTTATGGTTTACAATTGAGTCACACAAGGTCAAGATTTTTTTCCTCTACAACAAGATGATGGTATTTTCACATGTGTTTTTGTTTTTACATAAATGATATCAAAATAATTTGGTCAAATTGTACAACAAATAGCCAGCAGCCCAAAAGATCTTGTACCATCTACAGGTTTCATCTAACCATAGATAAATAAACAAATTTTCTGTTTTTCTTTTAAAAAAAAAAGAAGAAAGAAGAGAATCAAGAAGAGGGGAGGGAGGGAAAGGGCTCCTTTTCCAACACCTACATTGAATGGCATTGAATAGGATGCTTCACTGAACTGCCTTTATTTCCTTCTTTTTGACTGGCCCATAAGCTTCTTCTGTTTCTAGCTACACCAATTAATATGCTGCCCGCTTTTGTTATATTGTTGGGAGATAATGGTCCTTCTTGCAACTTGCCTTTGTAATTTTTATACTATTCTCTTTACTTGGGTCTTCAATGATGGCCTAACCCTAATCTTCTGTCAATACTTTTAACTTCAAAATCTTATACATAATGAGGATGCTGTACAAAAATCATCTGTCTCTTATTTATTAAGAAAATTATGTACTAATCAATGTATTAAATGTTTGAGTATTTAATTTTATTCTTTGTTTAGATATAAAGGTAATATGGTATTTATTTACACTACAAACATCAAGTAGACATATGATAAAATTTTATATGAGGCCGAAAAAGGAGAACAAAGAGAGGATAGATGATTTTTTTTTCTAGTAAAAAAAAAAACATTTGAGAAGTAGTTTCACTAAAACAGGACATGAACTTTAGCTTTATGAAGTAATATTACACAAGTTATAATCAAGGAAAAAGTTCACATAAAGCCGTACCTATTCCAGAATATTGCTATTTCCATGCCTGTTTATGCAAATTGCCTTTTGTCTTATTTTAACTAATGATACACATTCCTTTTCGCCACAAAGTAAGACAAACAAAAAATTGTAAAAATCAGCAAAAACAAGAGTGGAAATAGCATAATTCAATAATTACAGATTTAAAGAATTTTCGACACTAGGAATTTTTTTTTTTTTTGTTACGTGGGATCTTAGAATTAATTATATATCTTGCTGGGATAGTTGATCAAGGGCACAGCGGATTGTTCCCTGGCCCTCCATAGTAGAAATATGTGCCCCATTCATTGTTGTAGGAGCTCTTGATGTTGTAACAATTTGTATTCTCAGCTAGGGTTGATATGTCATGGACAGAACTCAAGCTGTTATCAGCGTCAACAATCTCGAGGTTCCGGAAATAGCTTGATTTTCCAAACCCTTCGTCGGAGAAGTGGCCGGAACCCATCTGCGTCGACGTGTGCTGGCCGTTGGCCCTTGAGTTCACCACTTCACCACCCCATTCCACCATGGTGGCATGGTCTGCTAGGTGAGTAAATAGCTCTGCTGGCCAATAACCTACGAGGGTGTTGTCACCAAAACCCATCCACCAATTCCCTACCTTAGGATCCTAATAAAATTGGAAAGAGAGAAATAATTTTCAAGTTAATTAATTTGTTATATAGAAACATATAAATTTCATTAATGCAATACAGTTAAGTATGTAATTATTTTACCTTCCAAATGAGGATGGTAATGTCATATTGATTTGCAGCATACTGAGAGATAGGAGAAATGGCAGCCCCAATGGCAATTCTACTATTTGTTTGGACAAAGCCTGCACATAGAAGGTTGTAGCATCCAGTTGCTTGATAGGAATCAGTCTGTATAAAAAAGCACCCATCATAATCAATAACAACATTAATTAATATTCATTTCATTTTATGAAATTCCTATCTTCTTACCATATACAATTAATTAATTAAATAATTAATGTTCACTTCATTACATGACATTAATTTCCACTTAATCTCCACAGCAAATAAATGCTAAATTCCACTCAAATGGATGAGTTGTCTTTAAGTTGTAGACATGTTAAAAGATTTGTTGAGAAGCATAAATCAAGCAATCAACATTTACTCTCAAGACAGTCACGAACAGTAGTCAAAGGTAAACAGTTCATTTTGCCTTTGATAAATGTTCTTTTTCCATCTACCTTTGAACCCCAACAACCTTTTACATTCTTGTACAAAGATTTAAAGTGAAAAATATGCATGGGAAGAATGAATGTCCAGGCCACAACAAAAGTTAATTTAAAGATTCCGCAACAATAATGGAGGCTTTTGTTGGTTGGGGTTTCATTTAATTATTGCATGGCTTCTTTTGATTTGGTTTTTATTGAATATATATTAGCTTGAAAGAATGGTTAACTAACCAGCTTTAATACCAACTTTATAAGTAATTGGTGTTTTAGAATATCAACTTTTTCCACTCGAAAGCACTCTTTCCATTCGCATTCTAAGGAAATTGGTTGAGCTGCAAACAACCCAAATCAATTAATGCAAGATGCTAATCATTCAAACATGTTTCTCTTCATCTCCTTCTCTTTTTTTTCTCTTGGAAAAGCGGAGAAAAATAACATGTATGCCTATATACTCACATGACATTAATTAAAAAATCATGATTGCGTGACTATTCACATAGATATTTCAATCCAAAAATACTGATATATAATTTATGAATTTAACTAAAAGTAATTCATTATAAATCGTATAAAATTTCGAATTTAGATTTCAAATCAAAGTAAAAACCCTAAATCCGAGACATATGCAAGATGTTAATGATTCAAACACATTTCTAAGGAATTTGCATTTTAAAATGCATCAAACAATTATTTATAAATCATATAAATTTCGAGTACAAATTCGGACAATTTTTCACTTTAAGATTTGTATTAATAACAAAATAAAAACCCTAAATGAAGTTGACTTTATTATTTTTATTGTTATAGACATGCTAATAAAAACCCTAAATCAAGCTTACTTTAGTATTAGGAACATGCACGTGGCTGCATCCACATGAACAAAATCCATACCGTTTTCATATACAGTCATTGGTATGATATAGTAATTATTAAATATGTGACCAATTGGAGGCATAAAATAAAAATATGATTAGGGTCATAAGCTTTAATCAAGTAAGCTATAATTATAGAAAACTCACCGTCCAATAAGTGAACAATCTTGGCCTGCTGTCACCATAAAGCTCCGGACTGACCTGACTAGTAGAATAATCAAAACTTCAAAAACCTCTAATTCCAAATAAAATAAAAAAATTAATTATTATTCTATACATCTGCCTTGCTCTTGATCCGAATATTTAAAATTTTTAAATTTTAATTAAATAACAACATCCACATTCAAAGCAGAATCTTGAAGTGAATAAACAATAATTATTATTTTATTTATTTATAAAATTGGAAGAAGAGAACAATTAAAGAAGAAAAAGCGGGGGGGTGGGGAGTGTGGGATAATAGGTACGCAGGGACAGGAAATGGAAGGAGTACCTGCCATCCAGCTTCGATGCTGTTGAGATCAGAGCCGTCGAATGATCCGGAAAGAACCCAAATCTGTGATAGACTGAACTCGTTGAGTACTTGGATTGAAGGGTCCCACACGTTTATAGTTGCTTTTGCTCCGAATACCTCTTGGGATGTTCCGGTATACGCAATCGCATGCTGAGAAAATGTGCAACATCCATGAAATCACCGTCCATTCTGATTACTTTTGACATTTTTATATTGACAAAATTTTTAGGGCAAGGAGGAGAGGTAGGAAGAGAATAGTACGTACTTCGTGTCCGTTGCCGCTTACGACATCGGGGGCATCGGTGCTGCGAGAAGGGGTGAAACGACGTTGTTTCTTGCCAAAGTCAAACAAAGACTTGGCTCTCAAGACATCATGCAGACTGCTGCGCCGTATGGGAACTGTTCCCTTGGGACATCTTGTCCCATTCCCGTGCCACATTTGCCATGCACCCTTTACAGCTCCCACATTACCCCTCGACTCTCTTGCCTCATCTTGCTTCAACGTTTTCACTTTAGGCATCTCCGAGGGAACTCTCTGTTGCATCCAACATAAAGTTAAACCATGTTGATTTCCATTGAAAGAAGGCATAAGTTTAAGCCATGTTTAGCAGGAACCGAAAGGAGAGAAAGAATGAGAGGTCCTCTTAGATTTTGCCTTCATTTTTTCTTTGTACCTGAATCTTGTGGTTCTTTAAAAGAGGATGATCAAAAGCTGGTTGTTTTCTTTTATGGACACAATCTATGATATCTCCATCTGGGCTCTGAAAGCGTCAAAAGAGGAACACCAAAAGCAGGAAACTCCATGAGAGATATGAGAGAAAACATCGGGTTGTTGGGGGGGAAAGGAAATAGGGAATATTTTTCTTTTTGTTTGTTACAAGTGAGAAAGAAGGACATACCTCGATGGTCATGACAGCAGGTTTGTTAATCTTTGCCAAGTGTTTTTGAATTCTTTCAAGCCTCAAGCTGCTTACTTGCCTATACTTTGTGTAATTTAGGCCTGAAACAAGGCTAAATTTGCGACGAAAAGGGAAGAAAGAAGCAGAAGAAGAAGAGGAAGATGGTGATGAGGAAGGAGAGATGAAACTCCTCTCTTCTTGGCAAGGATGTTATAAGCCATTATCACATTCAGTGCCAAGGAAAAAGAAAGTGAAAGGAAGCTAGCAAACCATTACTAGAAAAAACAATGGCTAAAAACAAATGAGACTTTCTTGCTTGATCTCTGCTAGTACCAAACAACTACAAAAACAAGAAAAGAAAGGAAGAAAAGGACTCTTTTTCTTCTGCTCTTTCTCTCTTATCTTTAATGGGGAGAGAAGCGAGGTGGGTGAAGGTTAATTAACCCTGCAACAGTGAACACAGGCCAGCCCACCTTACTCTTTCACCATCAAAATCATGATTGCCTGCATTGGATTCATATAATGAGCAAAAATATTCGTATTTTAAATAGAACCCATTTTTTATTTTTTACATATATTTATATATCCTTTTGTCTGTTGTTTATAATTTGCACCACAAGCAAAGAAACAAGAAAGAGCAAGAGACTTGAAGGCACTAATAAAACCCAGACCTACCCAACTAAACAGGTCCCCTTTTTTTATTGCAGTACTCCTTCAACGTTTGCATCTGCCACTATATACTTTGCCATTAATACTTTCTTTTTATTTTTCATTTATTTATTTCTTTGGGTTCTGTTTTCTCTTTTGCTTTGAAACTTTTCTTACTTAAATTCATACATACACACATCCAACCTTGTGGTTGCGCTTTGGCTTTTCTTTACTTCTCAGTCTCTTCCATGCCCTTTGTTTCTCCCTTTTTTTGAACTCCAAGTAGCACTCAATTGGTATCTCCTTTCCATCCATTGTACCCGCCACATGGCAATGCCTCTCAGCATCTAACTGCTTTAGGTATATGCATCCGAATTTTGAATATGAAATATTACCCTCTTCACCCTACCCTCAAAATTTAATTATCTAGTACAAATATATTTCTATATCTCGGCATTCCCTCACATTACAACTTAAACCTTCCTTGGTTACTTTCATGTATACGTATTCTGATACTGATAAACAACTAAATTAGCAAGTTTGGGGTCTTGGTTTTGGATATTAAGTATACTTTAGAAGACAAAATGGACCATAGGTGTTACCATTTTCAGCGCAAGTTTGCACTTTTTCATGCTTATTTTCAACTTCGGCAGTGCACATAGGACAATATGTTGGGGAAGAGATGCATACAAATAAGATAAAATACAAGTTTCAAAAGATGAACAGCTTCTTAATTTGTTTAAATTTTATTAATTATAATAATTCGAGCAAGTATCTCGAGTTTGGAATTTGAGGTGTGGTGATGGAAACCCCAAGGAAGACAAAAGAGAGTCTTCTTGTTTGTTGAAATTTCAACATATTGGGGAGGCTTCTACGCTTGTAATTTTCTTTCTTTTCCCTTTTTGGTATTGTGAAATGGAAGCAATCCATCCCCTTGAAGTGTGGTACCAAGCACTCATCTCCATGTGGGAATGCACCAAAGAAAACAGTAAATCGATGAAGGAAAACAATGATATTGAATCCATTTAATGAAGAACACTAATCTATTTAATATTGGGAGGTTGATTAAATTAAATGGGACTAAGCTCCTATTCTCGAATCTCGAATTCTTCTCTCAAGAGAAAATTTTGTTTTGTCAGCTTCCTTTACTCTACCAACCTGGAACTCTGGTTTTGACTGCAAAATAATATTATGATGAATATACCTATTTGCCCTTGGTTTATATAATAATTTTTGTCCCTCTACTTGCTAACCATGTTGAAATATATATAATACTAATTGACCTCGCCGTAATTTAGATAAGATTGTCACCTTTAGTTATAACTCAGAGATTCTATTTTTAATAGTTTAGAATTTGAATTCTATATATTGAAAAACATAGTTTGTATTTATAAATTGATAATGATTACATAAGTATCAGATTTAAGTTTATCATTTGAACAATCAAATAGTAGAATTAGTGTGACAATATAATTATATCGCAGTTGATTATTCTTCGATTCATTAACTGGTATTTTCTTCTGTTGATGATTTTCATTTTTCTTAGCATTATTGCTTTATCTTTGGATATTATGATATTATAACTTTGGTGCGACCATCCACGCGTTGATAGCAAGGTTTCATAGCTAATTAAAGCCTGTGTGAAAGGGATGGCTTACCATAGAGAATATTTATTAAGTTAGTTCTCTGTAATGCATGGCCAATTCAATCTTCATCAATTAATAACGAGGAAAAAGAAAATCCTTTCATGAATTTCACCAATTACCCAAAAAAATTGAGCCTTTTAATTACTCTATTAAATAAAGTTTTGGTGGTCAATCTCTTATGGGTGCATGTGTGAAGTGATCCCTTTAATGCAATTTAATATTATAGGACTGATTTTATTTATTTTTGGGCTGTTTTGTTGCATCAAAATTACTTCAACTTTGCACATTGAATAAGCAATAAAATACAATTCTATACTTTAATGTTATAATTTCATGCCAGTTTAATTTAATTAGCTTCGTGTTCATTGACTGAATTTGACAAGAGAAATTAAGTCTGTAGATGGTTAGATCCTACTAAATCAAGGACTTATCTGATGATTTCTGGGTGCTAACTATGTTGAAAATGTAGGAACAATTATCATGTTGAAATAGAAAATTATTGCTGATTTGAAGTAATTAGTTAGGCATTCATGGCATTAATTTTGTACTATACTTAATTAGAATATTTTTGGGTAATTAATTACCCATTTGGTTACTTAACTTTTCAAAAAAAATTTATTTAATTATTTAATTTTAAAAATTGACATTTTGGTTATCATTGTTTACAAAAATTAATATATATTTCAATCATTTGGTCATTAGTTTCTAATAATCGTTTGAAGTGGCTTTTTCACATTAAATGATTTTGACCAAGTGAAATCTCAAAATCAGTTTATGAATAATGGCACGTAAGTAAGGTCACTTGATATAAAACAATCATGTTAACGGTCAATTTATGAATCAAAACACTAATTTTTATAAAAACATTTATAATTAGAATGTGATATTTTAAAATTGGCTAACTTAAACACACTAAAAAAATTGAGTTTTAATTATACTTTTTTAGGGGACATTGTTTTGTATAGTAAAATTTTAAAAAAATGCAATTATTTAAATTTTTTTACTTTACTTTTTTCATATTTAGTAGCAATATAAAAAAGACTAGTTTTGCTAGTGTATGCAATTTCTATAATTACATTTTATTTATAATATATCTAAAAATTTATATAGTAAAATTACATTTAAAAAGTGTCATTAAAAATATTTTTAATAGCACATTTTAAAAATGTGCTATCTTAAATCAAACTTGTTATAGTGACAGAAATTTAATAAAAGTTAATTGAGTTATTTAAATATACATATAGGAAAAGGATGATTCCAAGAAGTAGATACTAAACCAAATGCTCATGTATCAATTTAATAAAAACTTGAAGCTTAGATCAATTGAGTTATTTAAATATGCTTTCTATTCACTCTTATTAAGTGCCAACAATTATTTCTTCCCCCATTTTCTTTCACTTTCCACCTTTTAATCTCCTTCCCCTCTTTCTTTACTGTTTCCCATCTTAATATGTTAACCATGCTCTCTCCATATAAGCTAATTTTTGAAGAATATTAATCCCTTAACATAGCGTGCACGCAGACACACACACATATATATTTTAAATTTATATATATATATATATATATATACAAATTTCATATGCAATCACAAAAGAAATATTTCATAATTTTTTTTCCCTTTTAGTTATTTGGTTAAGGTATTTCCCTTTGTAATTTTCTTTTTGAATTTCCCCATCTCCTTTTTCTAAATTAGAGACAAAGCAAGAGAGACTTAATAAACTTAAACATTCAATTATATATATATATATCCTTGGTCAAGATTAAGATTGTATATCTATTAGCAAAGGAAATCCTGTTAAAGAACATTTGAGCAAAAGTAGTATCCTAGGCCTGAGCAACTCCATGGCTGGTGGTGGATTACCATAGAGGTGGTCCTCCTGAGCATGGAGGAGGAAAGCTCCTTCCCAAGGCAGGATTCAAGCACAACCAGCTCATCGCACACATAAGCCAAAGAGAATGATTTTCTTAGACATATATATTTGAAGAATTAAAATGATTTTCTTAGACATATTTGAAGAATTAAAATGTTAGAAAGGGTTTAAAAGAGTTAATTGTTTTTGATATGTCATAGAAGAAAGAGAGAAACCAATTTGTTTGTTTGATTGTTTTTCTGATTAGTTAAAAGAGATTGGTTTGTATGACTCCAAGATATATGCAAATCTGTATATACCAGCACAAAAGCAAAATACCATGAATTTCTTGCACAGAGACATGTTTAAAGAAATTCAAGGGTAGCAAATTGAATCATCAAATCATAATTGTATCAATTTGCCACTGATTAATGAAGCAGAGAAATGGGTTTATATAATTCCATATTATATGAAAAAACAGTAAAAAAAATACTAAAGATTTGCATCTCCAACCAAAAAAAAAAAAATGTTTTGTTTTTGTTAGGATCAAATAGAAATGTCAATTTGTCATGATAATGATCTTAATTAAAGTAAAGAACTATATTGACATGTTGACTGTGTAGATCTTCTATATACTGTTAAGTCACCAGGTATCTCCTCGTAAAATTAAAATCTTCAGCTTAATAATAGATCTACAAAATTTTTAACATTTAATGGACAAAAAAATCAAAATCATTTTATTTTCTGTCCATGTTTCTCTCTCTGGCCATTTCCAAAATAATTATTAGAAAATTTTCTCCAGCTTCTCTCTTCCACATTGAGAGATCTCAGGTCTTTCATACAAAACAAACAAAATAATTGAGGCAACAAATCAATTCAACCCCCTAAAATCTATCATTTAGAATTGACAAAAACATTTTTCAAGAAATATACTAACTTATCCAACACCTAATATCCTATTAAATTGGGGGATGAGAGCATAAAGGAAATTCTAGTGGGGTGGAAGTTCAAAACGATTTGGCATCTGGTTGGTTGTGAAGTTGCAAGAATTCAAGAAGGATACAGCTACAGCTAGGTTTAGGGAGAGAAGTTGAAAAAAAATATAGAAATACATTTTTATTATTAAAAAACATTTATAATTTTTGAATTACATATTTAATGATAAGAATTTTCATACTTTCAAATTTATTCATTGACGATGCGACAACATATAATTCTCCGACAACATATCAAATATAAATCCTGATTTCATAATTCAACCACAAAAAGTTGTTTAAACTACTATATATTAATGATTATCAAAGCAAATACAATTGTAATCACATCAAAAGGATACCCTTTAGGGCTTATGTTCTTGCAAGTGAATACAGAAAATTCGGATTACAAGAAAAACCTTACTTTGAATGTGACAATTTGACAAGTGATACATGAGAAAGCTCTTAAAACAAGACTTGGTTTCTCACTCGGTTGTGGACAAGAAAAGCCAGCGCAAAAATTTGAAGCCAGCCATGAGAGGCCTGTGGTTTTTCTATATCTTTCCTCATTACTAGAAGATTGCCAATTACTTTGATATTATAAATACCCATAAGAGAAAAAAAATTGGGCTCTTTCTCTGTATGTATCTGTGTTTCCTATGAACAAACGCTCGCGTGGAAAAAATTTGGCTGGGGACCGTCTGATAATTCAAAGTTCCAGTTCCTTCCACTCTTGAACCTTGAATCTTGATGAAGAATACAATATTTAGATCAATGGAACAGATTTTCAGCTGCTTGCTAAGTCATCTTCACTTTCTTCACTATCATCGCTGCGTTTTCATATTCAGCAAACAGCTTAAGATACCAATTGTTTGAAACAATACTTAATGATGTAAAAGCAAACACGGACACCTTTGCATCAGCAAGAACGATGTACGTGTAATTATTATGCTCAAGAAATTAGAGTTAAAATTGACATTGCCAAATAAGGTTGGACTAACCTGTGTTCAGGAAATTTTGATATACGTCTAGCATCCAAGCCTGTAATATATTTTTGAGCAGCTTGAACATTCTCAGTACCTAGAAAAATACAAACCAGTCAGTACAACAAAGTATTCTTGCTTCTACCAACTCGCTAATGGAGGGGAAGAACAGGAAAGAAAGTTTAGCATTTAATTTAAGCAATCGGTTCAAAAACATGGAATTATATAGGTAAACGTACCCTTTGTCAACTGGAAGGTGTGAAGAGCACATCTTTCTGCAGCAAGTCTAACTGGGGTGCTGCTGTCCTTCAAACATTCAGCAAGCGCAGGGCCGAGTAATGAAAGATGAGTTGTGATAACTGAAGGATTTGCCTACAATAAAATTTGCATCAATAAGTGCCAAATATCTTCATGGAAACAACACAACATACCAGTTATACTTTAAACATAAAGAGCTAAGCTCATGTACTTACTTTGGCAGCAGCTTTTATAGCAGATAATGCCCTTCTTCTTACTTCACTAGAGTCATCTTGCATTGCTGACAGTACGGATGAAAGGATATCCACAAGTGCAGTGGAGTTAGAGAGATCACTTTGCACTTGACAGAGTAAAAGCCTCCCCAATGCCTTGGTTGATGTTTCACGAAGTGGGAACTATTCACAAGAAAGGGTCAGAAATTGGGAAAAACAAAATGAAAATGGAGTAAATCAGTTAGAATTCCAATACCTTCTCCTCTTTCAAGGAGCTTTTGAGACAGATTAAAATAGATGCGGACTCTGGAGACATAAAAACTGTGGAAGGATTATGCCTGAGCAAGGAGGAGAACGTAAGAACTGAGCCATGGCGATCAGCCCAGTTTGATGAAGAGGACAGATCTAGAAGTTCCTGAAGCAGGTCGGACAGCTGAGATTCTTCCATATACTGCAGTACCATTGGCAGAAAAGTCAACAGGCAAATTCATAACAAATTAAAATGGATTCAGAAGCAGACTTAGAAGGGCACATATTGTACCCATCAATTCACTGGTGCCAGTAGTCACCCCAGTACTAGTCACAAATTCATCACCAAAGCTTGGCCAAGAGCAAGCCAAATTATGCAAATAATACCATGGTCCAGGGTTGTTCCTCATAATAAACATTAGCAAAAGCAAAGGCTGGTACTTGAATAAAGCTTCTTAAGAATATTTATAAAGTACCTGTGATATAACACCCAATATGCTTGAAGCAAACATTCGAACTTGGTCATCATCATGATGAATTAAGTCCTTTAGGAGAGCGTAGACACGAGTTCTAGTAGCTGGGCTCACACTCTTACCAGCATGCTTTACCACACCTTTTAAAGCAGTCAATATGGCCTCCCTTACTCCAGAATCCGATGCCTGAACAGTCAAATATTAGTAACCTGTCATCCAATTTTAAGATGAATGACCCATATGGAGGAAAAATATTAAGGATCACCTCCAAACTAGATAGGAGGTCACTGACTAATGGATCAACCCTGGTACTTAGTGCACTAAGCTTACCCAGTGCAAGGGCAGCACTTGAGCGGACAGTCCTGCATTCAAACACTCATAAATCCAAAATTCAAGAAGCAAGTATGCAAAACAAAACAATATATATGGCACTCATATGTAAGTAATGTCATAAAATGCATAAAGCACATAGAAGGAAAGGAAATGAAATTATGACGTTCAAGACAAAAACGGCTGAACAGAGTAAACATTGCCTATATAAGGTAAACCGTACAGCTTTTACGTTAAGACAGCAACTACAGATTTAAAAGGACCTTGTATTGTCTTGTAGGCACTTGATAAAAGTTGTTTGCAGCTGAGGAAGAAAAGGTTTCAGTGCAATCCCACCCTTTCGGATCATGATGCTCAATGTAGATAAAATCGCACTCTTGACCTGCCAGGGAAAACGATCACCTATGATTCGAATAAGAGGCCTGCAGTTAAGAAAGAAAACATGGAAACAAGAAATCAGGCTTCAAAAAACACTGAATATAGTAATAAATTTATCTTAGGGGAAAGAAAGAGTATAACAATTTAGGAACTTCACAGATCTTTGACAACAAATAACCTATAATTATGCAAAATATTCACCCACACTTATGTAACATGCATCGAGATTTAGTGGTTGAAGCTATAAATTGTTTTGTCTTTCACAGGACATTGCAACAAACTCAGTAAGTTATGTTACTACAAAAATCCATTTAACACTCAGTTTCCAAACAACGTAACCATGAATGAACTTGATAATGTAAACAAAACACAAACATAAAGCATAGATGTTATTGACAGCCTGACGAAGAGAATAAAAACTCAACACAACCACGGAAAGAAAAAATTCGGAAACAAACCTAGGATTTCACCAAAAGATGCAAAAATAATAGGCATGAATATTGAGTGTGTATGATATTTGTGAGAGTTTATATGGAATGTGATGCAGGAGCACCCTAAACTCTGCTAAAATGAGCATTTAGCCTTGACATATTCTTTTGTGCTTGATATTTTACTTTAGTTTATGGCAGTAGTTATGTTTTTATATTATTAAGTGGTCATCTAACTAGCACGTGACCTTTTAAAGAGTTTGAATGGCCAGGATTAGAATGGCCTCTTTGCAGCCAAGGGCTAGGATAAAAGCTGCTGTAACACTAGTATAATAGTCTTCTAGACACTTTAAGCAGCCATAATATACTTGGAAATTACTTGTTAATGGTTCTAGAACCCTAAACCCTGCTGCTCTTAACTTCAGATTTACACCAGTTTAGCCTCTGTTTTCGGTTTCATTTATAGTTTCTACTTCTGAAGTGCATCAAAATGAGCCCTAATGTGTAACTAATCAAAATTAGATGCTGCGTTTTGGTCATCACCAAGGTATAAATTATATCCAACAATGGATCAAATATAAATCATATTAATCCCTTTTTCTAGCCAATAGAGAAATAAAGCAGCTAGTCCACTGGAAGAAGTATCGGCACACAAAAGAAAATTAAATGGACTCCCTGGGGACCACCTCCAAGTTTTGAGACAACATCAAAACAAGGCTTGGGCATCATAGGTAAACCAAGCCAGGCTGAACAGTCAGCTAAGGACAGTGCTTTGCGCATTGTGGTTTTTATAGTTAATTTATTCAAACCTTTCTAGGTTACCTGTCTCGTATTGCAATCTACACCAGCAAATTTCCTAGAGCACATACCCAGTTATCGGGATGACAAACTCCTTCAGTGATTGTTCGCTAGTCACTTCAATAAGCTCCCCAAGACCTAAGGCTGCCTGTTCTCTTAATTCAGCTGACCCACTAATCAGACCCTGCAAATGCAATCAGGAATAAAAAATTAATACCATACTAACTGGTCAGAGTGATACAGAAATCAAGTAAAAGGATAGAATAACAAACATATATTTGATGAATAAAAGTTACAAACAGAAAATTGAATTCCATCACTTGTGCTCAATACATAAACAAATGTGAGCTTAACAGAAAAGAGTACACAAACTGATAATTGCATTGCATTCCAAGCAGCACCCCATCAAACAAAGATTCTCGACATGCAAGAATAACATTTCAATAAAAAATTGTATTCTGATTGCAAAATAGAAATGGCAATAGAAAACTTTTCCATATCCATTGAAAGTGGCATTTATGATGGTAACTGGTATAGAAATTATTATGTCAATATTGCTTTTGTTTTTCTATATTATACATGAACAAAGAAAGAAATGAGCTTAAAGAACAAAGAAAGAAATGAGCTTAAAGCAGCAGCGTAGAGATGATCAAGTATTCTATTTTCAGCTGCACTAAATTAACAAATTATGTTTAAGGAAACTCTGATATTTTGGGATATCAACATGGGGGAAAGGAGTGGTAATGGAAGACACTTAGAAGAGAAAAGAAAAGAAGAAATACCTGAAGAAATATTGGAAGCAGTGGCTGAAGAGCTTTTGGGAGACAGAATCCAGGAATTACAACAGGGCCTCCCTGCATGTGAATTAAACAAAACAAAAGATGTTCAGATTTCTTAGTTTTCCTCAGACCATTTACAACTGAAAATTGTCACCCATGGTAGAGAACAGCAATCACTCACCTTCTTCTTTCTACGCTCCTTATCTCTTGCAGTAGATACAGCATCACGTACTAACTTTATATATGAAGGAAGTACCTCTTTTGGAACTGAGCTGACAACCCTTGATAAAGCTTCCCAAGCAACCTGTCAAACCCAACATAAGATGCAAAATACCATATAGACAAACAACAATAGACAATAAATAACTCATATCATACCACAACAGTAGCAGAATCTGAATCGCTAAGCAAAACAATCAAGGTAGATATCATGTTTGGAGTTTCATCAACTAGATAGAGTTTGCTGTTTTTGAAGAAGTATCCTACTAAATATGATGAACTTCTTCTGATTGATGCCTGAAGCCAAAGAAAGAAGCAAAAAGTAAGAAGCGAGTGTGTGCCAGTCAAAAGAGAGAGTTAGAGAACATTATCAGACAAACCTCACTATCACCAACTCCTCTAAGAAGCTCTGATATTAATGATTCAATGCCTTCCTCATCAATGACCAAGACTACTGTTTCTGCAGCTTCCTTAGCCAGAGGTTGCACATCCTATAACATCCACAATTGAGCAAGCACTAAGATGACATTGAACTACATGGCTTATATGCTTAACAGCAATTGAATGTGCAAAAAAAAAAATTCAGTTCACATGCAAAGTTCAAAATTGTACTACAAAAGAGGAAGGAAAAAGAAATGTATACCACATCATCACCACCCATTGCAGAAAGTAAAGCAGGCAAGATGGTACCAAGGTGATAGTTAAGGCCAGGGCCTGCAACCTCAGCCAAAGCTCCGAGAGCATGCGCATTGAAGGCGCTGGATAGAATTCCAAAAGAATCAGGAACCAAGCAGTGTCATTCAAGCAAACTTTCTTTTTTTAAGAAAAATATCAAGAAGATAAAAGAAGTGAGCACTTACGAAAGGGGGCGATGAACCAGCTTAGGCAAAATATGAGGCAAAACGGCAGTAGTTCTGACACTAAAATTGATGAGAGATAGCAATTTAGTACAGGCAAGTATATGTAACTATGCCCAACAATAGTAAATCATAGACCACAGAGATCAGAAATATAACCTTAAGATTTGTTTGAGACCATCTAGGGCAGTATCAGAAGTTTCATCATCCTCCAAAGCATGCAGCAGTGTTGGAACAATTTCGTCGATTGCTTGCATACCAGCACTCTACATCAAGACATTTTATGGTTCATTCTATCTGAACATACCTATATAAGCAAGCTTCAATAAAACCAAAGAGCGAAAAAGTACCTTGTAGAGAGTACTGAATGCTAAGCCTGCTGACTCACGAACCTCAGGAGCACTGTTAGCAAAAATGGTTAAGACATGATAATTTCTTATACAAATGAAGACACAGAACAAGCACTAGCAGACAAAAGATCGCAACAAACCTATCACAAAGGGCTGTACGAATGGTAGGGATAAGCTCATCCATGAAACTCAATAACTGACTCTTACCAGCACTTGCCATCACTTCACTCAAACCAATACATACACCCTGTTAACCATGTGAAATTTTAGAGCCATTAAAAACTAAAAGTATTACAGATCAACACACTCATACACATACAAAGAGAAAGACATATATGGAGAGAGAGAGACAGAGACTGAGAGAAATTAAAATAACAGCTTCCTAACAACAACAATTACCCAGTGGCAAAGCACTGAAGTCACAAAATAAAATTTTGAGGAACCTTCATCAGAGAAACCTAGCCAGCCCAATCCAACCTACCCTTTATGACTTCAAACCCTCTATAGAAACTTCATATGCAGCTAAAAGAAAATAAGCTTACCAAAACCATCAGAGACCTGAATTGTATCATATAATTCATATGGAATCCTTAGAGAAATTCCACTAGTCTTTATACAGACACCAATATGATCATTTTCATAAATGGAATTAGATAAAGACAACAATACCTTTCAATGGACTTCCCACAACAAAAAGATTCACAAAATGATCTTAAAAGTATATGTTATCCATTAGGGACACAGAAAAAGAAAAGAAAAGATGAAAGCTATCAGAACAAAGTGATACATGAATATTTCAAGCTTTCTACAATTTTTAATATAACAGTAAGAACTGTGGCATTCTGTAGATTCCAAACAATTACATCATAATTCATCCAGAATTGTTGTGAAATAATATAGATCAGCACATCTTTCTGTATTTAGACCTAATAGTGATCTGACTCAATAGCATGGGAATACAAGGAAAAAGAAAGTATCATGAGAAGAAGAGAAATTTACCTGTCTTCTACTAGCATCGTGGTCCTTTAATCCCTGGGATAAAATTGGGATGATCAGAGGAAGTACTCTCTCCCCAAGCTTCCTCACAAGTTCTCCCAGTGCTCTACCAGCAACCTATATAACCAACAGACATTTGTGATCTCTGAACCTTAATCTTGTAACCGAGAATGGAGAACAACTCAAGTACAAACCTGCCGCCTTTCAGAGGATGCTGAAGCAAGAGAAGTAATTAGAGTATTCATTAAAACTGGCATTATTTCCTTGAGAGTCTTTGGAGTATTAGCCACAATAGTTTTCCAAACATGTAATGCAGCCTGACAAATGGAGAAGGAAATTTTAAGTTGATTTACAATAAACTGTAATTAAAATGTTCACAACATTGGTTCATTTAATCATAATCTTGCACAACTAACTAAAACATGAAGAACATTACCTGGCGTACAGTTATGCTGACATCAGTTCTAACCATATATAATGCAGCAAGAACTTCATTGCGCTTATCCCTTCCTAGAACCTCAATAATAGCACGTCCATGTGCTTCAGTACTAGCACCTTCATCATCACTACCACCCTCGAGTAAAGCTTTCCCGGAAGTTCCAGCAACCTAAATATGAAACAGACAAAGGAATAACTGAGTCCAATGACAGCAAGAAACAATCGCTTGATTTGGATCTCCAAAGGATCAAGGAAATCAGAATTGCTGATTTGCCAGAAAATTTCATGAAGGAGAACCAAAAGATGAAGATGCATACCTTAAACAAGAGATCTCCTAATAGCTCCACAGAGCTTTGTCTGATTCGCCAATTATCATTAAAGATGCCATCTTCTACGGCTGGAAGGAGAAGAGGTAACGACCTAATATGAAAGAAGAAAACAGAAAAGATCATCATTACATCCATAGGTGAAGGCATTGAAGCTAGACATACAATTTATCTGTCTCCATACATCAAATTTTTATTATTCAAAAATGGTCTTAACGCTTTAAATTGCAAATGCCGAAGAATAATCAGAGAATGCCGGAACAAATCCTAATGATATATTAGAAAAAGTACATAATTAATTTCAAAAGAGAACCAGAAGAGCCCTTACGTTGCTGCATAATGCTCCACTAGGACATGCCCAGCACATAAAGCTGCATCCCGCACAGATTCATTCTCATCCGCAAGACCTATAATATTATATACAGCCATAAAGTTTGATTTATTAAAAAAAATTTGCATCGCACCAATAATTTTGATCAAAGAAGGATTAAATAAGGATTTAAAGCATACAACAGATCACAAGTAAGAGTATTTACCATCTAAGATAGCAGGCAAAACCAGCTGCAAGTAGTTCTGGAATTGAACACCTAATGACCTTGGGAAATACTACAAACAAATTTCAAAGGAAGCTGTTGAAAAAATCCAACAAAAAGGAAATCCTTCAACTGAAAATCAGATATCAGAAGGTATAACGAGATTACCTTGAAAAGTGTCAAATATCCATCACGTACAGCTGCCTTTTGATGCGAACAGTTCCGAATAATATCAGGAAGTATATCCTCAAAATACTCGGTACCTAGCGCGGCTAAAACCTGAAGATAGATGCAGATATCCCATGCTTACTCAACTATGAGGTTTTTTTTTTTTTTATGATTGGTGAAAAGTAATATAACAATTTACCAAGAGCAAGTTAGGCACAAACCTGACACACAAAAGTAGACAAGCACACTAAAACAAGTTTAACAAACAATTGGCTAACATCTTATACATCAATGAAACTTCACAAAAATACAGGAGATAAAAGAAATTAGACAAGTGAGAACAAAAGTCATAAGAACAAATAAATTACTCAAAATCCCTGGCTTTATCTTAAGCATTCCTCTCCCTGACATCCCTAAATCCCTCAAGCTTCATACCAGGACCAGCCTCCAAGTAATGCCCTTATTCCTATCTGTAAATCTTTTCTAGTTTCTACCATGTTAAATAACACTAAAAATGATGAAGAATAACCAAACATGGCAGGAAGAGGAAAATACAGAGAGATAGGAAACACCTAAAAATTGGTTCAAATACTCTTGCAACTTGGAAGAATAAGCAAAGAATTAACTTGATGCAATTTTCAGTGATTCTGTCAGAAACCTACTTTCATACGTCAGAATTAAATAACTAATAAATTCTAACCTCACTCAAGCCTTGAGCAGCACCAGAGCGCTCAACATTACTGTTGTCTGACTTAAGTGTATCGAACAACCATGGGACAAGATCTGGGAAGTTTTCTTCTCCCATTCCTCTTATAAGAGATCCAATGGCCCTAGCTGCAACTGATCGAACTTCTGGAATGGGATCAACAAGGACCTGTTCATATTTTCAACATCTATGAATAAGAATTACAGAAAAAGAAGCAAATTCTAAAAATTCAGTCAAAAAGGCACCTTTTTCACTTCAGGAAGGAGCAACCCAATGTAAGGAATCATATCCTTAGGCTCTGTGACTAAAGAACACATATTTCCAACTATTTGAGCAGCTTTCTTTTTTGTATCAGCACTCCGCTCCCTTAACCCTCTATGTACTATTGGTACCAACAACGCAAGCGAAGGAGCATCAATTGAATTAATGAAAGTTGTCTGCAAAAACCAGAAGAAGTTTATAAGGACAAAAGATAAAACAATCAAATTGATATTTTCAGTTTCAAAAATCTTACTTGGAGGAGAATATCAAGGGAATATTTTGTATAGTCATTAGGATCTGTAAGACCCATAAGAAGCGTAGGGACAAGTGAAGATATTTCTGGATTCTTTATTACACTCCCAACCTAAAAGAATAATATATATAAAACCAACATCGGTCATATAAAAAGCAGTCAGAGCTAAGAAAAGAGGACAAACTATAACCTGCTGAAGGGCCATTTGTCCTGCTGACTGCACCTTGGGATGTGTATCTGTTAACACCTGCAGTTCACAGAGAAGTATAAGAAATAAAAAGGCATCAAAACAAGGCTATTCTATCATTCAGAACCTGAAATAACAAAATTCCAGTTTATATTGAAATGACCTCTGTTAATTTAGGCACAATTCTAGGAAGACACTGAGAGAGTTGCTGAGGAGCACAGTATGCCATGGCGCCAAGAAGTTGTACACTACTTTGCTTCGTTCTCCAGGCCTTATCTTCAAGACCCTAGATATGCACAAAAAAGAATTTAGAAACATTTGAATCTCCTGCTAGACACCACAAGACCAGCAGAAGCTAAAACAGGAAAGGTATAAACAACTTGGTTGTGGCTCATCAAACATGCTTTTATAATAATACCTAAGAGTTTATGTCCAGAAACACAACTGATATACTAGATCCTAAAGAAAGAATATATGAATTACTACTGTACCAATCTAAACAGAATATATTCCAAGTTCCAACTATTTCAGTCTATATATAACTTTTTCAACATTATTAAGTGACATTCACCTTTAAACAAATACTTCAATCATTTCGCCTTCAGTACCCTTTTTTTTTATCTTTTCCATCTACTGTTTTGAATTTTCTTTAATTGCAAAAGTAGAATAATTACATTTCTACTTGCACAAGAAATTTAAGTATTTGCATTTTCAACAGCATTGCAAATTTGTCTTTCATGACAGCAGATGAAGCAACCAAACAAACCCATGTACTTTGCAAAGTAGTGCCCTTAATATCATGCTGTTTTTTAAATCCTATCAGAAAACCAGATTTTAAGATATCATATTAAACAAAGGCTGTAAGTAGGGCATAATGCAATTACTGTACAGCACTCTGTCACTGAAAAATAGGGATGCAAAGTTTAACTGAACAACTACTAAGGCACAAAAACAACACACGAAGAAAAATCAGCCACCACCTCTTGCATAATTCAAATAAAATAAAACCGCGAGTAGAAACTATAAGATTTACTATAAAGCAAGTTACATCAATACTAGAAGAGAAAAGGGAAAAAAAGGTAAACAAACACAAATATCACCTTCAATAGAGATGGAAGCACAAGCTTTACTCCCTGTGCACTCAGTTGAGACATCATAGCACGAGCTGCACATTCAGCAGCCTCACGAACTGCAATTACTTGATCAGAGAAAGAAACCAAAAGCAATGGTAACATTTGAATAACATACCTGGATCAAAATCACAAGTAGTCAATATATAATGTTGTAAAAGGATGGATCTATATGAAATGAAAATTGACCAAAAAATAGGCCCTAATGATTGCTGACATACGGCTCAAACAATCTTCCCAAATATTCGCAAAGGCACTCAAACGCCAGCAGAGCTCCTTCACGAGATTTTGCAGAATTTCTGCAGTTCAAAATGAAAAGAAATAAAGAAAAAAAAAAACAGAATGAGCCAAAACTAGATGAGTAACTAAAAATTTGACTTGTGAATGTTCATAACAAGTATCACCTATGCTTGATTCATAAGGAAAAAGAGAGATCAAATGGGGGGTGAGATATAATCAATGTAGAAGATAAAGCAATTAAAATTTGAAATAGTTTATTGAAGCACAAACTGAATTAAACTTAATAGCCTCCACTATATATGAGATAATAGCTGACACGTGAAAGCTCATACCTATCAGCAAAACCTTCTCGTAAGACAGCCACAATCCCATACTTCTTCAAAGCTGATAACCCAAACCCCTTGACCACTCCTGCAAGACCAAAAGCTGCTCCACGACGTTCACCATATTTGTCACTCTTCATCAGCTGATCCAACAGCCTAGAAACAAGTGCTGCTGCATCATCCTATACAAGCAATAGTAACATTAAATTGAACCCTCACCCTGATTAAAAGGAGATATCATATATATTCAAGAAAAAATTATCATGCATCATTGCACAAAATAAAAACCACACAAATTCGTAGTGTCTGAACCTAAAAACCCATTTTTTGTATCAGTTGCAAACATACCTGTTTTGACTGCATCAAAGGAGATAGACATGTTGAGACTGCTCGCTGAACAGCTTCAGAAGGAGTATTTAACACATCCAACAGCTTCTCAACAACAGCATGAACTTTAGGATCATCCTGTTAACAAAGTACGAATCTTAGAGCAAAATTAGGAAGGTGCCATGTTCCCCTTATGATTAAAAAGGAGGAAGCTGTAAAACCAACACCTTTGCCAGATGTTTTGCTAGAGCTCCCGTAAAAATAACAACACCTTCACGAACCAGATCATATTTTTCTTCATCTGATGCCTACACAAAGAGAAATATTATGCACGAACATGCAGTGGGTTCTGACAACTACATGAAGAAGAAAAAAGCAATGCAGTCCAGCAATTGATTATGCAAGATTGAATTAAATGAAAATGTACAGAAGCAAAGGATTTTCTGATTTGGAAGAAAGGCTAACCTTCTTATTCAAGTAATTTTCAAAAATTGGGAATAACAAAGAAACATTTTCTCTTCCATGCCTATCAATAATCATTATACCAGCATTAATCATCCTTCCACGAACATCTGCATTAGGATCAGCCTGCAATTACATATATTAACAAATTAGTAAAACATTCTTATTTTGTAATTGGAAAACAACTAAACGTTAAAAAAAGGTGTGCAGTCCTACACACTAGTACACAAGAGGAACCATTCCAAGCTTATAGGATCTGAATCAAACACATTATAGGTTTCAAAAGTGATAACACGAGTAACGCTTCTTCTTTTCTTTCAATATTCATAAAAGCATGTTAACGCAAAAGGAGCTGCTTTAATTTCAAAAACAAAGAAAAATATGAAGAACATTCAAAAGTTAATTTCCTAGAAATTGTCAATTAAAGAAGCCCTTTCTACAAGCCTCTACTGTGAGCTATGATATCAGAACAAACCAAAAATGCTATAAGAATTCACAACTATTTTATCTGGTATAAAAAATGTTGTTAAAATGGTTTAAGAATATGTTTGTATGTAACTGCCTTTTCACTTTGGAATGTGCACAACAACACAACAGAAATGTATGTTACTCCACAATTGGCAGCAAATAACAGCAAAAAAAAGGTGAAGTACAATACTCATGAAAAAGGTATTTTCTACCAATCCCTTTGGTTACACACAAAAAGAAAAGTAATCAGTTTATTAATCATCATTAGACAAGTTCAAAGATACCATATTTCTTTGGTTACATAAAAAACACGATACTATCAGTTTCATGATTAGACTAATTCAATTAACTACCTAGAAGATTGTGACTGGTTAACAGAAACAACAACCAATGGTTTTACTAGAACAATGTCTATGACAACAGTTTTATGTAGCAAAGCCAGCATACTTCCATAATTATTACCAAAACCAGAAAAGAATACACACCAGTGCTCGTGATATCAGGAATGTCATAACAACAGGAAGGTCTTTTGTTCTTAATACATCAGCTGCAGAATGCAATGCCAACGCAATTCCTTGTCGGCCTAGCCAACCAGCATCAAGATTTTCCTCACCAAAAGCAGAGTCACGGATATATAAAGAAAATAAAGTAGAAAGAGATTCCTGAAAACGTCACCACAAAAAAATTAGAAAACAACAATGTGAGAGCGAAATTGAAGGTAAACACCAACAAACCTGTATAGAATCTGGGTTTTCGTCCATAGCAGCAGCTAATGCCTCTGCCGCAGACACGCGCACATTATAATTTACATGAGAAAGTGCCTTGAAAATCCCCAAGTAGTCAGTACCAAAGTCATATCCATAGCGATCCCATACATCTTCTGCAGCTTCTGCAATGGACTGAAAGCATAGAGATAATGAAGTTAATGACTGATCAAATTGTAGCCAAAAACAATCAAAATTTTGAATATTTAAGAAAACAGATCTAGGCCAAACCTTTTCTGGATCATGTAGAGCAATCCAAATGTTTGTTGCAACTTCAACATTTTGGGGAAGAGCCCGACCAGAAACAGCTGGAATGCATTTTACAGCATTTAAGCAAGCCATTCTTACATGAACATCTTTTGCATACACTCCGTACAAAGCCTGTAAGAATGAAAATTAATAGATTGCACAACATATATTGGTGTGAGCATATAGCAGAAAATAAGGAATAATGTTAAGGACATACAGATGCTACTTCCTCTGGCTGCAGACCAAGACACAACTCGTTCAACGCAGGCCCAATTGATGCTTGAAAAGCTGGAACAACACCTAGAACATGATAGAGAGCCTGCAAAACATAGAACGGATGATATAGCAAGAACAAGCCATTTAAAAAATTTAAAAAAAAAAACTAAAAATCATAAATTCATCAGTTAGACTGAAAGTATGAATGCGTAACTGATAGCATGCGAAGCCTAGGAAGGGGCAGAAGGGGATCCAAGTGCGAATAAAGAATCTGAAGAACATCATCATGAAGTCCTGTTCTCTTGGATGATAATAAAATCTGCTCCATTATCTGATGAAAATATAGAACAGATAAATAAATAACAGAAGCATTATTAAATGCATCCAGTCACACGTCAAAGTAGGATATCTTACAGGAAAGACAAAAGTGAAGGAATCTACTGGAAGAGGTCCAGATTTACAAGACACAGACAATCCATTTACTATTCTCTCAAAAAGACCTAAAGATGGTCTTTCATCAGCTTCTTCATCCACAGGTGGAATCAGTTCCCACAGCCGAACTTCATCAGTCACAATTAAACGTAAAGCAGTAGCAATATCAAGGGCCCAATTACATAGAGGATGCACTAAACATCTGGAGAGCTTCACTAATGTATCATAGGCTACATCACCAACAACTGGTGACCGCAATAAAGGATCAACAAACTTAACCTGAAAAATAGAGGATCGACAAACTTAACCTGAAGAAATGTAAAAGAAAAATTCATTCCCAATAAAGGTGGTAAACAAGATGAAATTGACAATAAAGGAAAGCTTAGTTTATTACAAGCATTTAATGCCAATTGGAGGTAACAAAACAAAAACCATGTTCCTCTGCAAACTGAGTCAAAGCAAATTGCCAATGCAATTGAAATTAAAACCAAAGGTAATTTAGTTGATGATGCAAACAAGGAGAAAATGACAAGAAAAAATTAGGATGATTAGATGAAGACTAGACTGGACTAGTTTGTTGGAGGAAAAAAGGAACTCTCAGTCTTTCACTAAGCTCACAATGAGGATTCCAGAGCATCGCATCCGATAGCAAACATCACTAAAATCACTCAAAATCCCATTTTTTGCACATTATAAAACTGAAAAAGGTATGATATGTGGACAAACTTGTTATGCATCCACATAAAACAATTGACAATGAGGAAAGCCCACTTGAATATAAGGCCACAAACTCTAAACTTAACCAATGTGAGACAACACTACTTACTACTGCCCATCACATGTAGGCCCAAAGAAAAAGAATTGACAAAAAGGGCCTAACACATGAACAAAAAGTAAGGGGCAACAAAATGATATAGCATAATGGAGGCAACAAATACCCTGAATGTCAATACCATATTAAGAATCCAACCTCAAACCCAATGGCTATAGGTGGAGACAACATCAGAACTCATACTCCTATACTAGATAATTATGAAATAATACTACTCAGCAAAACCACGGGTAAGGTTCCTTATCTCCTGTTCCTGAAGTTCCCCAATGAAAATAACATGTTTTAAATTGCTAACTCAGCAATGAAGTTTGGTTGGGGGCCCACCACTGAATTAGCTAAATTTTTATTGGAGAACCTGAGGAAAAGCATGTAAGAAACCTTACCTAAATTATACCCACAATATGTGCTAGTGGTGGTTAAGATAGCAGCCTGATGGTAGCCCTACCTCACCCCATCAAGGAGGTTGCAGCTAGAAAATTACAAACTGCCATGCAACATACTCATCAAGGGCTGATAAAATATACCTACAGAAAATATAGAAAGAAAGAAAACCGAGCAGTTTGCAAGGCACAAACCAGTGAAGGTAATTGACTATGTGCAAAAACAGGATTAGCAACAGCCATGTCCCCAAGAGCATTCAGCATCAAAGACAGATTCTTCTGTATTTCCCGAACCTTCTCACGTATTGATGCCTCCTCTCTAAGAAGCTGCTCTCGTGCCTCCTCTTTTGCAGTCTTTCCTTTATCTATAAAGATTAAATAACATAGACAATTTTATGACATGAATTAAGCAATTCGAATTATGAAGCAGTAGACAGAATGCAAAGTTGACATGCCAGCCTTCTTCATTGACTTTCCAATATCCTTTTTCCCACCACCAGCAGCTGCTCTACTAGAGGCCTCCCTCCTTCCAGAATGGTTAGAATAGATATGGTCCTGCGAATATAACATAAACTATAAATGACTGAAAAGTGCTGATCAAGAAAAGATATGAAAAAAGAAAAACAAAACAGCAGATTAAAGAGAAATACAAACACCTGTTGTTTCATGTTCTTAGAAGTAATAGATTCTGCAACATAAACGCCTTGCTCATTTGAAAGAATTCCTTCCGGAGTGCGAAATATCTGAAACAACATATGAAAGATAGAATCAAGTCTTAAAAGGAAAACAAATAGAATAAATAAATAAAATAAGAACATAATAGGCAAAAAAAAAAAAGATGATCTTATAGTACTCCTCACACCCAATAATCATAAACCTGTTTTCTGTTTTTGAGTTTCACATCATCAAAGTCATACAAGTTAAAAAAAAGCAGCTTCAGTCATCTAATAACCTAATAAAACAAATGATCAAAACAACAACTAAAATTTGTTCATACTAGCAATTTAAATGCCTAATACCAAGTCTGTAGGGAAGACAGAAAGCAGGTTGTTAAATCCTTGTCATGAAATAAGGCAATTAACAGTCTGCATGGTTGCTATACATAAGGGTTTCTCCAACAAAAGTTTTCACCCACCTAAAGAGGAAAAAGTTTAGTTCTCATAGCTAATATAAATTCTGGCTAGAAATTCTATACATATTTGAAAGAAACATAAACACTTGAGGTTCGTTATCTGGGGTTCATCCAAACCCTGCCCCAATAATCATTATCTAGGTTTAATCCTGCCAAAGTCAGTACCATGGCAAATGATTACACATAAGAAAACCAGCAGAAATGATGTAGATAAGGATAAAAACAACACCTGAATGTCATTTTCTGAAAGCATATTGTGTGAATGACGGTCTGGAAGGTTTATAAGGTGCTGCAAAGTGGAAGGAGTTCACATCAATAATCAGCAACAAGGAAAAAATGAGATGACTGACCTTGATTAAGTACAAGCATTACCTTCTCAAACTCTGAATAAGTATCTTCAGGTGCTATTGACATCAAAGTGCATAGAGAGCATATTGCAGCATTTTGTTCAAGTGGATTGGCACTCATCAACCCCATTGGTCCCACTAAACCCTACAAAACACAGCCGCAGAAAGATTAGCTACAGACCATAATAGAAGCATGTTATTGTATGGCAATGCTAATAAGGTTAATTTCCAACCAACAAAAACTGACAAAAGACATCTTTCCAAGAAAATAGATTTTACCTTGCAAATATTGGCAATATTAGCAGAAATAATGCCAATCACATCAAAGCCAAGTGTTCGCAAACATTTATGGAGCCTCTGAGGATGGAAAGATGAATGTAAAACAACAACAAACGAGCTATTGAAATTGAAAATTTCAAGAAACTAGAACAATAAAAAAATTGGTTTACCCGCCAAACTGCATCTCTTTTAGCAGTTCCAATTATGCATGGATGATGAGAACAGAATATAACTCGCGTAGATGCACTTGGAGTTGTAGCAAGGGCTGTGGACGAAATAACAGCTAAAGCCTTTACCAAAACCTCAACAGATGGAAGGAGAGGGACCTGAGCGTCTGGAGAATTATCTGCATCACTACTTATGTACAAATTTAGATTTCTCTCATTAGATTAGATAAAAGGCTAAACATAAATATGGAATATAGAAGTAAAGCCTCAATAAAAAAGTGAAATAACAATGACAAAAACCCATGCTGTAGAACTATAACACAAAATGAATGTTACCCAAGTAATTTCTCCACAAATCAAAATCCAAAACAACACAATCAACATAAACGATAACTGCAAGGCATTAAAAACACCTAAGTTAAAGAACTGCACCATTTTTGTACCTTGTCTTCAAAGCATTTATTTTCTCTCCAACAAGAGAGAGAGAGTCTGAGAACTCAACCAAAAGAATTTCTGATAACTGCGGAGCAGCAGCAACTACCTTCTTTGTAGCATCATAAGTTGTTTTACGAACATCCCAACTCGAATGGCACATTAAAAAGAGTAATAACTGCATCAAAGTCAATAATCACAAATTGAATCAATCCTTACACAGAGAGAAGATCAAAGTTTCTCTTTTAACAAGTAACAGTGAGAAAATATAAAGGGATCAATGCACACTGGTCTACCTGTAATGGTAATTTGGCTGAGAAAGTTTCCAACACTCTGCATAAAGGAAGGCAACTCAACTAAGTTTAATCATAAGCAAAACATAAATAAATAAATGTTGGGGGATATTGCACATTATAATTGACTTAAACCTGCGAGAGTGTTCCACCAATAGCACCTCAAGAAGATCTACACATGATATGCAATCTTCAACTGACAATTTTGAGGCCTAAATAAAAAAACAAAAATTTTATAAAAAATAAAAATAATGCAATTAAAAGAAATTCTAAAACCAAAGATTTGGCAACAGCTACCATTGAAATTGCAACAAGTGAGGGCTCATTTTGAGATATCAAAGACCAAATTTTCTCCTTTGCCACAGTCTCCTCTGGGAAAAGGCAAAGAGGAAAAGAATCAACAAGAAATTCTAAAACTAGAATATAAAATGGAATGGAAACAGATGGTAGGCATTCCAAACTGTCGATCATTTGCAACTACTACAAGACAAACACCTGCTTTGATGTCAGAAGCTGCAATCTTCCCAACAATACTTAATGCATATATGCCATCTAGACGCTGCACAACTTTAGTGAAACCAGTTTTTACAAGTTGAAGAAGAGGCCCCAGTAATGATGATATCTGGAAATTCATGTTTAAAAAGCTTCACATCAATTGAACAAAATAGTTGACCACAAAATAATTAATTACTGAACATACATTAAAAAAACATATTAAAGATTGTTCACCTGCAAAAGGGCATCAGAGTTTTTGCAGATAGCTAGCAGAGAACGAAGATGACCCCTTCTCAAAGCCTCCTTCTCCTTGAGGCCAGAGGCAAAAAAGGAAACTAAATCTGGTTGAAGTGCATCAACAAAACGGGCTGCCCAAGAAGCAATGGCTGATAGTATTGCTAGCTTTACCTCTTCATTTCCTGCAAGGACAGATGATAATTCATAAAGATCATCTGCAAAGGATTTTCAACATCTAAAATGCACAAGTTCAATCTTTATAAATAAACAGCAGAAATAAGTCATCAAAACAAATTACCTTCATCTTTGTAACAAGTCAAAAGAAAGCCACATACGGTACGAGAGAGGTTGTTGAGATATTTTCCTTCAGGAGCATTAGATAATTCCTGCAGTGCATTCATCATGCCAATTCTTTGGTAAGGAAATGCTAGCCTTCCTTCTGAGCCTGTTTGCAATGAAAAGGTCAAGTAAAAGCTCATGAAAAGATTAGTGACTAAAGGTCTTAATTCCTTTTTAACTAAACCAAAGATCTTAATTCTTGAACTGTCACGCACAGTATAAGAAAACCTATAAAAGCCAGAACAAGAGGAGAAGGTCAAACCTCCAAGGACAGCTTTAATCGCATTGAACATTGATTCAAAAGCATCTGGATTACTAGACTTTTGGCTTAAACACCGTACTATAGTCAATGCCCCAATCCTTCTTCCATCTTCTGCATGTCGAGCCTGTGGTAATACGACAGAAAGAATTTCCATCGCATACTTACTTAAATCAAGATTGACTAAACTTAATAGTATTCCAACCGACTCCAACACAATCTCAGGGTTGCGTTTTAACATTTTCACAGATGATGGGATCACAATACTTTGAAGATCTTCATGTGACATACGTGCAAATAGCGGATGAAAAGATTCACCAAGCCCCTTGGTTGGCTTTTCTCTGGCATTTAAAACAGCTTTAACATAGATGTCAAGAAATATTGGCTGTACAAAGCAAAAAATCATGTTAAATCTTCAATATAGCTTACTGAATATAAGAAAATGTTAAACCAAAAAACCTTGAAGACTCCAAATGTCAGAAGGAATTCCACCATAAGTAACAAAGGTGAAATCAAATGATTCCTACCTTGCTTTGTTCAAACTTAGATGGTACTACAGATGAAAATTCCAGTAATAAACATAGCAATTCAGGAGCATCTTTGTATGGAATCCGTGCATCCTTAATTTCTTCTATGTATATGTTGTAGACATCAGGTGACTGTAAAAACAAAAGCAATAAAACCAAAGAAATTTATATTGCAATAACCAGCAGGATAATTTCCTCAAAACCAGAAAAGGTTAGTCATAGCAAACCTGAGAAAATAAATGGAAAAATGATTTTATGCATGCCCTTCGCTCACGAAAAGATCTTTGCATAACAATATGAAGCAAAGATGCCTGAGCTGCAGCTACTCTACACAATGCATTTCTCGAAACTGTGGCAAACTGACTTCTGCTTAAGAGGAGACATGACCACTTGAGTAGAGCATAGCACCCTACATGGGTTTGGAACTTTGATTGCTTCTCCATTGCCTGAACAAGTGCCGCTGCAAAACTTTTCATAAATATAACCTCGCCTAAAGCCTTCACAATCACACCATTAACAGCTTTTCTCGACCTTCCATCATCAAATATTGGGAATGTTTTAAATATTATATCCACCAAAAGTGACGTAAATTCAGGAGACATCTCTGTTAGAGATAAATAATGATTCAAGAACTGATGTAAGTACAAAATAAGCTCATCTTATCACTGGGTGCACAATTATTCAATTACTGAGAGACAGACAGAGAGAGAGGGAGTAAGAGAAGGAGTGGGAGGGGGGGCGATGTGTTGCATAAAAGTGAAGGTTAAAAAGAAGAATATATCCAACATATGTGTACATTCAATTTAGTTAGTAGAAGAATGACAGGTAAGCTATGATAGATCATACTGTGTACCTGGCATATTTTCAGTCTATTCATAATATGAATGCATCGCAACACATGCATAATTTCTTGAGATTGTAGCGCTCTAAAAGGCAAAAGCAAAATCTTTCCTTCATTTCTGAGAAAACCTTCAAATTTAGAGAAACATCTTCCAACCCCTTTTATTAGTAATGCCAACTAATTTTCAAATTTACAGAAAGCTTATGATATATTGCTTCATGCAACAGGAAAGTGGATGCCTACTTTTCTGGATGCAAATTAGAAATTCTTTGATACCTTAATAAATCATGAATATTACTAGTTTCCTACATAGTTGGCAGCCAATTTCAATAAGACAACCAAAGGTGGTGCAGATACCAGCAAACCTTAGAAATCATGTATCATAAGTGAAAAACCTCTAATTATAACTCTAAATCCAGTTCACATTGACAGACAACCAAGTACAGGAACTATCTCTTCAACAAGTACAGAAACCTTTTTTTCACACTCCTTTCACCACACTGTTCACAAACTTTAATCCATCATACTTCAGCAACCCTTCATCCTGTAATTACTCTAGAAATACAACTTAGAACTCATAAATAAACCGAGTGGGCTGAGATGTAATCACTCACATTTGCTACAATTCATAACCAAAACATAAACTATATTCACCTCATTCATAAATCCGCATTTTTTGGGTGCACGCGTAAGTAAAAGCTACATGTATATTCACTTATACATACATGTATACGTAAATAACAATAAAAAATTAGCATTTATAGAACTTATTCGAATTTTCAATACCACAAACTCATACTCCTACTTATAAAACTTCAACAAACCCTAAAATACACATTGAATTTCCACAGTGTAAATTTACTTAAACAGTTCCAACAGTCAAACGAATAAATCATACAAACATATTTAACTAATAATGATTAATATTAAAGTAGAAAGAGAACCAGACCTGAATTGGCAATAATGGGAGGGAGTTCATCGCGAAAGATCCGGACCCGTTCTTTAGTTGACGGAGTAGAAACCGACCCGGCGATTGAGACCAGAGATTCCACCGGAGAAGAAGAACCCGCCATTTCTTATTGGAATGGATCCGGATTCGGATTCCCGATCCAAAATTTGCGATTTTTAAGCTCCTTTTTATTTCTTTCAGGCTGTCGAAATGATGATATTTTTTCTTCCCTTTTTTTTTTTTTGTTTTTTTTCAGTGTGGAGTTTTTGGTTAGGGTTTTAGGCAGAGTGTAAAGAGAAAGAGAAAGAAAATATAAAATGGGCCCGCAACAGTAGAATTTTCTGATTGGTGGAAAGGGGCTGCTTCCCTGTACTGCTGGTTCTGGATATTGTTTATGGGTTTTGGCCCAAATATGTAACCCGGCCCACTATTTATGGTTTCATTCTGGGATTGAAATTTAAATAAACTGAATTTCAATTCATAAATCAATCTGATTCGATTTGTTGATTATTCAAATTTCAAGGTTTTTCCCACAAACAAAATTTTATTCAACAAAAGAAAATATTCAGGAAAAATAAAGAAAAAAGAATTATGAATTATATTTTTGAGGTATGATTAACTGAAAATTTTGAAATAAATATTTGAAATACCTAATCAAAAATTAATTATTTGTATTTAATTATTATCATGATTACTTATTGTTACATGCGGAGATTTCGTTACCCAGGTCCCCCAATTTTTGTCACTATTACTGCATTTTTTATACTTAATTTTATTTTATTTTTAATCCATGATTTATCATAATGGTAATTTAGACATAAAAAACAAAAGCAGCACTAGTCAAATTAACTACTGGGATTCCATTACACAGACTGACATTAAAATTACATATAATTTTGTTGAAGTTTAACCTGTTTTATTGTATTATAAAATAGATTATTATAATATTGATTTTTTATTAATATATATCAAATTAATTTAACCAAATTTTGATAAAAAATTTAAAATAAATTAAATAATGTAAATTTATACTTTAATTATTGAAAAATATGTATCCTGATTTAACTGACAGCGGAATACTGAAGTAAGAGTTTACTGCTTTTCTGTTTAATTTGGGTCAGCATGCAGGATTGGGGGAGGTGGCAAAGTTAAAAGCATGACATCTGATATCAATGCCCCCGCTGTCACTGAATATTATGTGTAATAAATAATAAGAAAAGGAAAATGAAGTCTGGAAATAAGAGCTAGGGCCTAGAGCTCACCAATGTTTCCTCAATACCAGGACCTAATTCTCCCTCTTCTCTCTTCGTCTAAGAAACAAAACAAGCCCCACTACTCTCCCTAAAGTTGACAGGTGGCTTTTCCTCCATCATCAGTCCCCTGACGTGTGCCTGAATCATGCATATGAAGAATATAAATCCATGAAATTTTGTTTTTTCTTTTATAGAAAAGGAAAAGAAAAAGGAAAAATAATTAATTTAGCTCCTTAAGGGTGAAGGAGTTTGCAAGATTCAAGACAAGTGTTTTTGTCAGTTTGACACTAGTCTTATCTGGATAATTAGATCTCACGCAAAGCCAACAGCCAAGCAGTTGCTTTACACGTGTCAACAACCCACTTCCCCTAGACTCACTGAAACTGCAACCATCAGTGTCATTCAGTTGCCTTTCAAAACCCCATTGCGCCACAGGTTTCTTGTCCAGAGATAGAAATAATAGTGCTGTAGTTTTTTTGCTCTTTGGTAGTACAAAAATGGAGCGCTGAAGCCAAAGCAAATTGTACAAAGAGAGTAGTGATAAGTAAGAGACCTTCTTCCTTGAGTAAATTAAGGAGAGGGAAAGGTGGTCCAGAAAATGCTATGTGCACGTATCGAGGAGTAAGGCAAAGGACATGGGGCAAATGCGTCGCTGAGATACGTGAACCAAACCGTGGCAACAGGCTTTGGCTTGGAACTTTCAATACTTCTCTTGAAGCTGCACTTGCTTATGATGAAGTAGCTAGAAAACTCTATGGTCCATCTGCTAAACTCAACCTGCCTCAGCCTCATGGCTTCCCATCTATCACCTCTTTCCCTGGAAATCTTGTTAACTCATGCAAAGAAACTGGCATGCTGGGAAGTCCTTCTGTTGGGGAGTCTTCAGGTTCTAGTGGGAGTTCAATCCAAAGCGAAGAGAGGTTGGTGAGAAGAAAAATAAATACAGAAGGGTTTAAGGGATCAGTTAGTTTAGGTGGTGATAGAGAGGAAGACTTTTATTGGCTGGAGTTTTCATTAGAGAATGATTTCTTGAAAATGAATGGCATTGAGGTTTTGATCGGCCAAGAGTTCAAGGGTAATTGGGATGGAAATGAAATTGCTGGAATGCAGAGTTAGTGGTTCTTTTAAGCATTTTTTAGGTGTAAATTTATCAGGCTTCCTTACATACTTTAAGGGCTTCAGAGATCCATAGAGTGGTGGAATTAAGAATTTTCTTTTTCTAAAGAGGTTGCATGTTTATGTTGTGTAGCAAAAGTTTTGGAGGGTTTTTTTTTTTTTTTCAATTTCTTCTCTTTGTCATAGTAGCAGCATCTGTAATTTTTTTATTGGGTTCCGCAATGGCACTGAAACTTTTAAGTTATTGCACCCTTTTTCTTCCCAAATGGAAAGTTGGTTAAGATGGTTCAGTTATGGAGAACCCTGTTCTGGCATTAGCATTAGGCCTATTCTTGTTCAAGCATTTTCTTTCATTTTGATTTCTTTTGACAGATGAGAATGATATTTTGAGATATATTGGGTACTACATAATCATCTGGACCTAGTTTCAAGATCCATGGAAAGGTATTGAGCTTACCATATTTGACCAAAGGGGAAAAAAAAGAGAGATAAAAGAAGACAACCAAGAAATGAAGACTGACAATCACTTTACATAGTAAGTGCCCATGTCCAAATGATCAAACATCAGTGATGAGTATTATCATAATTGGTTATGAACATATTTATAACAACCAGGACAAAACATCTATAAACATGAGCAAAGGATATTACAAAGGTAATGTATAATACAGTAGAAAGTTCTTCATTTTTCTTTCAATCAACCTGTTGAATCTCATCCAATGCATAGTTGTTGGTTGACACATTGGCATAGTTCACTTTGTTAAATCTAACCACAACTGGATACCTTGTCTTTGGGTCCTGTTCCATTGAGATTGTTTAGTCCATTGCAAAGAGGATACATAAATTAAATTCCTTTATGCTAATCTGCATATGTTCTTGTGGTTTTTGTGTTAGTGAGAAATTAATGAGAGTGAGGAAAAAAAGACCTGATCAACTGTCACAACTGAACCAACAGTGTTGTACCAGTAAGACTCTCTTCGTAGGATTTTCACCTGTGGAAGGCAGAAAGATAAAACAAGCAAATATTAACTAGATAGTCACATGAGACACTGTCTGTGATCTTCCTCATGTATATTTTGATGTTTCTTTCTGGAAAATGATAGCACATGTTACATCCAAGCCAACAACTCATCTATGCTGTTCTACCATATCAGTAAAGAACTTGTTCTGATTCTTGCTAGACTGCCAAACTTTGAGAAGTGTATCTTTTCCTTTTCTGAAAGCTGTCGATTGCAGAAGAAGCAATTGTGAAAATACTTTTGAAAGAAGAATCGACCTTTAACCAAAGAATCAGATACTTCAGCAATAAGGAGACTACTTGTACTGTTTTAAAGGGGAGGTGGCTTGGGGCCATAAAATTAGCTAATCTGGTCATAGAGATTGGCTCTGTGGCCTCACTGCCAGGGCATTCATATCATACTCATCAAAAATTGCTTTGGGTCTACCTGACACCATGTTCCAGGTTCAGGAATGTATAGACATATTTCCTGGATAGGAAGGCAGGTAAAAGGACTCTAAAAGGATTGCTGACCTTTTGGCCGACAGCAAAGATTTCAACATATTAGCATAAATTTCTTGGCATTCATCACTGTCTGCAGACATTAATAACATAAGACATAATCATATAGAACACTAAGAACTTATTGGACAAAAGCTTCCTGTGTCTCTGCTTTCCCTGGGAGTGCATGATTAAAGTTTTTTTTTTCTTTCTTGTTGTTTGCTAATTCAAGGCAAAAAAGTAGTACCAATCAATCAAACCCATAACTGAATTGATTATCTGTTTCTTAATTTTTAAAAATATGTTTTAGCAAGCTTAAGCTAATAAGTTATACCGCACAAGTCACTACCAATCCAAAGAAAATGAAAGATCATCGTAGTTCTAAAAGAATATATACCTTAGCACCCCTCTTGGGTCCAACTGGAGGTGGCTTGGCAGCCTTAGGAGCTGGCTTAGCTTCTCCTTCTGCAGGGGCAGTGGTGGTGGTAGTAGAAGCCTCTGGCGGCGTTGGTGGTGGTGGCGGTCCCTCCTCTGCTGCACGTACCACTAGCCTGCTTGAAATATTATTTCCATGCTTGAAAGAGAAGGCAATACTACTCCTTGGAGTTGAACTTGGCTTTGGTGCCAAACTGGTTTTTAGCACAAGCCCAGATGCTGCACATGCAATGTTACATGTAGCCATTATTACCAAATACCAGCTTTTGTTCCTGCTGACTATGAACCTGTAAATGACATCAACTCAGTCATAAAAAAAATATCTAGGGGCATGGAACTTGGAAAGAAATGAGATTGCTATTTTTCTTTCTGAGGAAAATTCATTTGGACCAATCAAAAATGGAAATTGTAATCCTGCCAATGAGATAATGCCACGGGAGCACAATATCTCTATCTTGTGGATAGAGCAACGCAATCAGCCAGTGATGGCAAGCCTCAAACCTTCAGATCAACAGAAGAATATAATTGAGATTGGGTGAGTGAACCTGCCATGGATCCAAGAATTGGGGTCTAAAATCAGTAGATTTTCAGGCTGGGTCTCTTTGGGCTCTTCCCTGTCAGCTAAAGATTGTGGCTCAAAGAGAAGAGAAGAAAGAATCACCCATTCGGCCATTTGTCCACCTACTTCTAACCCAACATATCTTTGGACAACAGCCCAATATTTTTGTAATAACTCCAATCATGCAAATGGTCCAACACGTTGCTGGGCTTAATGTCCATATTTTTCTTATTGGAATAATAATTATAATTTTAAATAAATAGAGATCTATCAAGGGTTTGGGCAAATTATAGTGACACCTATAACTGCAACTTTGGGCAATGGCAATGAATGCAACAGCTTTGACATGCATTTGTTTATAGTTTGATGTTAAGGAAGCAAATGCTGGTTGGTACAAACAGAACATGGATCCATCTAGCTTTATAAGATGTCATCAATAGCTGTCTCTATGATGTTCAAGACAAGCAAATCTGACCACTTGAAAGCATAATAATACCTAACTAAAAGAAAGGGTTCTTTTCATTTCTGATAAACCTTTAAGCATTAGTTGTAGTTAACATCAACATGGATCTTAATCTTTATGTGTGAGCCATAATTGTACTTGCTTTAATGAAAACATTTTTGAAAAGGTTCTTTTCATTTCTAATAAAATTCAAGTATTGTTTGGAGTTAACATCACCAAGGTCTTAATCTTTGTGTGAGCCCTACTTGCTCTCATTATCTCATTTTTGCTCTTCATTTGGTAGCCAACATCAAGAAACTTAAAGTTGAAATCTAAGAGAAAATAACACTATATGTGACAGGTTGATATCTGGTATAGAGCAGTTTCAAAAAATTTATGAAGCTGAATTTGGGGGGTTGTTAAACTTAAAAACCCTTTTCTTTTATGTTATATGCAAAAGTCAATCCATCATCAGATAATTTATTTAGTTAAAATTTAATTTTCAGCCATGCAATAGAAAGTATAGTATTTTTTTTTATTTATAAATGTTTAAAATCTTTTTTTTATATATATATATTTTAAGTCTTTGTTTGGTTTGATTTTTTTATTTATTTACTTTTTAAAAACAGAAATTAAGCCAAACAAAATTTTTAAAAAATTCTTAAAAAAACAATATTTTTTTAAAGAACAAATTTAAAAGAAAAAAACTCCAGAGAGAAGATATTGAGCTTTGGTCTTAAGTTCAACAAAATTGAAAAGCAAAAGTTTTGAAGAGTATTCTGATAGTTACTGGGTAGGGATTTATTTTACAGGACTTAAATATCACTAGTGAATTTTATCTCTCATTTGGTAGTGTTGTGTTTAGATGGAACCCAAAGAAGCAGAATATAGTAGCTTAGCCTTCAACAAAGACAAACTATGTTTCAACTACTTCTACAACCAATCAAGCTCTGCAGGCAAAGAAGGTACTTAACTACTACATGGATTGATAATCAATCATCTATTGCTATGGCCAAATTCATATTGAACATGGTCGAACCAAGCATATTCGTGTCAAATTCCATGCCATCAGATGTGCAGTGAAGAATTCAAAGGTTTGGGTAAGGTATTGCAACACCAATGACCAGTTAGAAGACCTCTTTACCAAGAGCCTTAGTAAAGACAAGTTTGAGATACCGAATAGTTTAACAATAACTTTTAAGCTAAAAAAAAATAAAGCTAAACAAACTTTAATATTTAAATTCGTAACTTTTGAATTAAAATTTTAAAATTTAATAATTAAAGTGATTTTTCAAAAAATAATTTATTATAATATTAAAATACATAATTTTTTTAAGGAAGAAATTTCACTAGTCAATCTGGAGAAGATTTATTAATATCTTCTAAAAACGAGTATTCTCCAATTATATTTTAGTACATGATTTAGTATATGCCTGATATTTCTGCTAAGGTTTCATTGATTTTTCAAGTACCCTTCATCCAAATTGGCTGTGTCAAACATCTAAACTCATCATTCATCAAATCTTTTAAGGATTTAGCACTTGAAAATCCTCAAAGAAAAACCTTTGCTGTCAATCAGTATACGTTCACTTAATGCAAAACGAACTTGTAAATGTACTTTTGCCGGTGCAACAGATATATAGTCAGGAAAAAATGACTGACTGAACAAGTCCTGGTCTGAAACTTTTACTAGGAAGCAAGCAAATCAAATCGATGCATTCCCATTTACTACTGAGGAAAGAGGAGAAATGAAGAGCCTGAAAATCTTGGCCCCTCATCGAGAAAATATGCCTTGTAATAAACTGTTAAAGGTATCAGCTGGGGGGAAATGATCCTGTTTGTTGGACGGTTGAATTTAATTCAACCATTAAAGTTTTGTTGTTGGAAGTAGTTGGCCTAATTAAATAACTCACAACACAACTCAACCAGGCTTTTTCACTTTTGCTTGTAAATTATTTGTTCTATGGTGGGATTTCATTTCCCCTAAAAGCAAAGGAAACTATGGAATTTGGGTTGCTACTGCTTTATTGAGGATTCCATTTCAGTCCCTCATTCCTATAGTTCTAGACTTCGTAGCCGTAGATTGGGATTTTGATTTTTGGGATTGTGGCAATGTAGAGGTTATTGGCTGTGTGGTTAAAGTAGCAAAAGTTAAAAAATGAATGAATGAATCCAGCTACCTCCACCCATGAATGAATCCAGTGAATAATCTTTTATTTAAAGCTTTGTCTGTTATGTGTAGCTCTTAAAAAACTAAGGAAGCAAAGCAAATAAGGAGAAGGAAAGAGGGTGGTTTTGCCTTGCAAACATTTTATCTTCTTTTTTCTTTTTATTTTTTTTTACCTTTACAAGAAAAAAATAGCAAGATTCGAACTTAAAATCTCTATCCAAAATTAAAATACTATAAAAGAGGAACATGTATTCTCTCCTTAATTATAAACCCTGGTGAATGCAAAATTTAATTTAATTACCTTTTGGATCCAATATAAACTGAAGATTGGCACTTTTCCATTTGTGTTATAGATTTCAAGATATTTTCGATATGGGGATTTAGTTGCAGTCATGGTAGATTTTCAGTTCAGAAATTGCAAACAGCTTTAATTTGGTTAGCAAAGTGGTCCAGGCTACAATTAACTATAAGCAAACCAAGGTTTAGATCTTCTGCAGCAATTATTTCCTGGTTAATTTCTTGACTAATCATACTCAGCTGCATCCTGTATGCAATATTACCTTCAATTAGTTTCTCTAGCTATGTCAGTCTTGTTGGAAATATGCGGCTTGATTTGAATTAATGTGCAGCATTGCAGAAGGTGTATTAAATCTGGAGATTAAGTTACCAAAATTTAAATGTATGGTTCTTCTGTCTTTCATGGTATTCATCAATTTCATCCACAAAGATTTTACAGCTCCTTTTTCTTATTTTCCTTTTACTGTTTTTCTTCTGAGAGAGAGAGAGGGGGTGGGGGGGGGGACTATGGTGGTGCATTCATTAAGGAAAACTACAGCTGAGCTGACCTGCAATGCCGACATCACTTTCCACAAAAAAATTGTGGGTTCATTTTCTTTTTTTCCTGTTGATAGTTATTAAGAATACATTTGCTTAAAATATTTTCATTGACATCACCCAATTTGTGGGTTGGCTAGCTTGAAACTTCTGCTGGAAATTTACAGCCATGTAAAGGAATAGAAATGTATAGACTTTACTTGCTAGAATACTAGTGTGAAATCAAATATTGTACACCTTGAAATGGACATTATAAATATTCCTCATAAATGTAACTCTCCAATTATACAAAAGAGCTTACAAATAATCAATTCATTTGCATTGAAAAAGTAGCCAATTAAGCCAGAATAATCTGATCTTTCTTCCTTTTCTTTTGTCTTTTTTTTTTTCCTCCTTCCTGCTTTACCTACTCTTAACAATAAAAGATTTTGTACACTTCCTTGATTTTAAATCATAAGCACTATGTGCAATATTATTAAACATTTGATATGAAAGACAGTATAGAGTGGACCAGTGTATATAAATATTTGGACATAGTTAAAAGCCCACACCCCCCACACCATATTTATTTTGATCACATGGCTCCTTAACCACTCATCCATCTGTTTGCCATCCTGTATTGAGCATCCATTCGATGCTGAACCCAGAGACATCATTTTCTGCTTGACTATATTGAAGTGATGGGTTGAAAGCTACAGGTAACAGTATCTGCGAGCTTAATACAAGTGCAGAAGCAAAGGTGTGAGATAATGATAAAGCAAGACAAAATCCCACCAGTTATTACCAGTAAGTTTTAATATAGACTACCGCTTAGACAGGCTTGATTAGTCTACAAAGAGGAACTTAGGATATACTTCAAATTTAAGAATATTTTGGTTCAATGTTTTTGATTAATTGTAATATTGAAAAGCAAAAAGAAATACAAAAAAGTGCTTTACCAAACGTAGCAAAGGTATAATGCAGCAGTTAGCTTTAAGCAATTGTCATTAGAGAAAGACATACACCTATATTTATCAGATTTGGGTACAGGTTTGAGACAGGGGTACACATTCACCTTGGATACATCCATGTCTGTTTTTTCAGATGTTATTCTTTATATTTGAAGTATGTCACTATACTTTTGTACCACTATTATTTTCACTTTAAGGCTGCTGATATGGGTTCGATCGAGATGAGCAAAATGTAAATGCAGTTGTAAGCAAGTGTGAAGGAGCTGGGAGAGCTTAAAAATAGTTACTCAACAAGGCACCCGATTTAGACCCTCACTCACTTGGTTTATAATGTTGATCACATGGAAACTTAATTGTTTTTGTTTTTGTTTCCCTCTTAAATAATAAAACTATAGCATCTCTTTAAGGCTTAAATTGAATATTTGCTATCTTGAATGGGCTTGATTGATCTATAGTTGATGCATTAGAGCATTGAATACTTCCCTTTATGCATAGAGTTTTTGTCATGAGAGGGACAAATTTTCACCTTGGAAGCCTGGGATTAGCCACTTCATAATAACAAAATTTCTTGTAAAGTGTGTGCCAGGTGTATGGCCAAAATTCCTTTCAGCATTGCATTGGCGTGCGTTACGGTTTGCTGAATAACCACAATGAATTGGTGCATTTATGTGCTAGCTAGATTGCGATTATCTTAGAAGTAGTAATTAATTTGAGAGCGAAATTTGATAAAAAGAGATGTGTTGCTATAACCTAGAATATGCCTAACCTATATTTTTTGAAAAAGAAATGATCATTTCACAGAACTTAGGTCTAACCTGTCAAATTTCATGGTTAATATATATAGCTGCTTGACCATTATCACCTCATAGCTTTATTAATTAGTGGTCTAAATCTTTTGAATATCTTCGAATTTACCTAAGTTTAATACATATGATAGTGTCCAGGCTCTATCCATTGCCAGCTATACTTTGATTGTCACCTAGGATAATAAAGATCTTTGTTAAAAATAACCCTTCATTTACATTCTGGAACTACTCACACCAGCAATTGTGTTATGGCAGCCCTTCTCTAGCTAACTCCACAGGTGGTAGCACAGTGCATTAATATTTGATCCAATGGATACAGCATTAAAAAAGAAAAAGGGAAGAAGAAAGACATTATATATAGCCAGGGGAGCTATCTACACTTCACAGTCGAGGGGAGGTTGGTAAACTTAGAAGAAACTATACTTGGTAGGGTATCTTAGAACCATTTCAATGGATAATTCGTCCATCTTCATTTCATGGATGATTCTTGGTCTGCTACTTACATTAGGAAATGTAGCTCCTCAAGCTGAGGCTGCAAGGGCTTTTTTCGTGTTCGGAGATTCACTAGTTGATAATGGTAACAACAACTATCTAGCTACTACAGCCAGAGCGGATGCATACCCCTATGGCATTGACTATCCGACTCATAGAGCTACCGGCCGGTTCTCCAATGGCCTGAACATCCCAGATCTTATCAGTAAGTTCTTTCTTTCGTTTCTTCTGAAGTGAACTTTGTTCAATTTGCTTTGCTACACCTTTTCTTATGGATTATGTTAATGTTTAAATGTGTTTTTTAGGTGAGCAAATTGGTTCCGAACCAACATTGCCATATCTGAGCCCGGAGCTCACAGGACAGAGGCTTCTTGTTGGTGCCAACTTTGCTTCTGCAGGAATTGGAATTCTCAATGACACTGGAGTTCAATTTGTAAGTCCAATTTCCAAGTGCAGTTCCTTTCTTGATTAGGCTATGTCTCTCTATTAGTTATCAAAATGTCTTAAAACTGCTACATCTGTAGATCAATATAATCCGAATTGCGAAGCAACTAGAGTACTTCCAGCAATATCAGCAGCGTGTGAGTGCACTTATTGGACCGGAACAAACTCAACGCCTAGTGAATCAAGCACTCATTCTCATGACCCTTGGTGGCAATGACTTTGTTAACAACTACTACCTGGTGCCCTTCTCTGCAAGATCTCGCCAATTCGCCCTCCCAGATTACGTTGTCTATATAATTTCCGAGTACCGGAAAATTCTAGTGGTAAAATCGCCATTACCCTTAGCATACATGCACACCTTCCATGTTTATTGCAGAATTTATTGTGCACAACTACCATATCTAACAGGGCATACGACATTGGTCCAGCTAGTGAAAAGGCCACAATATGATCTCCAATTAAAGGGGTGGGAACGTAGACTTGGCTGTAATATTTGGGGACAAGTGTACCCTTGTTCCAGTTTTTATGGGAAAAAAGGCTGATTTATTGTTATACATCAAGTTTGGTTTGGTTGGTGAGGCCAACTTGCAATGTGATGTTTCTTTCAGATGCTATTTAAAGCCAACATTGCATTTTGATGTTTGTATATATGATAAATTAACTTTCCCATTAATGTTTTCACTAATGAAGGCAGGTGAAACACCCATTTGTCCACATAAATTCCAAATAATTGTCTTGTCCCTAATTTAGGAACTAGAATTGCAATAATCATGTTCCCAATGTGATTATGGATTACTACTTGAATTTTGCAGAGGCTACATGGGCTGGGGGCAAGGAGGGTTTTGGTGACAGGAACTGGACCATTGGGTTGTGTCCCGGCAGAACTAGCTCAGCACAGCAGAGCAGGTGAATGTGCGGTTGAGCTGCAACGAGCTGCAGCCTTGTTCAATCCGCAGCTTGTTCAAATGCTAAACGAACTCAACCGTGAGCTTGGATCAGACGTTTTCATTGCTGCAAATGCATATGATATGCACATGGATTGGATCAGTAACCCTCAAGCATATGGTACGCCCCTTCGCGTTAGTACACAACATTTAATGCTAACACTGCAAAAATCTCAATAATTATTTTATCAAACTGCAAAAGCCTAAAAGTGTTTTTCAGTAATGGAGAGCATTGATTCAAAATGTTGGGAATACAAAGATGTGTAGCATGTTTGTTGAGAAGTGATAAACGAGGGAGAAAAGTTGTTGAATGACAGAGAAAACAGTGGGTCCGATTCGAAGTAAATGCCATAATAGAATTGAGAGTTAAGGCTGTGGTTTGGTCCCCGCAGACTGCGGATAAAATTTATTAGCAAAGCTATGAACGGCAATGGCCATCATATGCAACTCGCGAAGCCAGGGGATTCTATTTGTACATGTTTAATTTGTTCTCCTGGGTCCTAAACCTTGCTGTTAAATACAGGTTTCCACACTAATTATACAAACTTTTTCAATGGTTTAAAACATTTGTTTGATTCTTCGTATTTCAAACAGTGAAAAGTAAAATAATAAAAAAAAAAATTTAAAATTTTTTATTTATGTAAAATATGATTATCATTAATCATATTTCAATCATATTAAATTTCATATAAAATCTTTTATCTAAATTTGAATATAATGATTTGGATATGGAATGAAGTCAATCTTGCTACTGCCGCATACTAACGATCTGTTTACTATGTTTTGACAGGTTTTGTTACATCAAAGGTAGCCTGCTGCGGGCAAGGACCTTACAATGGAATCGGACTCTGCACACTAGCGTCAAACCTGTGCCCTAACCGAGACATCTACGCGTTCTGGGATCCATTCCATCCATCAGAGAGGGCTAACAGGCTGATTGTGCAACAGATCGTGACTGGTTCCACCAAGTACATGAACCCAATGAACCTTAGCACCATCATAGCGTTAGATTCCAGGGTCTAGCTATCTTATACTCCTATCTATTTTTCTTACAAGTAATTTTTTTTTGGTTCTAGTTTAGTTATATGCTTGGTTGAGAGATTGTGTTTACTTAATTAATTAAGTGTCATGTCACAAGAGGAAATTGTTACTTCTGATATGCTTCAAATTGTATGCATTATATAACGAGCAAGCATTGGTAAAAGGTCAGATTCTTCCTGAATGATAACTTGGAAATATCCAGTTGTTCGCAACTAGTGTAATAATTTCTTGTGACAAGTAGTACCAAAATGAAAAGGAGCCACCCAAGTCATTAATATGAGAGTGCCCTGGAAGAAGTGTGTTGTGGCCAAAGGGGACAAGCCCAACAGGAAAGCCTCTCTCTCTAACACATGGGATTAGATAACTTGTCAACTCAGTTTTGCCCCAAAGGAGACAATGTGGTGATTGCCAACTGTTAACCTGACTGGAATCTTTTGGAAGAGAAAAGCAGCATTCTGCAAACTTTAAGGAAATGTCATTTGGCCTTACTGGAACAGATTATGGCTCTGATATTTATGGAAGATGATGGTTGGGGGAGTGAATAAAATGCTAAGTAAAATCAATTTATCCAATAAAATGGAGCCACGACAGAGCTAAAATGTGGGCATTGTGCTGATAATGAAGTGTTATCATACTCAAAACATACATAGCTGAATTTCTTTCACGGTAAAGGTCATATCAGAAAGAATCTGAACTTGAATGGCTTTTCATTATTGGGACAACTTAGGCAATTAACACCAATTTGCATGGATATTCAACCCTTGAAAAAGGAAAAAGAATTGCTACATAAAGAAGATCTTTCCTGTGCATAGATGTGTATTTTGTCTTAGATCTCTTAACCCATCTTCTGTCTTGGGTAGAAAGGGCAAGTGAAAGGGTGATAAATGATTTCAACAGTGAATTTATTGCTGCTAAAACACAGTAAAAGGCATAGGCAAAACATCCGACTCTTGCACACAATCTAAGATCCGTTTGGGACCGAGTAAAATTTTTTTCAAAAAAGATTTTCAGTCGTTAAACTTGTTTGGCAGACAGAAAATATATTCTACAAGTAAAATATTCTCGAATCAACAAGTAAAACACTTATTAATCACGGGCATAAGACATTTTTCACTCCCTCACAAAACACTCATCCCCTGCCTCCCTGTCAGTCTCTACCTTCTCCTACCCCACGTGGGTAAAATATAGAGACATCCACTAATTTAGTACCTGATTATAAATTCAAATCTCCAAAATTAAATTAATCTGATTACTAATGGTTTTTTCATAGACTAAAACATTCAATGGGCACTGAGTGACAGTCTCATGCTCTGTTGCTGAATGCTGTATGTATGGAGGGGGAGCCCTCCCACACTCTAGCCATTGATTGTTCCGGGGCCCCAGAGACCATACTTGCTAGAGTGAGATGAGCCCATATTCCATGAGACCAGGCCATGTTTTCAACCCTCCATTTTCATGAACCCATCATTCATAATGTAAAAAATTTAACTTGAGTTGCATTTTTTAGTTTGTGGTTGCTTTTTTCAGTGTCTACCCATTTCAAAAATTATTTGATAATCTAAATTTACACCGAGTTTATGTTTTATAGATATTGAGCTGCTTACGTCTTATAAAAATTGAATTGCTCTATATTTATAATATATAAACAGTTCAATTTTTATAAAATGTAAATTTGATGTGAATTTGAAATTAATCACAGATTAATAGTTTAATTTGATGGCGTAAAAACGTAAAATGTTAGATGGGCCTACATTATAGAATACTTATTTTTTTCGGATTTAAAGAAGAATTTAATTCTTCATTAAAAAAGAAAAAAGAGATTCCCATCTAATGGATTTGAGAAAGTTGGATGTCATATTCCAGATAGCCTATATGGAGAAGGTTTCAATACATGAAATTGGACTTAGATGATCATCGAAACCAAACTTTAATTGACCCAACGCTTTTTAAGTGATAAGTCCTATATGTGTTATACTTAGTAGTAGCAGAGTCTATTCCAACTCACAATCAAGTCCACCACATGTCACATTAAGTCAAAATTTTATATGCCAATCCGCGTGTAAATTATGTAATTAATTCATAATCTTTTTTTTTATAATTTTAGAAAACTCGATTTCTTACTCTATAAAATTTTGAAATATGGCATGTGATGTTTAAGTAGATATAAATATTACAAATTGCATCTGTATTTTTCAACGAGTTAATTAATAGATTTGAAATTGATTCAAGAAGTTTTAGCTGAAAAAATCGAGCTTTTTGGATTGTGAATGAGGATGAAACATATCACGGGAACATCATAAACTAATAATACAATTTACTCACCAATTCATAAAATCTTTGACTTGCTACCCAATGAAAAATATATACTCACTGTAATTTTCAAAGGGAAGATATGGTTAGTTCACCTGTTGGAATAAGAAAAAGAGAAGCTATAGCATTATGCTATTGATTACCAAAGAAATTAAAAAGAAAAAGTGTGTACACAATGGTAAAAATTGAAAGCCTATAACATTTCATTGGTAGAATGGGCATTCTGCAGTTGAATATATTGTTGACAAACTTATTTATGAAGTGATGCAAATCCACCTCATCAACTATAAGTAAGGTGGCCCCCAATTTTGTTGTATCATTAGTTGTAGCTAATTAATTAATTAAGTGCATGTTGACCTTGTATGTCTTCAATTTAATCATTGTAAAACACCACTTTTTTTTTTTACCATAAATCAGGTAAAATTTTTTTATGAGGTTATAAAGTAAAATTTTCAATTATAAATAATAATTTTTAATTAAATCAACATAAAGTTGAATTAAATTCATATATGATGAGATTTTAGTAATTTTTTTTAATTTTTATTAAACTAAATAAGAAAAAGGGGGAGGCTGCAAAATTGAACTAGAAAAGAGGCTGCAAGCAGGCAACAGGTAGGACAGGCACCAAGAACAATCAACGAAATACCCCACTTAAAGAAAAAAGATGCCTTTTCCTGTTTAAGATAACCTCTACCTGATCTTAAGTCAGTATTTTAAAGGCCAATCAGAATTCCTTACATACATATAAATTATTATTGTTTCTTTCCTACTTAGCTTTCACTTAGAACACTTATTTCATTTTATTTAGTTTTCATTTAGGGTTTTTTTTTCAAAGGATGTCAACTAATTTTAACAACTTGGGGAACCAAATCCTTTACAATTATATTAGTGATGGATTCAATATTTTATACAAAAGGTCACCATCAATTTTAGTTCACATTTAATTGTACATAAATTAACAATAAAAAATAAGAAATTAAAGTTACCAACTCTACTTAATCACTTTCTATACAAATCAAACAGAACTAATTAAATTGACATTTCACCTAAGGAAATGCTATTAATTATTTATATCCTTTTAACTATTCATTCTTCTAATATACTAATGAAACTTTCCGTACAGATCTTAAATTGTATTTTGTGTAATAACTTTGAGTCTTTTAATTAATTGATGTAGGAATTAATATTTCAATCATATAACAAGTTATGCAATCGTACATACAAGCAAATTAATTACTTACTATATTCTAATGCAACAGATTGCATGCATATGACCATATATGGTTGTCTCCCTCTACAAATAGGGGATCATCCTAAGAGCTACAGCAATTTTGGGTCTTGAAACCCCAGCTTAAGGAGATGCTTTTCCCCCCAAAAATTGTATTCAACAAAAAATGAAATTATTTTTTGTGTACATGGACGAGTATGTGTGTGTGTGTATATATATATATATATATATATATATGTATTGATAAATATAAAAACAAAGGCATTGAAAGTGAATTTGGGTAGCACTTATATCTGATGGAAAAGCTTTTGCATGATATGCAGAGAAAGAAATAATAATTGTGGTTGTAGGAGTGTCAAAATGGTTCAATCGAAGAGTAGGGACAAGATTTGCATACACATGCTTTTCTAGGGATTTAAGAGCCTGAAAAGCAGGTTGAGGAGTAATTGTTGTTAAATTAGTATGAAAACTTTGGTGAAAGTGGTTAGTTGACCTATTTTTCCAGCTAAGCAAGCTTTTGCATATACATATATGAAGGGACACTGTTTCTATAAAGTAGTTGGATTTTTTTTTTTGGCTTTTAATTTGAGTGAGTAGTTGGTATGTTTAAAGCCTTATAATTAATTTATCCATATATTTGTCGCTTTTAGTACATTTCATTTTACGTCTAATAATCTTTATTAAAATTATATATTTTGATGTTCCATTTCAAGCATTAATGTAAGCACGTTATCTTCAGATTTTTCTTCAATAATAGAGCTATCAATTTTTATATTTTTTAAGCACATTTCATTTTAGTGGTCCAAATACCCTTTTTTTTTTAATCCGATTTCGCTTTATGCTATATTGGAAAATAGAAGATCTATCAAAAGCAATTTTAATTAATCAACGCTTTTGAGTGACAAGTCTTTGATGCTATCTTTGAATCTTTTTGTTGATGAAAGAATAGATAAATCGTATTCATGTGTTATTCTTTTTGATAGACATTTGATTTTGAAAAGGTTGATGTTATGGTTTATTGATGATGTATAAAATATAAATTCTGGATTGTTTTTTATAAAAAAATAAAAAATATAGGAAAATTTTATTAGATTGAATATAATATTTTATTTTCAATGAATATGATTATTGTATGTCACAAGTAACAACCTAACATTAATGATAATTAAATTTTTTAAAAAATTAAAAAGCCTGGTCTTTTTCTAGACATTCTTTGTATCATAATTTGTTTGATTAAGACAACTGATCCCGATTCCATATTTTTAATAATTTTCTCCCAAAATATTTTATTAATTTTTTATTTTCAATTTAGAAATAATAATTGAAACTTGTTGTAATTAACCCACAAATTATTTGAATTTCCAGTGTGTTTCAAATTATATCGCTCACATGAATAAACTTTAAATCAAAGAAGAGCTTAAAGAAAAATATTGAGAAAATGGTCAAATATCTCATTCTTCTAAATTGGGAATTTCATATTTACCATTTTACTTTTTTTTTGGTGCAATTTCAGCACTTTACAATATTTTTTTTTACAATTCTAGTCAGCTATGGATAGAAATAAAATATTTCTTTCAATTTTTTAAAAACAAAATTTATAAGTTTAAACAATTTTTTTAAAAAAAAAATTTATAAGTTCAAAAATCAGTTTATCCTATTTATTGTTTTTCCATATTTATATTATCTCAGGTGGCATTTTTTATAAATAAAAAATACAAATATTTTCCATGTTAGAATGAAATTGCACCAAAATAAATTTAGTAGAGTAATAAAATTGCACACAAAAAGAGAAGTAAGCTCCCAATGTAATACAATGTTAAATTTGACCCTTTATACAAAAATAATCTCCTTGGCCCTCTTTGACTACCAAATGAAACAAAAGTTGAATTAAATCTTGGTAGATACAAGCCAAAAATGGTCATGTATTGTATTATATTTGTTAGAGGAGTTTTACCATTGTAAAGGCAGCAACAAAGGAAAAAAGAGGTCCACTACAATAAAAACCGACAATGGCAGTCCCGTTTTGATTTTTTAGTTTGATGTACTTTGGTGGGTGAATATCGATGAAGATCTATCCCTCAAAGAATTTCTCTAGTCTTCGTCAAAATGTCTTAGTCACTATGAACTTAGCTCATCCAGGTAGGGACCCAGAGTTTGGATAAAAAAAATTCCTACAAATTCAGCCCTGTTCCTCTTCTTTTAATCTCATTTTAGATGGAAACTTGTTTATTACTTGGTGAAACCTGTAAAGAAATAACCAGAAAAGAAAATGGCTGCAGGTGAAAGTTTCAAGTGGCGGTTTGTTTGAATACACTTTTAACTCTCTCAAGCGTGCTAAGAGAAGGGAACATGAACCAGTAGGGAATTGTTCAGCTGGTGCCATTGCAGCAGCTAGTGAATGACTGCCTCATTAAAGACCATTTCGATTATTCCATGTAAATAGATGAACAAATATGAGGCAGTTGAAAGTGACGGATCAATTTATTTGGGAAAGCAAAGTTTCAGGGATTGTAAAAGTTAAGCACATGAAACCCAAATACAAAAAAAAAAAAACCTACTGCGTTTACCATTCTGTAATCTTGTACAGCATTTTCATGTGTATCAGCTATTGTGAATGGTAGAGATTTCAGCAGAAAAAGATACCTCATTGAAAAATTTATGGCAAAGCTAACCGAAGAGCATTTGCGAGGCTTGAGACATTGAATTATATATATAAATTCATTAATTTCAGAGCATGAAAAGTAGATGATTCAATTGGAAATGCGGATCGGGGAGACGTGGTCTGGGATGACCTCATTACATTGCCAGACACAACTACCTGTATTTGCTTGTGTAGGCCATGTTTTTCCTCCTTTGACAAGAACCCCTACCTATATATAATCGGTGCCTATTCTTTGATTCAGCATGCAAAGACATAGTCTTCTCTTCTTTTTAGTGTATGCTCCTCCTGCTTCCAATGGCAAGCTCAGTGGTTGTTGCTTCATGGATTGTTTTAGGTCTTGTCATGGCAACTTCAACTACTAAAGTTGAGGCCGCCAGGGCATTTTTTGTATTTGGTGATTCCCTGGTTGACAATGGCAACAACAATTACCTAGCAACCACTGCTCGAGCAGATTCACCTCCTTATGGGATTGACACTCCTAGTCGTCGCGCCACAGGCCGCTTCTCAAATGGCAAAAACATTCCTGATTTTATCAGTTGGGATTTCTCTGCTATTTTTCCTCCTTGTTTTTTCAAATTTTGTCGTGTCATGTTAATTGAATTGACTTAATGTGTTCATATTTTTCAGGTGATGCACTTGGCTCAGAGCCAGTATTGCCATACTTGAGTCCAGAACTCAGGGGAAACAAGCTACTTGTTGGCGCCAACTTTGCTTCTGCTGGTATTGGAATCCTCAATGACACCGGCATCCAATTTGTAAGTCCAGAAACTTCCTTCTCAATCTTCTGCTTGAGATGGAGAGAAGAAGGAAGAAAATTCAGTCCCTTTCTTTTCTTTATCAGTTATAGTGTTTAACATGGCAATGTGACAGTGTTCTTTTCTCACATGATACATTGACAGATAAACATCATAAGAATGTTCAGGCAATTACAATACTTTGCAGAGTACCAGGGCCGGTTGGCTGACCTGGTCGGAAATGATGAAGCACAGAGGATTGTAAGCGATTCTCTAGTCCTCATTACGGTCGGTGGCAACGATTTTGTGAACAACTACTACTTGGTGCCCTTCTCTGCAAGATCTCGCCAATTCAGTCTTCCAGACTATGTTAGATATCTCATCTCAGAGTACAGAAAACTTTTAATGGTAAATTTTCTTCCCCTGGGTAACATAAAAAGCATGTTCTTCAAAACTGTCACTTGTTACACTTGTAGCTAACATTGTCTTCATTTGACTGACATATCATATTGCAGAAACTATATGATCTTGGAGCTCGTAGGGTTCTGGTGACCGGGACGGGACCTTTGGGCTGTGTTCCGGCGGAATTGGCCATGAGGAGCCCAAGTGGGCAGTGTGCCCCTGATCTGCAACGAGCTGCTTCCTTGTACAATCCACAACTAGTTCAAATGATCAATGGACTCAACAGCGAGATCGGTGCAACTATTTTCATTGCTTCTAATACACAGCAACAAACCAATGATTTCATTAGTAACCCTGGAGCCTACGGTAAGTATCTCCATAATTCAGTATTTGACCACTTTTCTTATTTGAAAATATTTTGTCACATCAAAAAGAACACCAACATTAAGAGTAATGAAAGGGGCATTGATTAGCCAAGATTGGAGACAATTGATAGAAGGCAGAGAGAGAGAAACGCTGCAAAATGGGGGCGAAGAGGAACAACAAAAGGCGTGACATTTTGTTGACCTATTAAAAAAAGTACCCAAATTTTATTTATGAGAGCAACCTACCCCCCACGTACAGTCTCCTCAGATATTATGGTGAAAGCAACCACAGATTTTGGATTTTGCACCCCCAAAATTTTGCCCTCGAAAAGGGCAACTGGCAGAAGAAAAATTTCATCTCAATAGCAAATTCATTGTACCCATCACTGCCCTTCTCTTTTAATGCCATCAATGAGGTTGCAGCAGGCCATGACTTGACACCTATTTTTCTTTACACAGACCCTTTCTGAATCCTTTTTATCTTTGATACGCATCTTAGGTCAGAATTTAACTCTCAACAAATATTCATGAAGACTATACTTTGTTTGCAGGATTTATTACATCAAAGATAGCATGCTGTGGCCAAGGACCATTCAATGGTCTGGGACTATGCACTGTGTTATCAAACTTGTGCCCCAACAGGGCCCAGTATGTTTTCTGGGATCCTTTCCATCCATCAGAAAGGGCTAATGGGATCATCGTTGACACGATCTTGAGTGGTTCTACAGATTACATAAGCCCCATGAATCTCAGCACCCTCTTGGCTTTAGACTACCAGACCAGGACTTAGCTAGTTGCATTTTAATAAGGATAAAAACAACCTTGTGTTATACCATTGTTGTTTGCTTGGCATGCATGCATTTGATTATGTACGTTGTTCCCTATGGGTGGAATTAATTTCTTGATGAACTGTAATGTAATGTTTCAAAACTATTTTATGAGTAAATAAATAGTTGCCGATTTATTTTCCATCATATTCCTCTCTTCTCTGAGCAATGTTAACCCTCATTTTGTTTATTTACTGCTGTTATTTCTATCCAACACCAATCTCTTATTTATGATTTTCGTTCGAAATAATAATTAATATTTAAAAAAAATTTCTGCCTTAAAATAATTTAACAAAGAATATTTATATAAATGATTTTTTTTTAACAATTTGAATGTCACTCACATGCAACAACCTCACTGGGAATAAGATAGGATAAGATAGGATATATATAAATAAATATATATATATATATATATATATGCCCCAATTATAATAACTTGCTATTTAGCATTTATTACACCAAAAAATGGTCGTAAATGACTTGTCAATTGGCTCAACAATTATAAGCTAAGCTTAAGGAGGCAATATCCAAATTATTTTAGGTACCAATCTAGCTTATCATTTTCAAGCTTTATTGGATTTAATTTTTAGATTTTCCCAAGTCTAGATTTGCTTTGAAAACTTTGTTTCATGATTTGGATATATAGAAGGAGAAATATATATATATATATATACACACACACACACCTATCAACATTAATTAATATAGATATTACATGTGGTACTATGGTATTTATGTCCTTATCATCACAATCTTAATTTCAAACTAAGCACGTTCTATTGAATGGACTAGGCATTAATAATTTGTATGGTCTGTTTGGTTTAATGAGTTGAGGAAAGTGGATGAAGGAGAACATTTCCATTACTTCGTTTATTGATTTTATTGATATTTTATATAATTTTAATTTTAAAAATTTTTTAATAATACAATTTAATTTAATTAGCCGAATTTGAATCTAAAGATGTTAATCCCGTTCATCTCATCTCAGCTCATAAACTTGTATATGGGATAAGCACATTGAGATATAATAAAACACAAATCTCTTACCATAATTGTTTTAAGTTACCTCCAATGACATAATTGTAAGTAAAACTTTTACACATTTTATAATTATTCTAAATTTATAATTATGGACTTATGGTAATACATATTAATATTGTATGTAAGATATTAAATTTTATATGTTATTTACAAATTTCTGTATACGAAGTGTTGTGGACGTAAAAGATCACATGGATTCTAACTAGGCACACTACATGAGTAGATAAATGTTGTCAAGAATGAATGAATCAAAACTTATATGGCCCTTTATGTTCATCCACCAATCATTAATGCAAGCTGGAAAACAAACTTAAGATTGATGAATGGAACAAAAAGAGGAGATGGATTGATCATGGAACTGCATTTCAAATGGTAGGTAGAGCAGTTTGCTTGGTAGGGATGGGCATTAAGAAGAGGGTAGCCTAGCTGGAGAAAGATAGCATAGTATTAAATGTCATGGAAACATCAAAAAGTGCTCTTCCTGTAGCCAGAAAGGCAACGAGGAACACAATGGTAAAATCCATGAGAGAGAGTTAGACGAAGTTAACAAAACAATCAATATTAATTCAACAACTTCAACTTATTACAAGGAAAAACAAAACAAAAACAACCTTATCGACCAATGCGGCGCCACATTACTTTGGTTACCACATCAAAATTTCATGTGCTTTATTATATATAAAATGATAAAGGGTTCATCAAAATTTGCATAACCCTCTATAAGACTAATGGATGAGTAATCTGTCATTCAAATGGATGATTTTTTAGACCTAAATATTAACAAATGTAAAATTTGGATTCTCACAATTGGAAAAACTATTAAAATTACTTGCCATCTTCTTTGTTATGTAACATAAAATTCAAGTATGTGGTATGTGTTCATATCAAGTTGAGTTTTTGTTCCCTTCCATTGAACTCTCTTTATACTTTCTATATACAACAAAAAGGAAGAAAAGAATCCATGTACAATTTAGAAAAAGAAAAGTAAAAAATGCAAAAGAATATGATATCTAGGATGCTTATATATATGCATGCATGAAATGTTTTCCTCATATATCAAGACCGTCCATCCAATGGAACTTATCTATCTAGAGGGGCATTAAATGATCCGAGAAAAGCTGTAGGTTTACACTGCAGACTTGGATGATTTGATTGATACTACTGAAGCAGGGAAAAGAAATTCAAAGGCTAGTGAGGTTGTTTGTTGGTTTTTTACTTATTTCTGGTAAGGACTTTGGTGGTTGGTAGATATAAGATACCAAGTGAAATGAAAGAGTGATGTTGTCATTGCATCAAAGTTTTGCTTTCAATTTGGAATTTGAAGGTACCATTTGTTTCGTGCAAGTATCTTGTGAGAATTTACTAGCTCACCAGAAAGGCAAAAACCGCGAAAATCAGAGTATTATGTTTTTGGGTTTGTGTGTGTGAAACGGATGTAAGGGGATAACTCCCCCAGGGAGGATGGCATGATGGTAGGAACCCCTTGCACCCTTAAGTTTAACCCTGGGGGTTTGAAATTGAGGGTCCCAGTCATGGCAAGCACCATTGATGCTTTGGCTGTAGGACCAGCAGACTGAAAACTTCAGGGAATTAATGATTCCCACAAGAAGACCCTTTTTCATTTATTAGCAAAGAAAAGAAAAAAAAAAAAAAAGAGAGGGGGAGACCCCCCATTTTAACTCACCCAAATCTAGCTCATGACTTAGGGCTAGACCTTAGAGTCCAATCCTTCTGCAGAAAATATGAAAAGTAAACGTTGACACTAAATGAATGCGTCTTAAATCACCACTTCACTTATATTCTTAAATCCTTATTGAAGAGCCACTTCAATTATTATTTTAGGTGAAGGCTCAAGAATGAGTTCTTAATCTCTAACACTAAATGAACCTTAATTTACTTAGCATATAGTAGGAAGTACTTCCCACCTCATCCTTCGGTGATTAGGCTTGGAAATACCATTAGATGTCCACAGAAGATAATGCCACAGGTTGAGGTTTAACATGCAATTTTATTAACTGGATTTGTCAATGATTTAAGAACATCAGCTATCACGTGCTTTTAGTTCTAAACATGTGCAATTAGTTAATTGTCTGGTAAAATACAGGATGATTACTGAATATTGATTGCTTGGATGTAATTTACTGCATTATGAAACTTTGCACTGACTCTGGGCGGTGCATGGAAGTAATTCTTTTGGGGGTTTGGGGTCTTATGTTCAATGTCAACCGCAAAGTTGTTTGCACTGATCACATGGAAGCTAGCTAAAAAGCGGCTTACCTTTTCCTTGCGTATTGAATGAGGATTATCCATATGAAGAAGCTAAATTAATGGAACCAAATGAAGATTCATTTCCTTTTGTCATGATCGTAACTATAAAAGTGATGATGGAATATTTTGAACAACCAAAAGATGTCATGAAATGTGTTTATTGGTCTACTTTCCATTTCAAGCAGGAGAAAGACTTCCTAAATATGCACCAGGACAACATTGTTTGACTAAAAGTATCAGAAGCAAAAACAGAGCAGAGACTTTTTAAGTAATTAGGTGCTGGAATTTCATTGTGAGGCAGAGACTTTACACTTACTAGGAGAATCAGTGGTGGCTATTAACAAACACTCTCAACGCTCTCCTTTTCTAGATAAACATGTGTGAGCTCTGATATAAACAAGTTGATGCATTTGAAGCAATCTTCAAGCAGAAGATGTAATTTATGTATTAGAACAGTATGATTTGTTTCTTATGACAAGGAATCTCTAAACTTTAATGCATACGCCTTGGTTACCTACTCCAATGTATTGGTTAACTTACATCTCAAAGCAACCTCTTTCGCTAGGCTAAACCGGTTTAAACAGAACCATTTGATTCTTCAAAGCAAAGCTTGAAAACAAAAGTTTTCTGGTTTTGATGATTGCATGATGTCAACAGACAGAAATGTATTCTTCAGTTCTTTGATGTTCTGCTATATTATTTGGATTTACAGGGGTAATTTAGTGTCACCAGAATGCTTGATGGTGGAACAGGCAATTTCCACGTGCAAAAGCAATCACAAAGAGGTGATAGAAAAGAAAAGAAAAGAAAAAAAATTTCTATCAGCTGTAAGATAACTTTCTTAATATGATAATACACATACTGATCTCGTCACTTGCAGAAGGTTTTCTTTGCTATTCAATAACATTAATATTGAATTGCAAATCCCAGATTGATCTAGGATGGTGGCAAGTTTTGATCACCATGTTTTAGTATGGTTGCAAGATATGAATGTCTCTTCTAGGAACAATCTTACCACACAATAATCTGTCATGAAAATTTGAACTTTTCGATGGTATTTCATCATTGCTTAAAGAAGTAGAAATTTTCTTGCCTTTGTTTTTGCGTTCCTTTTCATGGTGATTGCAGAAGCCTCAAAGCTATTTTAGAGCTTCCATCTATTCCAGTCTGCATCCAAGAAAATCTCTTCCAATCGAAGCTAATAATTTAACAGCCTGTCAGAGGGTTAGGCAGAATCCTTTTAATGTTTATTTCGTTTGTAGTCAGTTCTTGGATAGTTTTAGGCCTTCTATTGGCACTAGAAGCTGTTTTTATCCATGCAGAAGCTCGAGCATTCTTTGTATTTGGTTATTCACTTGTTTATAGTGGAAACAACAACTACCTTGAGACAACTGCTCGTGCAGATTCTTCCCCCTTATGGAGTTGATTACCCAACTGGCAGACGAACAGGCCGTTTCTCCAATTGCCTTATCATCCCAGACCTCATCAGTTAGGTTCCACCTTGAGTTTTTACCTTTCTAATGGTGTTTGGTTGTTTCTCAACGTGTAGACACATTTAAGTCATTTCTGTGCTTGTCAGCTCAGCAAATTGGTTTATCAGAACACCCATTGCCATCCTTGAGTCCAGAGCTCAGAGGACAGAAGCTGTTTAATGGTGCCAACTTTGCTTCAGCAGGGGTTGCAATTCTCAATGACACTGGAAATCAATTTTTAAGTTTGCCACCCTTGTTACTGAATTCTCTATTGGCTACAGCCTATATATAGGAGGAATCTTTGGTACTTTTTCTCCAACCTTTGCATGCATATTCCTATTAAGAAGCAATAAGATTCATCAGCATATATCCAATTCCTATTCAAATTGCCTTTGACTTGTCACCTTTCTGTCTCACTTTGACTGTTCCTTTGCTTTATATACATTTCCCTGTGATCCTGCATACAACTTTAACTGTATGAACTACTGTATAGAAACTTATATTCTAAATTGACCTATAACATAGAATTTTCCATTTTGTAGGTAAATATAATAAGAATGTTCAGACAATTTGATTACTTTGAACAATACCAGCACAGATTGAGTGCCCTCACTGGAGCTGAGTAGACACGCAGACTTGTAAACCTAGCACTTGTCCTCATCACAGTTGGTGGCAATGATTTTGTGAATAATTACTACTAATTCCCGACTCAGCAAGGTCTCTTCATTATAATTTGCCAGATTATGTGAAGTTTCTCATCTCAGAGTACCAGAAACTTTTGATAGTAAATCCATTCTCTATCTATACTTTCCAACAGTTTTTGTCCTGATCTGCAAACAGTGCAATGTCACATGAAAGTGAGCACCATTTTTAAAGATGGAAATGAGTCCATGTGAACGTGAGGGAGGCAAATGAGCTTTCACAAGACATACGAAAGGCTTTGATGTGCGGGTGGGAGGTCCAGATTTTATTTTTTTTTGGATAATTTTTACTACTTCTGTCCTATTTACGTGTAAATTAAGATCCCATTGTCATGCATTTATGCAGAGAACTTAACCGGTCTCCTAGAGGCATGACAGAGCACAACAATATAATTGAGACAGTAAAGTACTTGACTCAGCATAGCATCAAGTGAGCTTAGCGTAACTAGTCGTTTCTACATTTAACTCACTGCAGAGGCTCTATCAACTGGAAGCACGACGAGTTCTTGTGACAGGCATTGGACGATTAGGTTATGTTCCAGCAGAATTAGCCACTTGGGGAACAAATGGAGGATGTTCAGCTGAACTTCAACGAGGTGCTTCTTTGTGTAACCCACAACTAGTTCTGATGGTAAATGGGCTGAACAGAAAAGTTGGCAGAGATGTTTTCGTCGCTTCAAATACACAACAAATGCACAATGATTTTGTTAGTAATCCCCAAGCATAGGGAACGCCTGCCTTCCTACCATTCCAGGCTACTATACAAACAGGAACATATAGCCTAATGTCATAAAATGGTTAGAACTTTACAGGAGTGATTTTGAATTGTAACAATCATGTGCATTCTGGAATTTGAGTTGCATATGTTTTGGTCTGCCAGGATTTACTACATCACAGATGACATGTTGTGGGCAAGGACCTTACAATGAGATCGGTCTATGCAGAACGTTCCCCAATTTGTGTCCAAACAGAGAGATTTACGCATTCTGGGATCCATTCCATCCCTCAGAGAAGGCAAGCAAGTACATTATGCAACGCATCATGGCAGGCTCTACCAAGTACATGCATCCAATGAACCTCAGCACCATTATAGGCTTAGATTCCATGTCCTGATAGACAAGTTTCCTTGACAACTTTCCAATCTCTATTGCAATGGATTTTATTTAGTTTTTTTGTCATTTTCTATTTGGTCTTGAAATTTCAATGGAAAGTTCAAATTTATCTGTATTTTTTTTTTTTTTGAAGAGAAAGCAATGTCAAGACAGACATTTCATAAAACAAATAGCTGAAATTGAGAGGCATTTCACTTCAAATTTCTAAGACTTGAACTAAGAGGCTAGAGCAGGGAAGCTAATGTACAGGATTAGGACAAGAGCCATGTATCCACAAAATTAAGGAGGATAATAATCAGAGAATTACTTCTAAATTCAGAAATTAAATCTTGATCAGATCTTTTATGTACTTAAACACAACCATGTTTCCTTAATCACAGACAATGTGGTCAAGGCTATGGCTGATCAAGAAATGATCTCTTGAGGAGATAATTTATGTACTTCAAACAACTATGTTTCCCTCTAAGTGTTTCCTTTTGTTTTCCAATCATTACAGAGCAATGTCAAGCCAGCCACTTCCTCAATTACATTGATGCTCTTCCTGTACAAGATCAAATAAAGAGCTAAAGTGCATGCCTTGACAATATGACAAACTAATTCTGAGTAGAAAATAACGTTCCAATCTACTTCAATGAGATCTACTTCCATCATCCATCTTCTACTAATAGTACTAAGAATACAGGAGATAAATATTCTAATAAAACTACTGACAGCAGAGCCATGCAGGCATTCTGGCCTCCATTTGAGAAGGGAAAAAAATTTTGAAAGTTATCTCAGGGGCTTTTAGAGAAAGCTTCATTTCTGAATGCTACCAAAAAGATTTCAGAGTAAAAAACAAGAAAAGTAGAGTCAAGTTGTAAGGAAGAATATGACTTGTTTCAAGCCATGATTCTCCCAAATTCTTTTATCCAGAAAATTTGTCAAATTTGTATATCTGTATGTGCCAATGGTTAAAATGATGACTTTCAATGGTATGCTTAACACACCAATGCCATGCTTAACTTCTATTATTGATCTAAACAAAAAGTCTGAACCAGTTGACTGGGAACCAGTTGCCATGACAGATAGATGATATCATGAAAAATACAACACTAGCAATTAATTTTCCTGAAAAGGTGCAATTCCATCTCCACGTCTCTTGACGGTGATTAAAAAGGAATAGCAAAAGTTGGTATCAGTATACAACTACCAAAACAGCTTGCTTTATGCTTTGTAGCTTCTCTTTAATTCAATGATGGCTGAAATCACAGCTCTATAAAGCAACCCCATTATTTTCCTATACCCACAGAAGAAGAAATTTCCTTTGGTCTCTTGTGATAATGCTAATGGCTTCTTCATCAACATTTTATGGTTTTTGGATGGTTTTGGTTTTCCTATTGGCCTTGGGGAGTATTGCTCCCTTAGCTGAGGCTCGAGCATTCTTTGTTTTTGGTGATTCACTTGTTGATAGTGGCAACAACAACTACCTTGCAACAACTGCCCGTGCGGATGCACCCCCGTATGGAATTGATTACCCTGGTCGAAGACCCACCGGGCGTTTCTCTAATGGCCTTAACATTCCGGACTTGATTGGTTAAGTTTCCAATACTAGTTACTGTCATGTTTTTGTTCCTTTTTCTTTTTAATGTTGTTATCTTGTCTACAGACAACATAAATATATTTAATGTCAATTCAATGCTTTCCAGCTGAGCAAATTGGCTTATCAGAATCCCCATTGCCATACATGAGCCCAGAGCTTAATGGGCAAAAGCTGCTTGTTGGTGCCAACTTTGCTTCAGCTGGGGTGGGAATCCTTAATGACACTGGAGTCCAATTTGTAAGTTGGCAGCTAATCTTCTCTCCTGGATAGAAGTTTGTATTAAAAGAAAAAGAATTTTATGCCATCATTGCCATGCCAACTTGTAAACTAGTTGCTAATGCTTGTTTGAATAGATATCATCTTTGAACAAGAAAAGCTGATATAAGCCAATGTTACAATTACAGGTAAATATAATAAGAATGTATGGACAGCTGGAGTACTTTCAGGAATACAAGCGAAGGCTGTCTGTTCTCGTTGGATCAAGGCAAGCTCATCAACTTGTAAGCCAAGCACTTGTCCTCATCACTGTTGGTGGCAATGATTTTGTGAATAACTACTACTTGGTGCCCTACTCTGCAAGATCTCGCCAATATAAATTGCCAGAGTATATCAAGTTTCTCATTTCCGAATATCGAAGACTCTTGATGGTAATTTCCTTTAATTATTTTCATTGACAATTTTTCTTCCCTTGATCTGCATGACTGCACGTATGCAATGCACTGGCAGTCACAAGAAAGTTGGCAACACTTGAAAGTTGGTGGACATTAGTTCGTAAACATGTGAAGGAGGAACAAAATCTAGCATGCAACCAAGCACATGTTTCATGCTTGGCTTTTTCAAGCAAGCAAACAGCACTCAGTTTCTGCTTTAAATTTATTATTAGCCCATTTTGGTTCTCTACTCGGTTTAATAGTTCTCTATCAAAACACAGTTTGGACTGTAGCTATATCAGTTATTTTGCAAGACGATGCAAGAACTCAAGATACAAACAAGTACCAATGAATTTATCAACCCAATTTTCTCCATCATTGTTACTGCAGAGGCTATACAAGCTAGGAGCACGCAGGGTTCTAGTGACAGGCACTGGGCCAATGGGTTGTGTTCCAGCAGAACTGGCTATGAGGGGCACCAATGGGGGATGCTCAGAAGAACTACAACGCGCTGCATCTTTGTACAACCCACAACTTGCTCAGATGTTAAATGGACTCAACAAGAATATTAGCAGAGATGTATTCATTAGCGCAAATACTCCAAAAATGCACAATGATTTTGTCAGTGACCCTCGAGCATTTGGTACTTCCCTTGCTTCCAAATTTTGACGCTACTTAATTATTAACAAAATCCTGTTTCAAACATGTGATTAGAACATGTCTTTTCTAACTTGAACCTTTGTCATGGTTGGAACAGGATTTACAACATCACAGATAGCCTGTTGTGGGCAAGGACCTTACAATGGACTCGGTCTGTGCACTCAACTGTCAAATTTATGTCCAAATAGATCTCTCTATGCATTTTGGGATCCATTCCATCCATCAGAGAAAGCTAACAGATTGATTGTGCAACAGATAATGACCGGCTCTATTGAGTACATGAACCCCATGAATCTCACCACCATAATGGCCTTGGATTCCAGGATCTGACATCTTTTTTTTACCCTTTTGGCTGTTCTGTCGGCAATAATCTGTTTCTTCAATGTCATAAATGTTATATTCAGCTTGTTTGCTTTGTCTTGAATATTTGTAATGGAGTTCAATATTAGATTGTAATGTTGGGCTTGCATTTGCAATGAAATGATGAGTAATTAGGAAATTAATGCCTTTAATCTTTATCTACTTTTTGCTTGGTTTGATGGGAAAACAGCTTCTTTCCCTCTAATCCTCATTCATCCAACAGGACCAACACTGGTAAAACCCAGACTGAATTCCAAGTTCTTGATTCAAGAGTTTACCAAGGAAATGACTGGACTTAGTGAGGCAAGTTTGATCCAGCTTGGGTTAAAATGATCAAGCCTAAGGCCACCTCTTCAAGGCCCAATAACAAATGAGCCTAACTCCTGCTTGCTAAGGCCCAGCCCATTTATGAGAATTGATTTTAATTAACATACACAAGTGTAGCCGTCATCCATCCATGTAAGACCCTTGAATGTTTAATCATTCCATCTAATGTTAATTTTATCTTCTTACTGGAGTGTTGCCCATGCACTGCACTCGGGGCAGTTACTATTTTTTTTTTATTTGATTATTGAGAAGTTGGTAGAATAGATATGTAATGTTAAATACATCATCATCATACAGAGCTGTTGGTGAATGTTTCAATCGTACGGAGCATTTTCTTACAAAATTAGATCACTGTTAGATCAAGTGCACAAAAAGAAACCATAGCACCTCCGATTGAATGGCCTGTGATGATAAGGTTTCCATAAAATTCTTTTGCTTTTTTAATAGCATTCAGAATTCTTTTGTATTAGCTACATTTAACATTGAAAAATGGTATGTGAATAATAAATAATGAAATCAAGAAAAATTATTTTATATTGATACAATAAATAACACACTTATATCAATATATATTTTATTAAAATTACTAATTTATTCTCATTCTTCGCCATTAAGAGCCAAAATGGGTTCATCATTTTAATTCTAAACCAATCAAACAAAAAAGATTCGACCAACAATAGCCGCTTTTAGATTTCATATTTATAAAAATAAACATTTCAATGATCTAACAGAACTTTTACATTCAAAATCGCTAATTAATAAAAAAAGAAAAACTCAAATAACATGAATATACAAAATTTTCATATGAAATCCGTAATTATCCCAATTAACAATGTCCAAGGAAAAAATAATAATATCATCATAGGAAATTTTAAGTACTCAAGAATTATGCCAATTAGAATCTTATATTGCCAGCAAAAACAGACACACATAGGAGCATATGTGTTTTCATCACATGAGAGCTTTACAACAGATTATAGAAATTCTAATTCCAGAAACTGATCAAAGAAAAATCCATGGACAGCAAAGATTAATATCTCACATCCATGTCCAGCAATGACAAAAAATAAATTTCAACAACTTATCGAAACAAAAAAATATAAAGTATATTAACAACCCCAAAGAGAAAGTATAGTTAAGAAATAGGTTAAGGAATGCGTCAAAATCCCACCAAAATTTGGAAAAAAAAAAATAAAAGCAATAAAAGAAAGGGTTAAAAAAAAGTCTAACAGAGCAAGGGAGATACAAAACAAAACTCGCACAGTAGAATGCGAAAAAGAGTTTTCGATCTGATAAATCTTTTGAAAGTTACCCTCAACAAACAAACCAAGTCATTGATGTTTCCCCATGGGCAGCCTGATTTCTTCTGGCAAGTATATAATAAAGCCTCCAAGTCAGTAGTCAAAATCTGAAAGTCACAAAATGAATCACAACAGTCAAGAATTATTAAAGGCGAGAAAGAAAAAAGAAATGGAGAATATAAAGATAGAAAAAGATTCATACAACAACAAAACCGAAATGTAGAAAAAAGAAAAAAAAAACAAATTGCAAATCAAAATAGAAATAAGTAAAGAAATTAAGAAGAACAGTGGGTAAACAAATCAAAAGACTAAACAAAACGAAAAAGAAGCAAGAAAGCAAACAAAGAAAGTAAAAAAAAAGAAGAAAAGAGCAGTGAAAAAAGAAGACGTTAGGATGAAAAAATGGAAAAAGTAAAAAAGAGAAATGTAGAGAAATCTAGGGAGAAAGGGAAAAATCTATAAGCTAAACAATGGACAAAGTAAAAAGAGAGAAAGGGAAAAGAAAAATCTAGAAGAATGGCACTAGGAAAAGGAAAAGACCAAAAAGTCATGACCTAAGCGTGGGAGACTTTTGAGGGGTCCTCTTTTATATAGTTATAGATATGTCCAATTTTCAAATATTGAAATTTATCATTTTTGTTAACTATTAAGTGTTGTTTTATATATATATAATTCAATTTCATATATTGTATGTGCATACATATGACTGTGGGGATCAGATCAAAAAACAAACACGAGCACAAGCATGTGTCCGATCCTTGATCCCTGATTTTTAAAATGGTGGGCTAGTGCAAACAAATACCCATGGTATTCGTAAAGGAAACTCTTAATAGAAATGACCCAATTTGTAATAAAATCATATTTATGTAACAATATCTTTCATTCTTAATTGCATAGATCTTATAGAGAAACTACTCGTGTTAGAATACTAAAATGAAAAATAAGATTTTTGGATTTTTCACATCTCAAAACTGGATTACATCTTAAGTACTTGCAATCTTTTTCCCTTTCAACCTTTTTAAAAGAAAATACCACTGGTTTAAGGTTAAGTGACAAATTGCACATCTTGTTGCGAGCCCTTTAACTCTTCATGTATATCATGTGTCTTGAACACAAGACAAAAAGTATCACTTTCCATTGCCTATATAAATCTAGCTACTTAAAGACACATGCATTAGCAATTGAAGAATTCATTTATCAAGTAGCTAGTAAGGTAATCAAAGCTATGAATATCTTTTTTTTTTACCTAATACTTTGTAGTTGTGTCAAGTTTTGATGACTTGTTGCTAACAATTTCAATGTGCTTGAAGAAGCTCAAGGTTGTAACGCAATGGTACTAGGAAAAGGCGCATCAAGTTCACTAAGCAGAAAAATGGTTGATGGAGTTGAAAACATGGTTAGTAATTGCAACGATTTCACTGTGCTAGTTGTTGATGATGATCCTGTCATTAGGAAACTCCATGATATGCATCTCAAAAAGTTTGGACTAAGGGCTCAGGTGGTCGAAAATGGAAAAAAGGCTGTTGATCTTTGCCATTTTGGAACTATTTTCAATCTCATTCTAATGGACAAGGAAATGCCTATCATGGATGGTGTTGAGGTATATACTAATCGTAAAAACATGTAATAAACTCTTCTGATTGTAACATTGGTCAATTGAATTAAAAGATATGACAGACTTAAATATTTCAAAAAATTATAAGAAGAGGAATGAAGATTTTAAATTAAAACTTATTTATAAATGTGTTAATTTGTATATGTTTTACATGTTATAGGCAACAAAGGAGTTGAGAGCTATGGGGGTGAATAGCTTGATCGTGGGGGTGACTTCTCGTGACTCGCAGTATGAGACGCAAACATTCATGGAGGCAGGTTTAGACTTTTGCTTTGAGAAACCATTGACTGCTGATAAGATCAGTTTTATTCTCCAAGAGCTTAACAAGAAGAATTGATCAGTTTGGTTGAAGACATTTGACCATATATGTTACTCCTTTAGTTTATATACTAGAAATGTCTCCGTGTGTTACATTCGGGTCTAATGAAAGACTGCATAATGACTTAGAGTTGTTGGTACCGAAGGAAGTGTTTAGAGAAGCATCTATACACAAAGTTGTTATAGTTTTTAATACAAAGTGGAAGACCATTTCATAGTTGTTTATAATCCCATACATTCATTTCCATCTACTTAACAAAAAGTTAATGCTTATGAACAAAATTAAGATCATTTGTGTGGTAGAGTTCCAGAAGTGATCTGTTGGTGCATTTTGATATGATGCTTGTTTTTTACATATCTTTTCAATGGCATAGCTTATGGTCTTATACAAAAATTTAAGATTACAATGGTCAATTGATCATGCTATCTGTAGATAAAAAATACAAATTATAATTGTTATTGAAATTCCACAATTCATTGGTATAAAAGAACGGTTTTTATTTCTTTTCAATGAAGCCGTTCTTTCATCACAAGGTTGTTTTAGAAGATCCTCTGCATGAGGAAAAAAGAAATAAAAACCTAAGCTTAGTAAAAAAGTTTATCATCAAAGGAATGACGTTGAGCTAGATTATAATATTAAGTAAAAAGTACAAAAAGAGAAAGCAAACGGCAGAGCAAAAACAAAGAAAATTCATATGTTAGATAGCCATGTGCATGTGGTTATTTGAGTTCTTAAAATGGTTTGTGTTTTAATTGATTAGAAATAGTTATCAAGGGAAACATATATGATTGTACTTTAAATGTGAGAAATTATTATCATTATCAAAAGTACGATCGATAAAATGTACCACGGTTATAGTAAGATATCATTACGTGAGAAATAAATTTAGTAAATAAAGACATGAGTTATAACAAATTGAAATAATAACATGATTAATCGGAGCTAAGGTGATAAAGACAAATGCAGAAAAGATGCTTTTTAATCAACCTTAGAGCATGCTTTTCTTTTTTTTTCCTTTTTCAGCTTAAAAGTGTGGCGCAAAAAGTTTTTAGACTATTTAGACATTCAAATAGCTAGTTCAGTGGAAACTTAGTTACACAATTCTCATGAGAAAATGAGTTAAATGAGTAATTGCAAACTCAGATGTAGAATTCCTTAAGTTGTTAACCATTTACAAAACTGATTTGTCAAAAAAATGGAGTAGATTAATATTTTCAATATGAAAAATGGATTAGAAATGGAATATTGTAGCATTTGTACCTGGTTTTGTGTTTCTTGGTGGGTGATTCTTCTCCTTTGTTAGTGGTGGCTTGTTTCTATGGCATGCACTCTAGAAAAAGTCTCTAACTACTTGGCTATTGATTGATCTTGAAGCACTAGCAAAACTAGAAGTGTACAGTCAAACATCTTGTAATTGGCAATTAAATATTGTGTATTCGATTAATAAAGATAATTGTCTAAACACTAAAGATGAATCAAATAAGAATGCTTGAAAGAAAGAAATGAATCAAAGTATCATTTACAAACATGAAACTATATTGTAATTTGTAATAATAAATTTCCAAAAGTCAAAAGGTATTGTGATGGCACCATAAATTTATTCAAAATGAATTTATTTGATATCCTTCACAATGCAATCATGAGGAAGTAGCCTGGATAGTCTTCATGTTGAATTGGTTCTAATACTATTGATAGTAGGTCTATATTATTGGATGCTAGTATTTGTTTTTTGTTATTGTTTCCATGCATTAATAAAAAAAGAAATAGTAATATAAAATCAATTCAATTCCAATACCGTATCAAATTCAGAACTGGTCATGTGTGAAGAGAAAGATAATGGTAAAAAAATTACCATAAAGAGAACCATATAAATTACTTGATTTGTGATGTGTGAGGAGACTTCTTTGCTAAAAAGTGAACAAAATAATCTCAAATACAATGATAGAAAAATAACATATTACATCAAAATAGAACAATTAGCTTATTTCCTACCAAAAAAATTACCTATACAAATTAAATACTAAAGAAAACCAAGAAAAATGCATCAAAAGAAAGGAAATGGGACTTGCACAGATCAAACAGTAAAGAAGAGACTTGAAGAAACCTTAAATGCTATGTTAATTTTTTGAAAATCATAAAATAACATGTCCCGGACTCCAAATGTAATAGCTTGAACATTCTTGACTTCATGATTAACCTAGGAATAAAAGATTTATTTTCACATTATAACTTGTGGCTGTTAAGCCTCTTTACTTGGGAAGTAAACAATCGATCTCATATATTAAAATATATGGGATACTTGATGATAGCATGTGGGTGCTTATTAGAGAATAAGTTCACTAAACATGACCCATTATGAGGACTCCATTTGGTATTTCACTTAAGTGTCAATAAAATATGTTCTCATATGATAGCCATGCAACTAGTCCTTAAACTTGAGACACTAAGTCATCTTGTATGGGAAGTGAAGTACTTTGATTTTATCTTTACGGGTTTAAAGGCAATTGGATGTCTCAACAGTGCACTTTTAGATATGACATAAAGCATGTGAAAGTGAATGAGTGGTCAATTAAAGGATTCATAACTTTAAATGATGAAAGGGGATATATCTCATTTGTTCTTAATTTAAGTTTAACTTATATAAAGTATTTGGTCAAAGCATATACGTTTGAGGAAAGTTGATTTCTAAAATTTATAAGGTTAATCATGAATTATAAGAACTAATACGAAATGTAATAAGTAGGCACTAAGCCATGTTTAATGACATATATTTGGGATATATGATGAAAAAACCATGTTGCACTAAGATATTTATCACTGAAGGACTTTGTCAAATTTTTTAATTGACTTTTTAACATTTGAGTGATTATGATGAGTTGTTAGATACCTCTCATAATTTATAAATATAAATCAATTATTGAATTGATATTTGATTATGATTTATATTTATTATCAATATGTTAGAAGCCTAATAAGTGACATAGATTAAGTGATATGATTGAGATTAAATAAGGATAATCAATTAAGTTGTTCTTAATTAAAATAGACAAAAAAAAAACAAAAAATTAATTAAGTTCACAATGACTTAATTGAACAAAAATACAAATGTTGTATATAGAGTTACAACTAAGTTTGGCTATATAAATATGTTATATTAGCTAATTAAAATACTAAGTCTAAAGCCACATTTCTTAGCCGAAACATAAGAGGAAGAAAAGAAAAAAAAGTTTTCTTGGTTTGACAAAGATTTAGTGTTCAACTAGGCTTTGTTTTGGTTTTTTGTTAAAAATATCACTTACTAGTGTAAGTAAAAAAAAAAATCTTATCTTGAGAAGGTTTTATTTTATCACTATATTGATTATTGTTAGAGGTTAAACACTTGAACGATTGAAAATTTGACAAATCTCAAAGATGAAGAAGCAAAGATTTCAACTACAGGATTTCAAACTATCTTCTGCGACAAGCACATTTAGTGTTTTCTATTTCCTGCTTTATCACAAGTAATCTTAGAATTAATTGATTCTTAATTACAATATCTAGAGTAACATATATAATACTTGAAATTATGAGTTTTCATAATTAATCTTAAAATATTGCATGAAAGACAGAAACAATTAATCCTAATGGATTTGGCTATTTCTTTATATTAAGCATATGTTTTTATTTTTGTTGCGTTATGCTTTTAATCTCTTAATCAATTTTCTATTTGAGTTTGAAGCTGAATCCCAATAGTGATATCAAAGCCTTTATTTGATACTTTTCATGTAATTTGAATGCATGATTCTTGGTGATAATCAATAAAATTGATTTGTGCATTGATTTGGTATGTATTGGTTTTGAAGAGTTTTTTTAAAATTTTGTTTTTTAGTTTTAATTTAAATCTAGACAACATATAAGTCATTCATTAAAATATGTTTTAAAAAGTTTTAAATCATATTTAATTGAAGAATTAATGAATGGACTAAAAGGCTTATGAAGTTAGGTTAAAATTGAATATTTTTGAGATGTTTTGAAGACTAGTGTGTCGGTTATTTTTGCTAATTGTGGGTAAATGTTATGAGTAGTTTTGAATTGTTAAAAATTAGTTTTATCAAATTAAATTACTACATATTTTGGCCACCCTTAATTTGGTATGAAAAAAATCATAAAAAAAAATCATGTTTTTGGGTTCCAAAACAACAAAGTTTCAATGCAAAATTTTAGGCAGTAATGATTAGTTTTTGATAGTTTAATTTTTCATGAATTTTATATTTAATTGTTAAACACAATTGCTGAAAGTTTTCAACAACCTTATTCATGAGTTTAACTTATTATTTATGAAGTTTTAAGAGCATTTAAGCCTATTAATGGGGCGGCAATTGTTGCCTAAAATTTCCTTAAAGCAGGCAACTACTTTAGTGGCATTGGGTGCCATCTATTTTAATTTTAAGTGATTTATAAAGAAAAGGAAATTGTTTCCACTATTATTAAAGTGGATTGCTAAAATTATGTGATATCATTGAACTTTCCTTAAAAATTTTGGTTTGATTAGAAATTTTCAAACTTTGTTAAGTCACCATTTAGGTAACTTGAACAAAATACAATTTAGAAAACTAATCCATATTTTAAATGTTAGAAATTAAGATGTTGTCTTAAATACATTTTAGAAAGCTTACCTAAAATAAAGAGGTTTTCAAAATTTAAAAAAGTTTTAATTATGAAAGGAATTAAAGTGGAAAGTTTTAAAATAGAAATTTTGTTTCAATGGATTTCTATCTAAGGAATAGGAGTAAAATGTTTACTTTTAAGAGTTTTGAAAATAAGAATTTCTTAAACACTAAATTAAAATAAAACTATACTAAATAATTTGAGTCAAGCGTTTTAAGTAAGTTAATTGATTTTTTCTCAAATAATACACATGATCGTAAAGTGATATTGAGCTTGCATTTATTTCTATGTATTTAATTGTGATTATAAAGTATGAGAGTGATTATGGATTTAGACCTTAAATGATTAGGTCATAGATGATTAAATTTATTTCTTATGGCATTTATTTTTGAAATAAGGTTTATGAACCCATATCTTTATTTTTTGGGTTGTAAACTTCTTTTGTCACCTTACTCCCATCAAATGTAACGTGAGATTTCTTGATTACAAATGTAAATATAATTTGTTAAATCAAGATGTAAAACTATGGTTAAAATTTTTTTTTTTTAACTTGAAGATGGAGATCCAAAGGTGCCATGAAAATTTAAGGAGATTACAAGTAAAGTGTGAAGACTATATTTATAAAGTCTCCTAAGAATTTGACCAATAATTTTTTTTAACAGTTCGAGGAAATTAAAATTAATAAAATTCATAATCATCCTAATAGTTGACATGTGATAAATTTATTTTTCAATATATATGATATACAAAATGCAATAAATGCTATGTATGTTAATAACAATAAATCAATGAGATCTTAATTAATCAATTGATAAACTAAATCCTTCATTTATATATTGAGTGACACGCTAAGCATAATAAGGTTGCCTTCCACCATATAACAAGATAACTAAGTTGTTCTTTTAATCGAAAGCTTGTTGAGTCACTTAAGGTTAAACTTTTACATGAGTACGTTTGAGTTATTAATGAGTCTTACACAACTAATACTATGTTGTTCAGATGTGTTACACTTGACCGCATGGTATTGGAGGTAAAGTTAGGCAAAATGTATATGAAACATTTAAACAATAAATTGTCATCTAACTGATATAGGAGTTGTATGAGATATAATTGGTAAGCAAAGTTACCTACTTAATTAGTTTTATTATGATTTGTTTAGTCACTCAAGGTCATAGTGAGATGAAAGGGGTTTTAGCTCACTAAGAAGTTTAAAAGTTAAATTTTTCAAAATATTAGTGGAAGGTTATTATTTTGATAAAATAATGAGAATCATCAGATAAGATTGTAAAAACTTATCTTTGTGATTACATCATTTGCGATAATGACTTTTATATGTTGGTTTATATAAAATATAAATCAATTATGGCGAATAATTTGTTGCTCAAAAACATATTTTCTATTGACTGGTTTTGCAAGCTTAAGATTGTTTTGAAATAAGAGAAAAAGGCATATGTTTTAGATGATTCTATTCTTGAAAAGCCTAGCAATGATGCTCTAGATGAGGAAAATGAGGCTTATAGAGTTCGTATGGATGATTTCAAACAAACCACATGCTTGATGTTGGCTAGTATGGCTTGGGATCTTCAAAAGCAACATAAAGTTATAAATACCCTAGATATTATCCTAAACTTTAGAGAATTGTTCACTAAAGAATATCGCACAAAGAGATTTGACATTTTGAAGGAATTGTTCCAATGTAAAATGTTTGGAGGAAGCCTGGTAAGACCTCATGTGCTAAAGATTATAGGATATATTATTCGATTTAAGTAGTTGGGTTAGACCATGGATCATGATTTGAGCATAAACCATATACTCTTTTCATTACCAAAGAGCTATTCACAATTTGTGTTGAATTTTAACATGAATAAGATTGAGGTGATCTTTTTAGGTTTATTAAATATACTCACACAGGTTAAGAAAATCATTGCGAAAGAGAAACCCTCGGTTCATCTTATCTCTTCTAAGAAAAATGAAAACAAAATAAAGAAATTTTTTTTAAAAAACAAGAATGATAAGGCATCAACTTCGACAGATATGAAGCTTAGTGGTGGAGTAAAGAAGTATATGGAAATGACAAAGGAATATGTCATTATTGCGGCAAATCGAGGCATTAGAAATGTAATTTTAAAGATTATCTGAAATTCATCAAAGGAAAAAATTTAAGAAACTTTTCATTTCAAGTATAAATCATATGATTATTTATTTTACACTACTTAATATATGATATCTTACTCTTTATTAATAGTTTTAATATAAACAACATATTATAGGAATTAATGATAAGGAACATAGAAACCATAGAATGAAAAATACAGACCCAAAGAGAAGAAAGGAAGGTTTTGGAGTAGCCAAACAAAAGAAAAACGAAAAACTCCTCTGCCAAATTTGAAAAGCAAGTCAGCAGACATAAAATGAAAGCATGAAAAGCAAGCTGAGCACGCCATCTTACTCAGGCCACACATGCATCTATTCCAGACAGAAGTTGGTCGCAAAATACAATGAAGAATCAGGTGCACCACATGAGTGAAGGAGGAATTGGAAAAGAAGGAAGAAACGGGAGAAAGTGGAAAAAAGAGAAAAGAATCAATGAAATGGTCACATGGCCATGCGAGCGTACACTCCGTCCAAGCCAGCCCTAGCCCAAAACCCATCACCAAACCTGATATAGGGACACCTTACGAGAACCCCACGTGTCAAACAGATAGACGACCACTTGTCGACCTTTAAGAACTTCGCAGGAGCTTCCTTTAATATATAATTATAGAAAATATTAAATATATTTAAATTTGCTTTGGCCTTTGGTTACTAGTTTATGAAGAATTTTTATTGTTCTTAAATAAATTAACAGCATACATTTATGTCTTTTATTTTAATAGTTAATTTCGATATCATTTCTCAAATAATTCGAAATGTTAAGTTACAATTTATCTGTCTTTATGTATTTTTTTTTCTTTACTTTTTATTTTAGTAAAAAAAATTCATCATTTTAATTGATATAATAGCCTGAAATCTGCAAATTATACTAACTATTAAACAAAATTTCATGATTATTTTTTATATATTATTCAGGCAAGAATGAGATAAAAATAATAAACTAAAAGAAATAATAACAAACATCCCCTTGCTATCCTCTTTCATTTTTTTTCAAGATATTTACTTGAATTATCATTACTCATCAGCCTATAACCATCAATTTCTTAAAATTAAACTTAACTTAATTCAAAAAGTACACTCGATATTTCGATTATACTATTATAGATAAACAAGGACGGGTTCTTTAACTATAAAGTAAGGCAAGGTAAGGGTATTTATGTAAATTTCATAAATTCAACTCATAAATAATTTTTCTTCATAATAAAACAATTATCCAAATAAATAAATAAATAATTTTAATCTAAGAAAAATATAAAACGAAATTTATGAAAAAAAATGTTTAAAGTCTAAAATAGAAAAAGAAATAGTGCAATGGCAAAAAAAAAAAAAAAAAACAATGGCGCTCCTCTCTCTGTCCAACGTTCGAATCGAAAAACCCAGCCTTTCTTTCCTTAAACCTCTCCGTCTCTGTGTCTTATCCATTCCCTCCCAAAAGAAATGTCCCTCCTCCTCTCTCATACTCTCCTCCCTTCGACTCCTCCTCTCTCCCGCCACCGAAACGCTGTCGTTTACGCTGCTGTATCCTCCCCGAAGCGAAAGCCATCACCCAGAAGGAAAAAGCGCCAATCCGAACAAAGGAAAGACAACGACAATGTCACTCTCTCTTCCTCGAACGCTGCCGTTTCGGCCCTCGAGAAATCGCTCCGTCTCACCTTCATGGAAGAGCTTATGCAGAAAGCCAGGTCCCGAGACGTCGCCGGCGTCTCCGATGTCATTTATGACATGATTGCCGCCGGCCTCACTCCCGGCCCCAGGTCGTTCCATGGGCTTGTCGTTGCTCACGTACTAAATGGTGATGTTGAAGGCGCGGTATGGTCTAATTCGGCAATAAATATGCTTTTTTTAATTGAGTGGAAATGAATGACTTTTGGCTTTTTACATGGAAAACTCAAATGGCTTTTTTTTTCTTTTTTTTTTGGGCGGATATGTATGAATTTGGATTCTTTGAATTAAAAAAATTTTGTTTTTTTAATGGGAATTGATAAAATTTTCTTTTTTGATAAAAAAATCAATTATTTATTTGAATGCAAATGTTAACTCAAACAGGTTTTTGTTTTGGTTAATATTTTGAACAAACTTTTGGGAATTTGGGATGTAGATGCAAGCATTGAGGAGGGAATTGGGTGTGGGTGTTCGTCCTCTCCATGAAACGCTTGTTTCAATGATTCGTCTATTTGGGTCTAAAGGCCTTGCAACCAAAGGCTTGGAAGTCCTTGCAGCAATGGAAAAGTTAAACTACGATATTCGTCAAGCTTGGATTATTCTTGTTGGTACAATGTTTAATAAACGCCATGAACTGTGTTTTTATGTGTGTTATAATCTGGATATTCGATGATTTTTGTTCTTAGTTGTTGAAGTTTCCCTCCACAGAGGAGCTTGTTAGGAACAAATATATGGAAGATGCCAACAATGTGTTTTTGAAGGGTGCCAAAGGTGGGCTGAGAGCTACAAATGAGCTGTACGATCTAATGATTGAGGAGGATTGTAAAGTCGGGGATCATTCTAATGCATTAGAAATTGCCTATGAAATGGAGGCTGCTGGACGGATGGCAACAACTTTTCATTTCAATTGCCTTCTTAGTGTGCAAGTGAGTTTTCTGATTTTTTGTATGGCGTTTTGACCTTCTTTGTTAACCCTTCAAATGGAGTTTGAGTTTTGCAATTCAGTGCTCTAATAATTAGTAAAAGCTATTTGCATTTGATTTTTTTTTAGTTTACACTCATCAAGCTTTTGGGACTGTGTGTGTTTTGGTTGATGTATGTAATTTACAATGTTTGTTTGGAGCCAGCTAACTATATGGAAATGTGATGATGATTTTTTCATATAGTGACTTTTATCCTTCAAAGAATGGAATCGTGATGGCGCAATAAGAAAGCATCTTTAAATATTTGATGGTTTCTATTAGTCGCTGTTTGTTAGAATCCTTTCCCCGCTCTTTGTTAGATATCTGCTAGTTTATACTGATTTCCATCCGTTTCCTTTGTTTAGGCCACTTGTGGGATACCTGAAATAGCTTTTGCAACATTTGAGAACATGGAATATGGAGAAGGTTCTCATTTATTTTAGTTACTTCTTTTTGTTGCTTTGACAACATTTGAGGACATGAAATGCTTCAATTGTTCAAGGTTTGTCTAACATACATTATTGTCTTTGGATAACAGAATATATGAAACCTGACACAGAGACATATAATTGGGTGATTCAAGCATATACTAGAGCTGAATCTTATGACAGGTAATTTATCTAGCAGATCACTAGCTACGCCACTTTCTTTATTTGGGGCACTGTTTCTGCAGGTAGACATGAAAACTTTCAGTCTATTTATTTGACAGTCATCTTGTTTAGTATAAGAATTTAATGATAATTTTCATATGGAAATTTGAATAGCATAGAAATTGGTTATTAAACTCATAATTAAGGAACCTTTACTAAGATGAGTCCGTAAATCAAATTTACCAAATTATCCAGTTATGGCTTTTTAGTTCCATTTCTGGTGGGATGCTGAGTGGTTCTTAAGTTGCTTATAACTTAATGGTATATGCTATAGAGTCGCTTACAGCACTATATATTTTGAATTTTGATATGAATTGCAGGGTGCAAGATGTGGCTGAGTTACTTGGGATGATGGTTGAAGACCACAAGCGTGTGCAGCCTAATGTAAAAACCTATGCGTAAGCAAAAGTCTTTTTTTCCTATTATTGGTAAATATTTGAAGCATTTTTCTTGGTGCATGTGCCTTATTGTCTTTATTTTTTGTGTAAAAGTTAGAAAAGTAACCTTTGGTGCCAGTTTATCTTGTAAAATATTGCAAGTAATAGTCCAAAGGAATTGGATTGTTTTACTTGTTTACTCTTGTCATCTGTTAACCTGGTTTATTTAGCCATAGTGTAAGCTTCTGCTGTTGCCATTCCTCTAAATCTTTGGTTTGTAGATGGCAACCCAACTTGTTCCTGAAATGCAGGAAAACTTGGTGTAGTCATTGATCAAATTTTAAGCTGTTTAGGATGAAAAAACCCATGCTTCTTGGTGGCATGTATAAGTTCTCTCCTTTATTTCTTACAACCCTTTGATCATTCAAGCAACGTGAGATTGGGTCCTATTAGAGGCATTCCCCCTTCCCCTTCTGCCCCCCTTTTCCTTGCCACGGTGGAAAGTGTGAGATACTTAGGAACAAACCATCAGTCATATTTTATCCATAAATTCCAATTACTTAATATTCAGCTAACTCAGGCTGCTCCTAAGAAGTAGGTGATTATGACCATGCAACGGCATAAAATTGTTTATGCTGCTTGTTTAAACACTTCTCATAAGTTTCATTTGTGAGATTTTTCCTGTTTAGCTTTTTCCACTTTCCCTTTTGATTTAATTGATTTGTCAACCCATTTTTAAGTGATCTAGCCACATATTTGCACCTCTTTTTTTTCAACTCCAGATAAAATTTGCCCCAAAAATATTATGGAGTTGCTCTAGGTGTTGTACAGCCTTATTATGTAAGCTGCAGAAGGTTGATGGACCAAACTTGTTTGAAGATTTCCTTTCTATTGTTTTTGTTCTTGATCCTGTTTGCTGTAGTGTTGAATGCATTGATTGTCAAAAGTGATCTCTTGTTGCATTTTGCCAATAAGTTGTGTTGTTTATTGTGATGTCAACTTAGGATGGATACCCCTGCTGCCAGAAAAATTCCTACACATAAGGTTGCTTTAAATTATGGGGTTCACACATGATTAGCCTTCATATAAATTGATATACCACTGGTCTGTTGTTCTTACATGGAAACAATGTATTATCTGCCTTACTTGAAAGTGATTCCTTGGTTGCTTCTGAGATTCAAATGTTCATTTACTCGATTAATTTAGAAAATACTTTTCTAGGTGAAAGCTGCCTTTATTTGTCTTCTCTACTAAATTTCATTAATGCAATGACCTCGAACTAGATGCTGTTACATTCACTTTTTACAGTCTTGATCAATTGCAACTTTCATAGTGTACTGCCTTCCTTTTCTTTTTTTGTACTATTATTTTTGTCCATGATAGATGATGTCATGCTCATATGTTCAGGCTGTTAGTGGAGTGCTTTACCAAGTACTGTGTTGTAAAGGAAGCTATTCGGCACTTTCGTGCACTAAAGAAGTTTGAAGGGGGGACAAGAGTGTTGCACAATGAAGGAAACTTTGATGATCCACTTTCTTTGTATCTTCGAGCATTATGTCGAGAAGGTATCTAGGTATTTTTGTTATCTATATGGTCAATAAAGTTAATCTTTCTTGGCTGTAGATTTAATGTTTATTACCTTGTACTCATGCTTGGATCAGGAAGAATTGTTGAATTGCTCGAAGCTTTGCAAGCTATGGCCAAAGATAACCAAACTATTCCTCCAAGAGCTATGATTCTAAGCAGAAAGTACCGTACACTAGTTAGCTCATGGATTGAACCTCTACAAGAAGAAGCTGAACTTGGATATGAGATTGATTACATTGCTAGGTGTGCCTTTTTATCAACAGTCAAGTCTGCTGCGATAACTTCACAATCTATTTATAGTTTCCCATTCGTGCCTTATGTGCTTTACTGGAAGATTTCTAAAAGTTAAATTTGAAGTTGTCTTTAATGCTTAACCATCTTTATTCGTAAATGGCTATGAAGAGAATTTGTCATTATATGCTTGGTTTATATTGATTGTTTAACTGAAATGTAGCTTTTACTGTAATAGTTACATAATGAAGTTTAAATCTCACTTCATGCAGGATAATGCGTAGAATGCTACCTTCATCATCCGTGGAATAGTCGAATTTTGAAGCATGATTTTATTGAACCATTTTGCTTCTGTTCAACTTCAAAATTAATCATCTCCTATGTATCATTCACTTAATACATTGTGGCATACCTTAATTGGCCGAAAATTTTCTATAATGTTTTACAATTCAGACTGTCAATAAATCGATGATCGATAATTTGGTGATTTTCTTAATATTTACTGTCTTTGGAAACCAGGTACATTGAAGAGGGTGGGCTTACCGGTGAGCGCAAGCGATGGGTGCCTCGGAGAGGAAAAACTCCTCTAGATCCTGATGCTGCTGGATTTATATATTCAAACCCTATGGAAACCTCCTTCAAGCAAAGATGTCTTGAGGACTGGAAGTTGCACCACCGGAAGCTTTTGAAAACCTTGCAGAATGAAGGACTTGCAGCCCTTGGTGGTGCATCTGAATCTGATTATGTGAGAGTCGTGGAGAGGTTAAAGAAAATGATAAAAGGTCCTGACCAGAATGTTTTAAAACCCAAGGCTGCTAGTAAGATGATAGTATCTGAGCTAAAAGAAGAGCTTGAGGCACAAGGTCTACCAATTGACGGAACAAGAAATGTTCTTTACCAGCGTGTGCAAAAAGCAAGGAGAATAAACCGGTCACGTGGTCGGCCTCTTTGGGTTCCTCCTGTGGAGGAGGAAGAGGAAGAGGTTATAATTTATTAATGTATTTTTTATTCACAAATCCATACTGTTTGCATATTGAATTTTTCATTCTAGTGTTTTAATTTATGCATTCAAAATTCAATTGCATATCTCTTGCAGGTTGATGAGGAGGTAGATGAGCTAATTTCACGGATCAAGTTGGAAGAAGGAAATACAGAGTTCTGGAAACGCCGCTTTCTTGGAGAAGGCTTGAATGTTGATCATGTGAAGCCTATCGATGAGGGTGAATCAGAACCTGCAGATGATGAGCTGGATGATGGCGATGTTGTAGAAGACGCTGCAAAGGATATTGAAGATGATGAAGCTGATGAAGAGGAGGAAGTAGAACAAACTGAAAGCCAAGAAGGAGACAGGATTAAGGATAAGGAAGTTGAAGCTAAGAAGCCTCTTCAAATGATTGGGGTTCAATTGTTGAAAGACTCTGACCAAAGAACCACTAGATCCAAAAAATCAAGAAGAAGGTCTTCTCGAGTTTCAGTAGAGGTAGGAAATATAATGTTGCTATGATTTTTTATGGCTTGTGTAACTGCCCAGGATATTGCAAATGCAATATATTTCAAGTAAATCCATCTGTTGCCTATTGCATAAACTGATGTGTGGTGACGGTCAAAATTTGCCTTTTTTATCAAAGAATTCTTGAGACATTCATCTCCTATATATATTTATGCTTGCTGCTAGAGATGCATCTCTTTTTGCATGTGGATGCAGGATGATGATGACGACGATTGGTTTCCTGAGGATATTTTTGAAGCATTTCAGGAGCTGAGAGATAGGAAGGTGTTTGACGTAGAAGACATGTACACAATAGCCGATGCTTGGGGTTGGACGTGGGAGAAAGAACTGAAAAATAAACCTCCTCGAAAATGGTCACAAGAATGGGAAGTTGAGTTGGCTATTCAAGTAATGCAGAAGGTATGTTCTTATTTCCTGCTTACTTGTGTCCTCAATAGTCAGTTCTTGTATTTTCTTCTCCTAGTTTGTACTCATTTCTCTGTCCATCTACATCTATCTCAATTTTGTAAACAAAAATTCTTGTTTGATGGACTTGTTCTATCACATCATAAAGTTTTTCTCCTGTTTCATGGCAGCCTAATAATATATTCACTTCTGCATTGGTTAAAATTTCCTGCTTTTTTTAGATCAGGCAGCACTTGAAATTGCATTGACATGGTGCAATTTTTTCCCCATGCTGGATAATTATCATGCCCCCAAGTGTTGGCATCTGTATGTGCTCACATTAACTGATGAAATTTAATATATATAATTTTTCAGGTTATAGAATTGGGTGGAACACCCACTGTGGGGGATTGTGCTATGATACTCCGTGCAGCTATAAAGGCTCCTATGCCTTCAGCCTTCTTGAAGATCTTGCAGACGGCACACAGTCTTGGTTTCGTCTTTGGGAGGTATGTCATGTTCCTATATCCGATTAATTAAGGTGATGGCTTACCTATAAGCCTTCATTTTTTTTTTTACTCTTCTAAAGGCAGGCTGAGGGTGTCCGGGACAAGTACTGGGAATAAGCTGTTTAGTTCTTTAATTGTTTCTCAAACTTGTATAGTTGAAGAATCTAGAAATGAAACTGGATGGTACTGCTTAAGCTGTGCACAAAAGTGTGACTCAGATCTCTATCAGATTTTTCAAATCACTTTCACGGGACTGTATTACATGGTTGGTTTCATTTAGATTAGATTTCTACCTAATTCTGTTTCTTGTATGCAGTCCCCTCTATGATGAAGTAATCTCATTATGCGTTGACCTTGGAGAACTAGATGCAGCCATTGCGATTGTTGCAGACCTGGAGACTACTGGAATCACAGTCCCTGACCAAACCCTTGACAGGGTTATTTCTGCCAGACAGACAGTTGACACTGCTGGTGATGATGCATTATCATCATTATAGCAGCAGGTGTATAATCCAATTTTCATGTTGTATAGTTCTAACTAGCATCATAAACAAGCATTCCTTATATGGATTTGCAGCCAGCTAGCATTTCCATTGCTGCAAAATTCAGAGCATAATGTAACTGTAAATTATTTCAATATTTTGTTCATAACTGTATTCTTCCCACTAATTTCACCTGCCAATCTAAGCAAATATATGTGCAGCCAAGCTGAAGGTGAATGCCTTGTGCATGCTGCCATCATTTCTTTGTAAGCTCTTGCATTTAAATCGTGGCCTCAGCTAACTCTGAAGTCAACCATGCTGTTAGTTAGACTTAATGCTTTAATTATTTTGTTTCCTTGTTTTTGCTTGAATCACACATCTACTCAATTAGTGGCAGCCCACTTTTTCCTTAATGGAAACGAAATGTGATCCATGCTTGACCTCAAAGCTACCTAAGATCATATAAAATTGTTTCAAAAGTTTAACCCAAAAGGGTAGGAAAGAAAGTTTGAAGCATTGTTCTTATACATTTCAACAAATCCTAACAAATCTTAACTACTTTGGGCCCTCACTCCTACAATAACATGTATTTTTTGTCCTGTTCACCTCTACTCGGTTTCTTTTTTTTTTTTAAAGTTATAATACTCTTAATTTGTTTCAAATAATTTATATAAATATAATACAATTTTATTTTTATCATGTTTAATTAAATTTATATATTTTTAGTTTAAATTAAATAAATTTTTATTATTAATAATTAATTATTATTTATTAAAATAACATTTATAATTTTTATATCACATTATGTCACTTGATGTTTTATTTAATTATATTAAAAAATAAAATTATGATAGCATGTTATATCATTATTCATTACAACAAATCATTATATTATATTAATGTCATAGGATATAAAAATGATATTGTTAATTTTAAAATAAAAATATAAAAAATTAATTAAATGTTATAAAAAAATTAAATTCTTAAATGTAATTTCTAAATTCTCGATGGCATTGACGTAATTTAACAAGCACATCATGTCCAATCTAGTAAAAACAACCTACAGCTCCCAGCTCTACTAAATGTTGAAGACTCGAGTCATCTCACTTTCCGATAGCCTTTTCCGGTTCCGACTCGCTGTGGATCGAAAAACGACCGTTTCTATTTTTGTAACCCAAAAAAGAAAACAAAAGTAAAAGAAAAAGTTTACCTCAGAAAATGTTATAATTTTGACAAGGAAAAAAAGGTTAAATACTTAAATTGATTTTGGAAAAAAAATTTCAAGCAATTTCTTTCAAAAATGGCAGCAGTTCCAGTTGAAGAAGCCATTGCAGCTTTATCCACATTCTCCCTAGAGGTAATTAATGACTTACAAAGTAACTTTTCTCTTTTCCTATTTAGCTTTGCTTTCATTAATTTGCTTCCAAAGAAGTTACAATTTAATTTCTATAGATTTGTTTCCTAAATGATTGGTTGATTTTTTGCAAAATTACAATGCATTGCATTGTATGCTTTACATTATAGCTTTTTGAAAACAAAAAGGAAGCAAATTTGTAGAAATCGAATTTAACTTCTTTGCCATCAAATTAATGAAAAAAAATGCATTTAATTTTTTTTTCAATTTTCTTTCGATTTTTTTGGTTAAAATTTATTTTTGTTAGGATGAGCAACCGGAAGTACAAGGACCAGCAGTTTTGGTGTCAACTGAAAGAGGAGCAACTAATAGTCCCATTGGTACTTCCCTCTCTCTCTTTCTTTAGATTTCAATTTTTTTTTTTTTTTGGTTTTGAACAAGTAGATTTAAGTTTGAAGAATGAAACTTCATGTTCATTTGAATCATTGCAAAGCTTGAATCTTAAAGTTTTGGAAGTTTAATTTGAATGAAATATGCATTTGCGAGTCTCTTTTGTGAGTAGTGAAGAGGAGGATGACTGCGGAACCTGGGAATAGATCCATTGTATTAATAGCCTCTTGTTTATATATAGCTAATGAACAAATTTTCTGCTTTTCAGAGTATAGCGATGTTTCTGCCTACCGTTTGTCTCTTTCGGAGGACACAAAAGCTCTCAATCAGCTTGTATGTCGATTTTGTTCACTACTTTTTGCTTCTCTGCATAAATACTCCATTTTCACTGGAACTTTCCAGATTCAAGAGTTACTGCAAAATTTTGATCATTTCTATGTTTTCTTTGTCTCTGATTTTATATTTTGATGGCATGGTAGAATACACTTATCCAGGAAGGGAAGGAGATGGCATCAGTGCTTTACACATACCGCAGTTGTGTCAAAGCACTTCCTCAGGTACCTTGGCATTAGTTAAGGACTCAAAAGGAAAACAAAAAAAATTGCTACGAGTATATCGTCATGACCATCATGATACCAATTAGCATCATATGGAGAAATGTTCCTTTGATCATTTCCCTTTAATAAGAAACCTCATCACATTTGCAATTTGGTTCTCTTATGCTAGTGCGTCACTTATTGTGCATGATGTGGCAGCTTCCTGATTCTATGAAGCATAGTCAAGCTGACTTATATCTAGAAACATATCAAGTTCTGGACTTGGAGATGAGTCGGTTGCGTGAAATACAGCGATGGCAAGCATCAGCTGCATCTAAAGTACCCATCTGGTTACTCCTTTTTAGTACTTTGTTTTTACAAGGTTGCGTGTTGTTATTTACTCATAACTGTTAATTTTGTAAAACAGCTAGCAGCTGATATGCAACGCTTTTCTAGGCCTGAGCGATGCATTAATGGCCCTACAATAACTCACCTCTGGTATGTTGTGACAATTCTCTTGTTTTATTTGATTTGATTTGTTTTTAATTTTATTTTTGAGAATCTCATCTTGTTTTCTTTTGCTGTAATTACCTATTGGACTGCTGAATATGTAAATATGCAACCATCTAATCAACATTTAAATGTTGATGTTAGAATAAGCTCTTCTCGTAAGATGCTTTACTTATGCATAGTTTATTATTTTTTTCTCATATCTAGGTCCATGTTGAAGTTACTCGATGTTTTAGTGCAACTTGATCATCTCAAAAATGCTAAAGCAAGCATACCTAATGACTTCTCTTGGTACAAGAGGTAAGAATGATTTTTAGTTATTGCATATTGCTTGTTTGTCTCTTAGTTTGCAAAATAGACTTGGATTTGGTTGTAGGCTGTATAATTTGAGTAAAATCTTTAAAAATGTGGCAATATAGTATCAGGTTTGGTGCCGAATGTTTATCATCAATTGGATTTTGGGGAGTGGTTTGGTTTAAACGGCAGATTAAATTTGTCTTTAAAGATACCAAAAAGTGGATGATGACATTGAACAGAGAAGATCTAGAGATGAGGACTTAGGTTGCTTAAATTGTCTCACTTACTCTCTTTTTGGTTTCAGCTGATTGATATCTGTTGCAAACAAAGAAATGCTTAGATATAGAGAGACTGTTGCAGGAATGCAGCTAAAGATATATGAAAACAAAAAATCCCAAATGGTAATCAATGTGCTTCAGATGTATACGTGAGTGAAAAACAATAAGCGTTGAATCAAAAGCTGGAGAAACAGAAAGCTAGAAAACAAGCTGAAAACTAGTAATTAAGCCATGATAGGAGCCTTGCCTACTTTGGGAATAAGTTTTATATAAAGCTGAGTCAGAAATACCGTTCATGGAAACATTTGCTACATTTGCTTTCAAGAAAACTCATCTAGCTTACTGGATATAATTCTTTAGGGTATGTTTATTTATGAAGTCTGAGAATTTTAAAAGTTTAAACTTACTAGTCGATCATCAAAGTTCAAATTCACTATTTTATGGTTTTAAAATTTTATGTTCTATTGTTGGTATTCCAGAAATCAGTAAAATTGAGTTTTAACTTAGGCAATCTCCTCCGCATAGATGTTTAACAAAGTTTAATGTCATTTGCTTTTTGACCTATTCCCCCTTCGACAGGACATTCACGCAGGTCAGTGTTCAGTGGCCAGATACTGACTCTATGAGGGAGGAATTGGATGATTTACAGGTGTGCCTTTGTGGTTCTTTAGGATAATGGTTTAGAAACATTAAACGTTGCTTTCCTTTCATTTGAATTTGTGATAACTAATATTGTTTTACTGTCTTCTGTTGCAGATTTTCTTGAGCACAAGGTGGGCTATCTTGTTGAACTTGCATGTGGAGATGTTCCGTGTAAACAAGTATCCTGTCTCATACGTGTTTGTGGTGAATGCAGTGCTTGCATCCCCTGCATGATACCTTAAAAGAACAATTATACTATTTGGTATTCAGGTTGAACCTTGTTTGATGAATGTTTGTTGTGTTGCCAGGTTTATGAGGAAAATAGTATGCCTTTTCTATCAAACGTTCATGTAGAGTCCATGTTACATTCTTGTTAATATATTTTTTGGACAATTCTTTTTAATGATTATTGAGGACCTTGACTGAATATAGTGTAGAAGACATCCTTCAAGTTCTTATAGTCTTTGCTGTTGAGTCCTTAGAATTGGATTTTGCCCTTCTGTTTCCTGAGCGGCACATGCTTCTTCGAGTGTTGCCTGTTCTTGTTGTCATGGCAACATCATCAGAGAAAGATAGCGAGTCACTGTACAAGAGGGTGAAAATCAATAGACTGATCAATATATTTAAGGTATTGTGCAACAGTGCTGATTTACAATTCCATATGGGAATCAAAATTATTCATTACATATTTTCTCCCTTGCATTTTTTGATAACAAGTTGGCATAATTGAATTAATAGCTTTCTTTTTCTTGGTGTAGAATGATCCAGTAATTCCTGCATTCCCTGATCTTCATCTTTCTCCTGCTGCAATTTTGAAAGAATTGTCAATGTACTTCCAAAAATTCTCCAGCCAAACTCGTCTTCTCACTCTTCCATCACCTCATGAACTTCCACCCCGGGAAGCACAAGAATATCCTGTGTGAAATATTATTAAGTTATGTTTTGCGTAAAACTCATTGCAATTAATGTTTGTTGTCCTTTGATCTGGTGAACCTTTTTTTGGATCTTTGTACTAAATATGGAACTAACTAAGTATGCTTGTGATGATCTCTGCTTTTAGACGCATATCAAGTAATTATCATAGCTGACAGCATGCAGCATTTGTGGCTTAGGTCCAAGACTAAGATAATGAAGTTAAACCTCAACATTGAATTTTTGTTATTAATGTGGTCCTAAAAACATCACTTAATTTTTCTTCTATGTCTATTATTTAAAACCTTTTGATATGTCTTGTGGCATATCCATCAACTTGTTCGGTGCAAAAATTTTAGCTCTCGCCTTAGTACAACCTTGACATTATTACTTATCAGAGGCATTATCTAATTGTCAACCACATTGGAGCCATCCGTGCTGAGCATGATGATTTTGCTATCCGTTTTGCATCATCAGTGAATCAGGTGCTTCTCCAATCTGAGTTCCATGGTTTCCTTTCATCATATGCAGACACATTTTTATCACTGCTATCTAAATTTCTAAACCATTGTTACTCTTTTTTCAAATTTGTTTGTACAGCTTTTGCTGTTGAAATCTACTGATGGTGCAGATGTTGAGTGGTGCAAAGAAGTTAAGGGAAACATGTATGATATGGTTGTTGAAGGTTTCCAGCTATTGAGTAGATGGACTGCACGTGTTTGGGAACAATGTGCCTGGAAATTTTCTCGCCCATGCAAGGATGCTGGTCCTTTGGAGTCACAAGAGTTATTGGCATCTTATTCTGACTATGAAAAGGTATTTTATTTGGGTAAAATGCTACTTGGCTAAAATGCACCACTAGTCCCTAACCTTTTAATAAAGTTTTGTTTTCATCCGTTGCCTCTCAGTTATTCCGTTTAAGTCACAAACTCTTTATAATTGTTGCGTTAATAGTAACATTTATGCTTGTCTGGCTATGTGTTTTGAGATACTGGAGCTCAGTGCAGCTGTGCACTCTTGAGGTTGTATCTTTGAAGTTGATTTGAAGGAGAAGCCTTTTGAACTGGAACTAACTTGAATAGGTTCTACGGCTGAGTTGCCTGCTAGTTCGTGTACTGCCCATATTTTGCTTGATAGAGTTTTTATAAAACTTTAATTATCTTGTAGGTTGTACGATATAATTATAGTGCAGAGGAAAGGAAAGCACTTGTTGAACTTGTTAGCTACATAAAGAGTGTTGGATCAATGATGCAGCGGTCTGATACGATGGTAGCTGATGCTTTATGGGAAACAATACATGCAGAGGTGCAAGATTTTGTTCAAAACACATTAGCTACCATGTTGCGGACTACATTTAGAAAGAAAAAAGATCTGTCAAGGTGCGTATTTAAATTAGTATTATGATAAATGAATTTATGGTTTGAATCTCTACATCTTTATGTGATTTTTTTGAAAAAAAATATGCTGGCCCAAATGTATCCTTACTTTTATCACTGCACCATTCATATTCTTATGTCATCTTTATCACCAGAGAAAATGTACTATATTTGTAAATTTCATATGGCAAAAACTATTTTTGTTTACTCTCGACTAAGATATGTTTGCATCTTGTTTGTAATATTAAATTTAAACTACTTGCCTTCTCAAATTGAGGAAGAGTACTATGTTACACTGCTATGGGAACAATAATTTCGACAAGAGCAAGATCTATCAATGTTTTTCAAAAGCGTGTTCTGTCAGAGCATTCATGTGGAAACTGTGAATTTGTTCATTAAGATAAATCTGCTTATCAACTAGTGTATATTTTCCAATAAGATCTTTGCAACTGCTTATGTCATTTATTCAATTGCTAATTTTCCAGGATTCTTTCTGATATGCGGACCCTTTCAGCAGACTGGATGGCAAACTCTAGCAAGCCTGAATCTGAATATCAGTCTTTACAACAGGGAGGTGAAGAAAGTAGAGGAAACTTCTTTTATCCTAGGCCAGTGGCACCAACAGCAACCCAGGTTTCTTCCCTGTACTAGCTATTTCATGCATGCGATGATTGTTTGCTTTGCGAGTCCTCTGCTTCTGACTATTTGAAAGCATTTATAGTTCTTGGTATATATATTTGCACCATACCAATGGAGGGAAACATGCTTAATTTCCTTGTATAAATAACAAAGGTATCTCTTGCTCATCAAAATTCAAAGTGCCAACAAGTGTCAGCATGGGTATGTTAGAATAACCAGAAGAGTCATATGTATCGTCAATTCATATTTGCATCCTCTTATCAATTTCTTTAGTCCTTTGTGGGGGCAATCTTCTTCCTCTTGACAAGTTTCCACCTAATGACATAACAGTAGCAGTAATGCTATAGAAAGTGAATGGCTCTGTGTGAATACGTACTTCAGTATCCAAAGCTTTTATATTGCTCTTCTTTCTTGGTTCAAGTCAATCATACATTCATTTTTCTTCTATGGAAGTGGCTTTTGGAAATAAATTAAGGATATATCTTGCAGCATGTTATATAAATGGTTTGGTTTCAACTTTGTAAAAGTTTTAGCGTATGATTCGAATTCTGTCATTTTGGCAATATAACATAGCGAATGCATATACTGTCATAACTCACAAACCACTCCTATGTAAGTGACTAGCTTTTTTTCTGTTTCAGGTTCATTGCTTGCAGTTTCTGATATATGAGGTGGTCTCTGGTGGTAATCTTAGGAAGCCTGGGGGACTATTTGGTAACAGTGGGTCTGAGATTCCTGTTAATGACTTAAAGCAGTTGGAAACCTTCTTTTACAAGCTAAGCTTCTTCCTGCACATATTGGATTATTCAGGTATCTTCTTACGGTATCTCTATTCATCTTTTTACCTAGGAGTGTCTCCTTTCTATCTTTATTTCTAGTGGTAGAAAAAGTGAATACTTTCAAGTATTAGATAACTGGCCTTTCAAAAAAAAAAAAGAAAATTGGATAACTGGCTTTTATCAGTTTGGTGATAATTGCTTCACTTTTAAGTGACAAACTGGACTATAGATGATTGTAAGTGGTTAGGGGGGAGGATTTTTTTTTAACTGCATTCATACTCTCGTCTTTGTTGTAGACTTCTCTTGAAGTGATACTCGCATGTGCACATATAGGCATGCAGACATCTTTGTATATATCATTCAAGCATGCATTTTACAGTTTTGGAAACTGGTTTAGTTGAGGGAAGAATAGTAGGTTAATAACCAATCCACCTGCAACTACTTTGAAGGTAGTTTGTGTCCAGGTTCATTTGATGCCAGAGAATTTCAGGGACAGAAATTTGGTGTTGTTTAGCCTAGTTGAGCATTGGTATAACGTCCATATTAATTCTAAAATCAGCTATGTTTCCTTGTTACAAGTTTCTGGACATTCCTCTTCGCTGTGATCTCTTGCCTATGTCCATAAATATGGATGGCGTCATCAGAGAAAAAACTGTGGTCTGCCGTCCTTGCCCTTGTGGAAAGATAAATCCATAGCATTAACCTAGAGAAGTAAATTGTGCACCTGGATTGAAATATCATCTTACACTAGATTAAGTATGGTTTGTAAAACGGAGGAAACAGATTCATGTATCAAACCCCAATTAAGTTGGTATTTAACCTTGTTTCCATGAAGTCATGTGAATGAATTCTTTTGGTAGCATCGCACCGTATCAAGTTAGAACTTTTATCTTGACACATTTGATAGCCATGTATATAGAGCTAATGTTGCTATTTCTTATAGGTCCTTATAAAATCTTGTGATACTCTTTTTGTATTCTATAATTCTAACCAACAAGGAAACTGGTGCTTGTATAAAAGATCTTACAAAGTATAAAATGGTTAATTTTAATCTTGGTGTAATGGCTTTTCTGCAGCAACTATTGCAACTTTGACAGATCTTGGTTTCTTATGGTTTAGAGAATTTTATCTGGAGTCTTCTCGGGTTATTCAGGTAAGAAAGATAGTAACCCAATTCTTATTATTAATCTGTCCAATTTCTTTCCGAATTTATTCTATCATATGAAGCTCTTGCTTAAGCAGAGAGGATCAGTCTATCTTGTCGAGATGCTCTTCTACTGATTATTTTGTCATCTTAAGTCTTTTCTGCTAGGAACGACATGATTAGAGCATCAACACAACTGATTAACAAAAAATTGAAATAAAATAAAAATCATGCCTCCTACCTTTAGATCATCTTGGTTGTTTAATGCAAAATTAAACATTATAGAAAATCAGAAAAAAGGTTTTTGCTTTTCCAAATGATATTGTAATCAAATGGACTCTTTTTGATGCTGAAAAACGTGAACACCTTCTTGTGTGAAGGAATCTCAGCCACTCAATCGCTTGGCCTCTAATGTTGCACACACGATTGCAACGGATCCTTCTCAAGGAGAGAGCTTTATACCATGAGCTTGTGCTAGCAAGTGGACAACAATTTGTCCTCTTTTCTTCTTTGATTTCCAACAAAGAATCAATATAGAAGTTTTCTGAAAAATCCTGTTGAGAGTGGCAGCATTAAAAAGAAAAACTATTATATTTTTTGGTTGCTTCAAAAAAGAGTGGCTATAATGTGATATTTATATCTAGGTTTAATTTTATTATTAGACTTATTAAAATTTGTAAATAAATCTTTAATATTATAAAAATTATAATATTTAACTAATATCTAATTAAACTTTTTTAATTAGATCTTTAGTACTTAAAATCTAAAATTTGATTTAAGTTTAACTTAAATCATCATACTCTTAATTTAATTTAAATTGCAACCTTTTTGTGTAATCTATTAATTTCTTAAAATGTTGGCAATGGAATTGAATGATAATTTGATTAATTAATTAATTTAAATAAATTATATTCAATTTTAAATTAACTAATTCAATTTCATAGACTAAGACTGGCATTTAATACATCATTGCCACCCAATTGCTAGGAGAGTCAAAGGATTCTTTGACAATCTTTCAGTATACTATTTATTAGTGAAATTCATTCTCTCGTCATATATCTTTAAGATGATAAAAGCTTGGTGCAGTGCCTACTTTTATTGACCTCCATATCTATTCGTGCAATTAGATTAATAGTTTTATGGATACTTATGAAAATCATTTCATAATCTCCTAATCACCTTGGTCAAGGATTTGATTAAGCTAATGTTAACCAAGAACTAATAAGATATTTCCTCTTGAATTATGTGGAGTGATGATTTCTATCTTGACCACTCATTTGTCTTCATATGCTTCATACGATATTCAAAAAATCTTGTTTTGGTATCCTTGGTTAGGCACTCGTAGGGATGAAATCAAAGCATAGTGTTCCACATATAAGACAACTTGGTGTCTCAAGTCTATAGAGTAGTTACACATCTAATACATGAGAAGTATTGCATAAACACTTGAATGAGCTACCAAATGCATTTCTCATGGCGGGTCATGTTCAGTAAACTTGCTCTCCCATGACAAGCACCCACCTGCTAGTTGTAAGTATTTCTATACTTTAACCTAAGAGAGCGGTTACTTATTTCACCAGTAAGGAATATAGTATTTGCTGATCTTTGAGTATTATTGATGCCCCATCTTAATAATACAATGATCAGGAACTTTTAAGAACAATGCTTTGATACATAAGGATCTTATAATTATATCCTAATACATTTTCTTTGTAAGGCATATATAATTCCATGGGTTTTATCTATATAAGTACAAAACGTAATTAAATCACAAACTTATGAATAAAGAGTTACCTCAATGTTATTATGAATAACAAAATGTCATACATGAATATCTCAAAATTGCAATTCCCGTATAACCACAGATTGGGTTGTAGAGCTCATACTGACATTTTCTTAGAAGGATGAGTATATATATTTTCAATTTGAGAGTAAATTAAAAACCCAATGCAGTATATTTCCTCTTTCTATTGGGATCAGCTTTATTGCTTTGGGTTGGGGGTTTGGTGGGTTGGTTATGCCTACATTTAGTTTTCAAACCATTTGGTAATTAAGGGTTAAACATGGTATAGAGATGACTAATAATTGATTCCCCTTATTCTTATAGGGCCCCAAGCGTTCGACAAGTAAAAAAAATCAAATGATATGAGACCTTGGATAAACATGACTTTAATTTCTGCTGTGGGGAGGCTATAAAGCATCTGGCAAATGTATTGATTACGGAGTACAATATTCCATTTCAATTTTACTATTCTAGAGCTGCTGTGATCACACAGCATTAGTGCCCTACTGTGGTGCCTTTTTTTGTATTGACTGGAATGTTGCCGTATTTATTAATGGGAAATTTAAAATTTTTTAAAAAAATTGTGAGAGCTACAATTTACCACCGCCATCTCTACTGCATTATAAACACACTTTAGGTATGCATGCTTGTTGTTTGCCTATTAGGATTTTTTAGGCTTGTGAGAGATTCACATGAATTATTTCTTTATTATATAGTCTCAACTTCATGTTTTTCCTATACTTTATAGTTGTTATTTCTATGATTGTTTCTCTTTTTAATGGCAACTTGTTTGTTATCAATTTTCAGTTTCCAATAGAATGCTCCCTTCCCTGGATGCTGGTGGATCATGTGCTTGAGTCCCAAAGTGCTGGCCTTCTTGAAAGTGTGCTGATGCCATTTGACATTTATAACGACTCAGCACAGCATGCACTGGTTTATCTGAAACAGCGCTTCCTCTATGATGAAATTGAGGCTGAGGTAGAAACGACTTCTGAGCTATCCTTTGCAAACATGAATGTTACATCTTTCTGCAGATATCAACTTTATCTATCGAAATAAATAGAGGTCAACTCAACAGTCCTTCGGGATCTTTTGTTATTCTTATAGGTGGACCATTGTTTTGATATATTTGTTTCAAAACTCTGTGATGCTATTTTCACATATTACAAGAGCTGGTCTGCGAGGTATGTTCTTTGTCTGTGATACATATGCCCGTGATAATGAAGTTTGAAACTAAAGCTAACCTAGTGTTGTTTCCACATTCTGTAGTGAGCTGCTTGATCCATCATTCCTCTTTGCCTTGGACAATGGAGAAAAGTATTCTATCCAGCCTATGCGGTTCACTTCACTTCTAAAGATGACTAGAGTGAAGGTGACATTGTAATTTACTTTGATTAGTAATAGATGCCATACCATCAAAAACTTGTATCTTGCCTAATTGCAGTGGCTTGTATGTTTTTATCTTGACATCTCCCAACTACTTAGTAGTTGCTGGGAATGATGTGTATTCATTCATACGCAAACTTATTTCTCAGGTCTTTTAATATCTTCTTTCAGATTTCATATTTTATAACCTCCATATTCAAACTATATTCCTGTTGATTGATCCAGGGTCATATTGTTGGTGTGAAATTCTACTTTTATGGATCAAGTGTTATTCTAATTACCAGAATATTTAATGTCTTTGGTTAGCATCTTATACATTCGTATATTGCAGGATTGGATCGTTTGTTCTTTTTTATCATCAACATAACATTGTCATAATATGTTATGTAATCTAGGTTTATGATATCATTTCCTCACTAATTCACCATTAGTACCACCAAGATTGATTGGATTTATACGCTTTGAACTTCTCCCATCATTTTGGAGATGATCCCTCCATCCTACTTTCTTGAATGTCTCTGAGCATTTCTTTCTGTTCCTCATCTTTTATGATGATTATAACTTGGAAGATATTCATTGTATGATATCTTAAGCATATATTGCACCATAAATTTTGCTGGTTCCTTGTGTTATTATTTTGGGTTTTATTGTAGGTTGCATGTATTTTGCTTCTTTTTCTTTTTTCTATGGAAAGATATACTTGTGTGGTTTGTATGTTAGATTAATACTCTCAATTGATGTCAATTTTTGTGATGTATAGTTACTTGGGAGGACCATTGATTTAAGAAGTTTGATTGCTGAACGGATGAACAAAGTCTTCAGAGAGAATCTTGAGTTTCTTTTTGACCGTTTTGAGTCTCAGGATCTATGTGCCATAGTGGTAAGTAGTTACATTTTTTTCCCTTGGTTTTTTATTTGTATTTCATAATTCAATAACAAATATGATCTCTTGTTGCAGGAATTAGAAAAGCTGCTAGACATATTAAAGCATTCCCATGAATTGCTTTCAAAAGATTTTTCAATAGATTCATTCAGTCTCATGTTAAATGAGATGCAGGAGAACATTTCTCTCGTGTCATTTTCTAGTCGACTGGCTTCTCAGGTTCAACATATTTAGTCACCTTTTTATGTAACTATAGCTTACAGCTTCTGGACATTGATAACTGAATAATTGGTTTTCACTTTTGTCTGTTAGATTTGGTCTGAGATGCAAAGTGATTTCTTGCCAAACTTTATCCTTTGCAATACTACTCAGCGTTTCATCCGATCTTCAAAGGTTCCTCTTGCTCCTGTCCAAAAGCCATCAGTTCCACATGCCAAGCCAAACTTCTATTGTGGTACTCAAGTAAGAAATTATGGTTGTTCACTGGTTTTTTAGTTCTACAATTGCAATCTTTAGTGATGATTGTTGCAAAAGCAATTACTCTTTGGTGATTCTTTTTTCTTTAGGTGGGCTTGTCAACTGATATCAACAAATAGGGTGCTAAAAATTTTTGCTTACATGTACCATTTCCTTTTACGGTCATTGCAGGATTTAAATTCTGCACATCAAAGTTTTGCCCGTTTGCATAGTGGATTTTTTGGGATCCCACACATGATTTCCGTTGTTAAACTTCTAGGATCTAGGTCATTGCCATGGCTTATCCGAGCACTGCTGGATCATATATCAAACAAGGTAATGCATGCATTATTGACTAAAGTTATACCTCTGTTATTCCAATTAGGGTCCAAATTTGCTAAACAATTAATGTTTAGACAATTTACTTGACTTGCATGATGGGTGCATGCGCATTCTTTAATCTGAATTTTTGTTCTTCAAATTCAAAGCATTCTTGATTGTCAAGATGCTGTCATGATAATTACAACAGTCCTTGCATCACCATAATCTTGAGCTTTAGTTGCCAAATATTCAACCTAAGAAGTAAGATCACATCCAGGCTACTCAGTTAGTGGAAGTTCAATCTAACATATGGGTCACTGTATGTTACAGATTGCTGCACTCGAGCCTATGATTACAGGCTTGCAAGAAGCACTACCGAAATCTATTGGACTTCTTCCTTTCGATGGGGGTGTGACAGGTAAAAGCTGGCATATGTGATTTTTACTTCAAGGTTACTGACTGGTCCTTCCTAAATACATTGGTTGTACACAAATAGTATTGAAAGATATAATACTCATTTTTATTGCCTTTTCCCCCTTGCAATAGCTTAGGATCCTCCTTTTATGCAGTATCAAAATGCAAAACATCAGTTGATATAAATATTATAGTCTTTCATCTGATTGCAGTGAAGTTATGGGTGTAAGAGAGCTGTGTTCGGAATTTAAGAAATGCTATATTGTATATGTTCATTCAATTACAAACATACAGGCATGTTACATGTTGGGAGGAAAAACAAGAGACGTTTTTATTCTCTGTCATAAAAAAATATTTACAGCAGCCTATATAATATAATATATATATATAATATCCATGTTAACCTAAAACAGCCCTAAACAAGAAGTTATCACAAATATAGAAAGCATAATATTAGGCCCTAATAATTAGACACAAGAATACAATATTCCTAAAATTATTCCTAAAAGATCTCTACCAAACACCAGTCAACACTCCCCCTCAAGTTGGTGTATAGATGTCACAATGCCCAACTTGCAAACTAAAGTATGAAATGGTCTGCTGCTTAGTCCCTTAGTAGGCACATTAGCTAGTTGTTTTTCTGAGGTCGCATGAGAAACCTTCAAAAAACCATCTGTTATTTTTTCTTTTACGAAATGCCAGCCAATCCCTATATGCTTTGTTCGATCATGTTGAACTGGATTGTGAGCTATACTAATAGTAGCCTTGTTATCACAGAACAAGGATAGACATTTCCATTTTGACAATCGCAATTCTTCCATTACTTTCTGCAGCCATAGTAATTCACAAACACCCTGTTCCATAGCTCTCTATTCTGCTTCTGCACTTGACAGAGCTACCACATTCTGTTTTTGCTCCTCCAAGTAACTAAATTTCACCTATAAATGTGCAATAACCGGATGTTGACCTCCTATCATCAGGCGATCCAGCCCAATCTGCATCTGTAAAAGCTTCTATATTTAAGTGACCATATTTAGAGAAGAGCAGTCCGTTTCCATTTGCAGATTTTAGGTATCTTAAAATGCGAAAAACAGCCTCTAGATGAGAATCTCGAGGGTCATGCATATATTGACTTACCAAACTTACGGCATAGGCTATGTCTGGTCTGGTGTGTGACAATAGATCAATGTCCCAACCAACCTTTGATATTGGCCTAAATCAATTGACTCACCAACTCTTGCTTGTAATTTTCATTAGCTTCAATAGGAGAGTCTGCAGGTTTACATCCCAACATACCAGTTTCTTCAACAAGATCCAAAATATATTTCCTTTGAGAAATAAAGATTCCCTTATCAGATCTGGCAATCTCTATTCCAAGGAAATATCGCACCTTACCCAAGTCCTTAATCTCAAACTCTTGAGCTAAAAGTTTTCTGAGTGTGATACTCAACATCCCACATCTGATGTGAATGTGGTTGTTAAGACCTATATAACAATCCAAGTCTACTACTACTAGTAACTTGAGCTTAAGCTTTTGTGGGCCATGTGGTTTAGGCTCAAAAAGTTATTGGTCCAGTGGCTAGATTTGGGTTGTTACAAATGGTATTAGAGCCTGCGCTAGTCCGATGTGAGCTTTCACATTACTCTGGTGAGATCTTGGACCTGTGGATGTGATGTATGGCCTTGATGAGGACATCAAGGATTTGAGTGGTTGGGATTGTGATACCCAACATCCCACATCTGATGTGAATGTGATTGTTAACACCTATATAACAATCCTAGTTTACCACTACTAGCAACTTGAGCTTAAACTTTTGAGGGTCACGTGGTTCAGGCCAAAAAAGTTGCTGGACCAGTGGTTGGACTTGAGTCGTTATATTGAGTCAAGCAATCTTCTCCTTGTCATCCCCAGTCACAACTATATCAACTTAATAAGTAATGTGATCTTACCATTACAGTATTTAATAAACAGTGTATGATCAGCATTGCTTTGATGATATCCAAATGAGATCATGGCCTTACTGAACCTATCGAACCATGCCTTGGCTGATTGCTTCAAACCATATAATGCCTTCTTTAATCTATAAACCTTCCTTTCAGTCTTTTCATCATCAAATCCTAGAGGAATTTCCATATACACCTCTTCTTCCAAGCCTTCATGTAGGAAGGCGTTCTTGACATCAAACTATTGTAGGTCCCAATCAAGGTTAGCTGCACATGATAACATGATTATGATATTATTCATTTCTGCAACAGAAGCAAACGTCTCTTGATAGTCCACCCCATGGCTTTGGTTGAAGCCTTTTGCTACTAATCTAACTTTGTATCTTTCAATTGAACCATTTACCTTATGTTTCATTGTAAAAACCCATTTGCATCCAAATGGTTTCTTTCCCAAGGGGGGAGTAACAAGTTCCCAAGTCTCATTTTTTGCCAAAGCCTTCATCTCTTCAACCATTGCATTTTTCCATTTTGGATCATGATATGCTTCTTGCCAACCCTATGGAATAGAAATGGAGGAAATGAGCAATACAAAGGCTCTATAGGAAGGAGACAAAGAATCGTAGGAAACAAAGTTAGAAATAGGATGTTTAGTACAAGCTCTGACTCCTTTTCTGATAGCAATAGGAACATCAAGATCATTAGCAATGGGATTAGAATTAGGGTAATTAAAAGGTAAAGAAGACTCACCACATGTATTTTTAGGGACTGAACTCGTAGATGGAGCTTGACCAGGTATAACATGCTTGATGGCTTTATCTGTCTTGTCCCATCGTGTATAGGTTTTCAAATTTGGCCTATCTAATCGCCCAGTTTTAGGTTGTTCCTTATCATTACTAGGATTTTTACTAGAAAACTGTATACGGGCAGGTGCTATCACCTCCATCTCTTCCTTCTTATTCTCCCCCTGAAGAGGTGACTGAGGTGTATGAAAATAAGGCTCAGACTCCTTAAAGGTAACATCCATACTTACAAAGTACTTTCTCGAGGGTGGATGATAGCGCTTATATCCCTTTTGAGTTGCAGAGTAGCCAACAAGAACACATTTAAGAGCCTTAGGTTCTAACTTACCTACATTCCTCTTGTGAACGAAACATATGCTTCCAAATTTTTTGGAGGAACAATATATGAATTACTACCTTGTAAAACTTCTAAAGAACTCTTAAAATTAAGTGTTTTTAGGGGTACTCTGTTAATAAGGTATGCGGCTAAAAGTATTGCATCGTCTCAATAAACCTTTGGAACATTCATAGTAAACATGAGAGATCAAGCCACTTCTAATAGGTGCCTGTTCTTCCTTTCAAACACTCCATTTTGTGCATTAGTGTCCACACAGCCAGTTTGGTGTACTATTCCATTAGAATCTAGATATGCACTAAACACACCAGCCATGTATTCTTTACCATTTTTGGTTCTCGGAATCTTAACCTTGGCATCAAATTGTGTACAAATCATTTTGTGAAATAGTTGAAAACAAGAAAACCTCAATCTTTGCTTTCATCAAATAAACCCAAGTTAATCTAGTACAACAATCGACAAAGGTAACAAATCATTTGTAACCGGATAGAGAAACTGTTTGACTAGGTCCCCATACATCAAAATGAATAGTCATAAAAGGAACTAAACTCTTATTATTAGTTGAAGAATAAGAATGTCTGGTGTGTTTAGCAAATTCACAAGCGTCACAAAAAAATAAATCCAACTTGCACTGTTTAAACAAACTAGGATATAATTTTTCTAAAACAGAAAAAGATGGGTGTCCTAATCGTCTATGCCATTGGATTATTTCTTGGTTAACATTTATAGAGTCTCCTAACAGGGCCCAAGTTATACTTGGAATCAAGATGTTGCAACCTTCCTCTAGTAGATACAAGCCATCTTGGAATCTACCAAAGCCAATTGTTCTCTTTGTTTTCAGGTCTTGAAAAACACAATGAGTTGGAAAGAATTCAATTTTGCAATCAAGTGCTTTTGTAATTGAACTAACAGATAAAAAGCTAATAAGAAAACTAGGAACATGAAGTACTGAAGATAGATTAATGGTGGGAGTACATTTAACAGAACCTGTTCCAGATATAGATGCTAAAGATCCATTTGCTATACGAACTTTAGCATTGTCTAAACACGGAGAATAAGTTGGGAATTTATTGGAAGAGCCTGTCATATGTTTGTTTGCTCCAAAATCTATAATCCATGAATCATTA
>NW_018397259.1:7637824-7637941 GCF_002168275.2 Theobroma umbraticum | reverse complement strand
GATTGGCAAGAAAAGCAGTACCTGTTTTGACAAAATTGGAGGAAACAGCTGTGGTTGATTGAGAATCAAGCTAAGACAAAAGACACCTTAGGGTTTGTACTTCTTCATTGGAAAGAC
>NW_018397259.1:7595402-7637814 GCF_002168275.2 Theobroma umbraticum | reverse complement strand
AGTTGTCTCTCTAGGTATTTCTACTGCTTCGGATAGGTTTGCTTATGGTCTTGTTGAGCCCATCCGTTTACCTCCACCACCCCTAGTTGGTCGACTATTCAACTTCCAACAAGTCACCTTAGTATACCTTAGCTTCCCACAATGATCACAATGTAAATGATACTTGTCTGATGGACCTTAGTTACTGACTTTCAGCTGCTCACGAAAGGAATTTGCAACTAACCTCGCCTTGTCTGCTGAAACTGTGTGTATCATGGCACTTCTTCGACTTTCTTCTTGCTGCACATATGAATAGGTCTGCCTTAAAGAAGGCAAAGGATTCTTACCAGGTACCTGAACCCCATATTTGATCATATTCCATATTTAAACCAGCAAGAAAATCATATATGCGTTCTTTTTCCACTAATTTTTGAAATTTGGTTGCATTTTCAAACGTACTGCTTGGAAATCTTGGTAATAGTTGAGTTGCTGCCATAAACCACTCAATTCAGCAAAGTATCGAGCACTAGTCATCTCACCTTGATTCGTCTCATGCACCTTATTCCGCAACTAATAAATCTGTGCATCGTTGCCTTCTTGAGAATGGGTTTGAGATGTTGCATTCCAAATCTTAGATGCAGTATTCAGCAACAGATAACCTCAGGCAATTTGAGGTTGCATGGAATTAATGAGCCATGACATTACAGGAGAGTATTCAGATTCCTACTGGTTATAGGTGGGATTGTTGATGTCTGGCTTTTGTTTATCTCTAGTAACATATCCTTTTAGACTTCTAGCTTGGATGAACAATAGACAAGATATTGACCACGTAAGATAATTAGTTCCATCTAGCTTTACGGGACTGATTTGTAATGAGGGATTCTCACCAATCAAACCAGCCTTTTTTCAGTAGTTGTTTTCTTCCCATTAGCCATGATTTGAAACACCAGTCAAGCAAGGCTTCTGGCGGCTGTCAAGAGTAGCAAACAAGATTCCCCTACTGCTGAGCAATAAAAAATATGGCTCCTTTAGTTGGCAGAAGCTCTAATACCATGTTAGGAGGAAAAACAAGAGAGGTGTTTATTCTCTATCATAAAAAAATTATTTTACAGCAGCCTATGTTAACCCTAAAACAGCCCTAAAACAAGAAGTTATCACAAATATAGAAAGCATAATATTAGGCCCTAATAATCAGTCACAAAAATACAATAATTCGTAAAATTATTCCTAAAAGATCTCTACCAAACACCAGTCAACATGACATTTCTATAGAACATTTTTAGGAAGTCAAAGCAATTTATGAATGTGAGTTTCCGTAATGGTTGTTGATGCAAAACGCAGAACTTTCCAAGAATGTGCATCACCATTAATTTTTAAAGTGCAAATTCTAGGTGTTTTTATCATTTACAGAGAAGGTAAACAAAGTTATTGTGGTGGCCTTTACCGAGTTCCACAAAATGATTTGGCAGACTTTCCTTTATTTATATTTCTGGACTTTAGTGCTAAGCCAGAATACTGGTGGGAAATTTTTGGTGTGTAAAATTCTTAAGGGAACAAACTCAATGCATGTTAAAAGTAAATTTGCTTTATGAAAGTTGTTGACTTTCAACTAGGTTCACTGCCCAATGACCTATGATCACTGTGAACAGCATACTTTGCACTGCTAGCTACTCTTGGACCAGATAGGTTGCAAATGAAAATTTGAGGGTTGATTGAGGGTTGAAATCTAATCATGTCCTTTCTTTGGTACTACATTCATATATTAATAATCATTATCCTCGGGAATTTTTTCTTTCATCCTTTCTGTTCTTGGGTGGAACGAAGGGTGTAGGCAGTATCTGCATCTTATCTTTTCACTTGTATACTGAATTCTCTATATGCAGGATGTATGAGGCTCGTTAAAGAGCAACTCAGTTGGGGAACAAAATCAGAGCTAAAAGCAGAAGTTCTTCGCGGAATAAAGGAGATTGGAAGCGTATTATATTGGATGGGGCTCCTTGATATTGTTTTGGTTAGTATAAAAAATTCTCCATGTAGTGAGTGTTACTCCAACTACTTGCAGGGGAACACATATGATTTGGAAATGTCTGAAAGATATAGCGAACTCTTTGGCATGTGAGGCTGCTACTAAAAATAATGCGGTTATGCATCTAGCTTAAAATAAATTGGCAATAGGTGCAAAAGAGCAATCTGAATGTAAGGCCACAATATTTTAAACTTAAATTAATATAATATTACAACAAAGTACATGATTATATATCTGTTCAATTCATTTCCTATTCTGTATGTCAAGTATGAAACATTTATTTGAGAAAATATAGGTGCACAAAAGAATCAACAGTTCCTGCCCGTCTTAGAATCGATAAGAAAGCAAATTAATAAATGAGTACAATCATGGATGTTTGAGTATGCTTAAGGTGGTGGTGAAGTCCTTTTCGCTCTCTTATCTCTTGCATCCCATCACAAACCTGATGGACACATTGATATTTTATACCTTATTATGTTTAACCTTATATGATGTTGCATGACAATTCTAATCATTAACTCATTGCATCAGTTTCTGAGTTGATTGTATCTGTGTTGTTTCTGCTTCTAATTGTTGCAAGCTTGCTTTACAGAGAGAGTTAGATACCACACATTTCATGCAAACAGCACCTTGGTTGGGCTTGCGTCCTGGTGCAGATGGGCAAACATTGCAATCACAAAATGGTGGAGATAGCCCTGTTGTCAACCTCTTCAAATCTGCTACTACTGCAATTGTGTCAAATCCTAGGTGCCCAAATCCAACCTCGTTTTACACTATGTCAAAGCAGGCAGAAGCTGCAGGTCTGTAATTGCATATACTTTAGTATTGCTGATTCTGTATGATTCATCAAGGCTACTTACCATTCACTAAACAGCAGAAATTTGTCAATTATCAAGTTGAACAATCCACAAATGTCACTTTGAATCTAAGGAACACTTTCTGCCCTTGTCTCTTAGAAATAGGAAAGCATGCAAAACCTTTGACATTTAGGTTAATGAAAATCAAGAAAAATGTTTTTAAACCAATATAGACCTTAAACTTTTCAAGGAAAATGGTTAACTGTTGACAGCAACCATGGTGGAATGGGTGGTCAAATGGTTACATTAACATGATGCAGTAAGTGTTTATGTAATCATTAATATCCCACTCTTGAATAAGCAGTGACTATCTCTATGTTGCCTGTAGAAGTTTATGCCATGTTCTAAGTTTGTGTACTTTTCTTGGTGCTTCTCTGTTCTAAAGGTTGTTGTGTCTTCCTTGTGCTGCAGATCTTTTGTACAAGGCTAACTTGAATACTGGAAGTGTGTTGGAATACGCCCTTGCATTTACAAGTGCAGCATTAGATAAATATTGCAGTAAATGGAGTGCTGCTCCCAAGACTGGGTTCATTGACATCACAACTTCAAAGGATTTCTATCGTATATATAGTGGCCTCCAAATTGTAAGGAACAACCTTTAATTACCCTGAACGTGAAAATATCCGTATCTTTAATGATGATGGATCTTGACAGCTAAATTTCATAATCTTGCAATGTCTGAAACTTTTTAAGAGGGGTGTATGTTGGTTGGTAATTATTTTTTTCTCCGCTTGAGTTGCATTTAGTTGGAAGAAAAGAGGAAAGTTTGCTGCTTTATCTTGCTGTAGCTCAACCTGTTAGAGAAAAATAGACAGCAAAAGATCTCATAAGTTTTGTTATAATAAGATGCATCTGATGTTACCCTTTCATGAACTAGTAAAAATTACAACTCCAGAAGTTGTTGAATTTTGCCTGACACTGTAGAGAATATATAAATTACATGCATCTTGTCACTTTTTTATTAAATTGATTTTTCCAAAAGGATCATTGAACACAACCTCTTTAATATATTGCTTTAATGGCAAAATGTTGTTCCGATATTAGTGATTTGATCTCTAAGCATAAACATACTGCTTTAATATATCTTCTGGCTGGATTTACCTGCTGGATTGGCTCCCAATTCTAGATTTTATGACACATCTTTTCGTCCAATATAATTCTGTAATGATGGATCACATTATCAATGCTTCCATGTTTGGATAAGAGTATGTTTATGACAATACAACTTTGCTATTTATTCCAGCAGTGTAAGCTGTGAGCTTCAACTTCTAGTTTGAAAGCTGTCTTATTTCTATTTAAGTATCCTTGTAACAGCTTGACTAAAACTTGTGAAGTGCTATATCAGTATGGTTCACCTATCCTCACAGAGTTGCATGAACTCTTTAACTCTGCATCTTGTTGACCCTGAATTGTATTATTTCTAGTATCTTTTGCTACAACTGATCTTTTCTGCTTCTTGGGCCATAGGGATATCTGGAACAGTCTGTTCAATTACAGCCAAACAATCACGATATGCTGGGTGACTCAGTTGCTTGGGGTGGTTGTACCATAATATACTTGCTGGGGCAACAGCTGCATTTTGAGCTATTTGATTTTTCATATCAAATCCTAAATGTTGCAGAAGTTGAAGCTGTATCAATCACACAAACACATAAAAGTCCTCATTTTGGCCAGGTACAAAATTCTACATCTAAATCTGCATTTAAAAAAAAAAAAATAGTTATCTGTCAATGTATATAGAAAACCGACTTCGTTTTTTTCTCCCCTTCTGCTTATGACCAATTCTTCCTAGAATGAAGTTTGATTTGAGGTTTTGGGGCTCTAGGACCGAGCTAACTCAGAATGAGTCTTTTACCTATCACTACTATTATGGTGGTGTAGTTTTGAGTCGCATAATATTATGAGGCTTGTGTTGCCGAAATAACCAGAAATTGCTTTCTTGCATGTGTCTCAATTCTTCATATGAGTTGTTGCCAATGTCGACATAGACTAGATTTTTGCCACCAAAAAGTTCATGAAGTTATAAAATTGAATTAGAAATCATAGTGATTTTCCTCCAGTTTGCTTGTCACTTTGTATATGGTCTATTGCTGACTGCATTAATATTTTGAAAAGGGATGGGATACCTTGTTAGAAGCAATGAAGAAAGCAAGAAGGTTGAACAATCACGTATTTTCAATGCTGAAAGCACGTTGCCCTCTCGAAGACAAAACAGCTTGCGCTATCAAGCAAAGTGGTGCCCCTCTGCATCGGATTAAGTTCGAGAATACTGTTTCTGCATTTGAAACCCTACCGCAGAAGAGTACCTGAATGAGTTTATCTGTCTCCTCATTATGTAATGTGTAGGTATTTAAAGTTTTCCGAAGTTGTTATATACTTGGGATGGAACAAAATGTATATATATCCCACGCAGATAGTCGATGTGAAAAAAAGTCAATGAGCTCATGTATAACACTCATCATCAACATATGGAATGATTAATTCTAATTCAATTTTGTAAGTGGATACCTGGCATGCATGCAAAATTCATTCTTCTTCTGCCATTGCAATGGTTAGGCCATTGCTATGTTGTTTAGTGTAAAGAAGCTCTAAGCAAACAGCCAAAGTGCTTAGCAGCTTTCACAATTTCCATGACTTTCTCCACATTCTGTCTCCATGTCTGAAATTTGTCGATTGATTCATGGATCTACAGATAAACATTGAATTACTTGTTCTTGCCATGTCAGTCAAGCTGTCCAGGGAACATCTGATAACATGGAAGATAAGAGAAAGGCATTTGAACCCAAGAAAGAGGGGAGCAGAAGGATTCAGTGTACCATAAAAAGGAAATGCAAAGTGTACCTAATGAAAAGGGTCAATGCACCATACAAAAAAGACAAAACAAATGAAAAGAGTGTACTAAAGAAAAGAGGTCAAAGGGGATTATAAAATCTACCCACCAACAACAATTTCTTTTGGGAACAAACTTAGCTTACCAACTAATGAAGGAAAATTTCAAGCTCACAAAGTGTATTATAGAATTCTTTTCATAGATGGAGATAACATAAATTTATATAATTTAATTATTTTATAATAACTAGACATGATTGGTTGTTATGTGCTTCTAATGCCATATCTTGCCATGTTGATTATATGATCAAAAGCACCTGTCCTTCATGCCTTCATGGGCGGTGCTAATTTGGCATCTTTAGACAAAAGCAAGATAATTAAACAATTTTCTTTCTTTTTTCTTTTGTAAAGGAAAACGACTGTTAGAATTCAACAATGGATATATCATATTGCTATTATTTGTTCTTGATTTCTTGCCACTCTGGTGAACAAGAACAATATGAAGTAGCAATATCATTTTGTTCAATATGGTCATATTCAACCCATCTTTAACTAGCATGAACATGTATATATATACTACTTGACTTTGAGTTTTCAACTAAACATCTATACAATTCCTTTTTTTAACTATTTTTTATATATTTTTATCATTTTTTAAACTAACTAAAGTCTTAAAAAATAAAAATATGGGGGTTTTTTTTTTTAGATCGAGAAAAACTTATTTTCTAGTATTTGAAGATAATCTCATAATACCAAAAGAATTGTTTTTAGATAGGTTAATATCCAACTATACAAAATGCAATAATCTTCCCATTATTTCTTCTTGGCAAGTTTAGATTGGATTAGGGAGAACAACAAAAATAATAATGCAAAAAGCCCCAATAATTGATGCCAAACTATTGAGCTAAGTGTAGCTTGCAAGCAAAAACTTTAGAATTTTGCAAAGGACAATAATAGGGGAAAAATGCAAAAAGCTTATTCAAAGGCCACAAAATGAGGCAGGTGCACACCCAACTGAGGCCAGAGAAAGTCAAATGTTTCAACATCAAAGCATGTAAATCCACTTTGGGTTAAATGTTATCACACACAAGAAAAAAACAACAGTGGCCCCATAAGAGCAAACTTGGTGGTTTGCTTGCTTTGACTCATCCATTATAACGTCAAAAGTCTCATAATTCACCCCATTCAATCAACTGTTCCAATCGACTCATTAAACATGGCAGGAATAGTCTATTTTATTTATCATTTTTTCTTTTTTGGGTTGGGGGAGAAAATAATATTAGCAGTATAATAGCCATACCAGCCTCTCAAATGGGGATATGGACTTGATCAAATAGTAACTTGTTAAATAATTAACAACAACTATCATCAATATCTTAGCTAGCTATCTCAACTGTTTTGGAGAGAATAAAAGTTTGAGTTATGGTTTATCTTATAAATATATTAATATTTGCCTAAATCCATATAATTTTTTAAATACAGATAGACTTATCATATAGGAGCTTGTCACATACATAACAACAACTAATTAATCAACTATTTTGAAGAGAAAATTTCATGGACATAAATAAGTAACCCTAAAACCCAATACCCAAATCTATATTAACGTGATTAAATCAGGTTAAATATTTTATATATAAAAAAAATCCACCAACAAGAGAAGAGATATCCCAAAATATAAATGATATGCACAACAGCAAAAGAAGTGTCTAATTTGATAAGAGAGTGCTTTGCAAAGTGGAGGCTGGAAATCTTGACAACCACACCTGGGAGATGGAGAGGACCCCAGCAGCCTATATGCAAAATATGTTAAAAGAAATAATTTAAACATTCTTTTCATTTGGCTTTTGCCCACCATCTAAGTATTGTAACATTCTCACACGTATAAAAAGAGTAGATAGTACTATACAAATGTGATTACTAGGACAATTTTAATGTTATTTTAAAAGAAAACTATGTGATGTTTGAGGGAAACCGTCAGCAATGACAAAGCATGTGTAATGTGGAAAAACTAAAGAAAAAAAAATAAAAAATTTATGGTGTTATAGTAGTGGAAATCATAGGTGTAAAATGGGGATAACCTTACTATGTCAGAAATGGCATATCATTTCATCATTGACTAGGGGTTGGAAGGGGAATGAGGTTTTATTCAAAGTTATCATTGTGAGAAAGACCAATGGGGTTTTGCCCATTTTCATTAAGGACGGTAAGGAATGGATGAAAATGGAAAAGGGCTTGCCTAGCTAGGTGAAAATGCAAATTTGACCAGCTCCTAAAGTGTACTATGTAATGATTATGGATGAAGAAAATAAGATTTTGTGCAGCACAGTTGTTTGGACTTTCCCTTAGCATAACACATCTGACTGGCCATCTGTTTTACTTCTTTGAATCTATTATCTAGATCCTAACTAAGATGACAAATTTGACCTGGATGGGATGAAATAATAATTTATGATGGTAAAAAGTTATGTTATCTACAAGAAAAAGTACTTGGGTAAGTTAGGTGTAGAAGAAAACCCATTCATTCCATGACCAAATTCTGAGTAATTCAGAATTTGAAGTTGACTTGAGCACAGATTTTATACTTATAATAACAATATAGAGGGGAGACAAGATGGAGAAATATCATTAATTTTTTGACATGAGGGGGGAGGGAACATAGAGATAGCCAGTTTCCCAATGTGCAGGGGAGGAGGGAGAAAACTAAGGCAACCCATAAACCATCCCTGGCAGCTTCTCTAGCTAGGAGAACAAAATCATGTTGGTTTTATTCCAAGAAGTTTTCAAGTCATAGTTTATTACTATTGAAAGAATCTATGAAGTCTAGCAACTCACAACTTGAATTATATAATTGGTTATTTTAATCGTTTTACACTTCTTTTTTTGGCCAAGAACCTCTTTAGAGTTTCGGTTCATGTATAAGGAGTGGAAGAGTTTAAATTGGCGTGTAAATTTTGTAGAGTTACCTCAAATTAAACAAAAGTTGGATTTATATTTTAACTTCAATTCCACTAGATGTGATAGTGTAGAAACCTACTCATGTATTAAAATAAGGAAGAGTACTAACAACTTAAGTCATTGGTTTAGTACATGGTAACCTTGTTTCTATTGTAAGCAAGTTGATGGCTTAAAAATTCATCAATTTCTAGACTATAAACCACCCTATGCACCTAACCTAGATTAAAATTGGTTGGCTGTAAGCCATGGGAGTGCACTGAAACCCATAACAGAAGCCTTTTCAGTCGTGGAAAAGAATGAGAAAAGGAGGAATAAAAGTATAAAACCCTGAAAGAAAAGAGTTTTAAGAAAAAAAAAACAGAGTTCCGGTTAACTTTTTTGAAGCACTAAAAAAAAATGCAAAGAGATGGAGTGAGAGAGAAGAGAAAAAAGAGCACGGTCATGCTTTGTCGGCCATCCCTTTCCTACATATCCTTCACATCTCCACCAAGCAAAAGAAAGATTTTCTTCAAATCATTCTGAACATAGACAAATTGAAAACACTTGGCCTTTCTAAGTTGCTTTTAACATAATCCTAGAAAAAGAAAGCTGTTAGTTTATTGAACTTTGAGTCCATATCACAAAAGACCAATAAGAAACTGCATAGAAGAAACAGTTCATATTTAATGCAGCCCCAGTTCATAGTTGCAATCAAAGTTTGAGCCTCGGAGGTTTCCTTGTATAAATATTTTCTGGGAAACTCATAAAACTTTTCCTGCAGTAGTTGTTTTCCTTGGAAGGGTTCTACATGAACTCCATAGAGGTATGTCAAAGACTTTCTTTTTGTTGTTCTATTGTTTAAGTTGTATAGAGTTGTTTACTGTTTATTCCATGCTTTAATTCCATTCATCTTATAACTTATGTATATATATTGATAGTTTGAAACTCTCCTTTCAACTTCAGGCTGGGTTTGTGGGAACCTGATGATCATGTCATGGGAGTAGATTTATATGTATCTGGATAGTTCATGTTTCTGGGATTTGGTTTGAGTCCTTTCAGCCTTAATATTTCTATTCTTCATGTGAATGCACCTTTGGATATGGAGAGATCATTATCATGTAGACTGTTCACTGTTTTTATTCTTATTCATGTCCTTTGGGTTCATCAATCCATAGGGCTCAACTCTGAGGGTCAATATCTTCTTGATATTAAGAGTAACCTTGTTGACAAGTTCAATTTTCTGGGTAATTGGAACCCCAATGATCCAACTCCTTGTGGCTGGGAAGGTGTGAATTGCACCACCCTTGATTATTACAATCCTGTAGTCCAGTCTCTTAATTTGAGTTCAATGAACCTTTCTGGTTTTTTGTCCCCAAGCATTGGTGGATTGGTTCAGTTGACTTCCCTTGATCTTTCTTCCAATGGGTTGTCTCGGAACATTCCTAAAGAGATTGGAAATTGTTCAAGTTTGGAGGTTCTCAATCTAAACAACAACAAATTCGAAGCCCATATTCCCAAAGAACTAGGCAGCCTTTCTTGTTTGGAAACTCTAAATATATTCAACAATAGATTATCAGGGCCTTTACCTGAAGAGATTGGAAATCTTTCTTCTTTGACACAATTGGTTGCATATAGCAACAACTTTAGTGGATCATTGCCGAGTTCTCTTGGAAACCTTAAGAGACTGAAAAGTTTTCGAGCAGGGGAGAATTTGTTGACAGGAAGTTTACCATCAGAAATAGGTTCATGTGAGAGCTTGCAATATCTTGGTCTTGCACAAAACGCATTGACCGGCAAAATACCAAAAGAGATTGGAATGCTTAAGAACTTGAAAGAGTTAATCCTTTGGGATAATCAGCTCTCAGGGTCCATTCCACAGGAGCTTGGAAATTGTACAAATTTGAGCATTCTTGCTCTCTATGACAACAAGCTTGTTGGAATGGTACCCAAGGAGCTTGGGAACCTTATGAATCTCAAGTGGTTATACCTCTACAGAAACCAATTGAATGGAACAATTCCAAGGGAGATTGGGAATCTTTCTTTTGCAGAAGAAATTGATTTCTCGGAGAATATGTTAACTGGAGAGATACCAGTTGAGTTCAGCAAGATAAAGGGGTTGCGTTTGCTTTATCTTTTTGAGAACCAGCTTACAGGTGTTATTCCTGTTGAGCTTACCACTTTGAAGAATTTGACAAGGCTTGATCTCTCCATAAATTCTCTCGCTGGTCCTATTCCTATGGGATTCCAATATCTGACAGAATTGATCATGTTGCAGCTCTTTGACAATTCATTGAGTGGTAGCATTCCTCAAAAACTCGGGGTTTCTAGCTCACTTTGGGTAGTTGATTTATCAGACAATCAACTAGAAGGAAGTATCCCTCGTCATCTTTGCAGAAACTCTAACCTGATCTTTCTGAACCTGGGGTCAAACAAGCTTACTGGAAACATCCCATCTGGTGTTACAAACTGCAAAAAACTAGTTCAACTTCTTTTAGTTGGAAACAGCCTGACAGGAAGTTTTCCATCTAGTCTGTGCAAATTGGTAAACCTGTCTGCGGTTGAACTGGACCAGAACAAGTTCAGTGGACCAATTCCTTCGGAGATTGGAAACTGCAAAACCTTGCAAAGGCTACACCTTTCATATAACTACTTTACATCAAAGTTGCCAAGAGAGATTGGTAATCTTTCCCAGTTGGTGACCTTTAACATCTCATCCAACTCTCTCACTGGAACCATACCACCAGAAACTTTTAACTGCAAAATGCTTCAACGACTTGATCTCAACCGGAATAGATTTACAGGCAATTTACCTGAGGAGGTGGGAACACTATCTCAGTTGGAGCTTCTCAAGCTTTCAGACAATCATCTGTCAGGGGTAATAACTCCAGCACTAGGAAATCTCATTCGTTTAACTGAGTTACAAATGGGTGGCAACTCATTTTCCGGTAATATACCAGCTGAATTAGGTGCCCTCTCCAGCTTGCAAATTGCATTGAATCTCAGCTATAACAATCTCTCTGGAGTAATCCCTCCTGAGCTTGGGAACCTTGTTTTACTGGAAAACCTTCTGCTCAATAACAACCATTTGACTGGTGAAATCCCAGGTTCTTTTGGGAATCTATCAAGCTTACTCGGATGCAACTTTTCCTATAATGACTTAAAAGGGCCTATACCTTCTCTACCACGCCTCCAAAACATGTCTACCAGCAGCTTTTTTGAGAACAATGGTCTCTGCGGTGGACCTCTTGATGGTTGTAATCCACTACCATCTTCATTCTTTCTTCTTCCAGATACAGAAAATAAAGGTACCCGTTTAGGTAAAGTTGTGGCTATAGTTGCAGCAGCCGTTGGTGGGGTTTCTCTTATTTTAATAGTAGTTATTATATATTTCATGAGACGCCCTGTTGAAATAGTTGCTCCTTTGCAAGAAAAACCTTCTGCTGCTCGAGTTTCAGACATTTACTTTTCCCCAAAGGAAGGATTCACTTTCCAGGACTTGCTTGCAGCCACTGACAATTTTGATGAGCGCTTTGTTGTTGGTAGGGGAGCTTGTGGAACTGTATATAAAGCCGTCTTACCAAGGGGTCATGTGATTGCCGTTAAGAAGCTTGCATCCAACAGGGAGGGCAACAATAACGTGGACAACAGCTTCCGCGCTGAAATTCTAACATTGGGGAATATCAGGCACCGAAATATTGTGAAGCTTTATGGTTTCTGCTACCACCAAGGTTCCAATCTGCTTCTTTATGAATACATGTCAAGAGGCAGTTTGGGAGAGCTGCTTCATGGGGCATCTTGCAATCTTGATTGGAGGACAAGATTCCTGATTGCCTTGGGGGCTGCTCAAGGTCTTGCTTATTTGCATCATGATTGCAAGCCTAGAATTTTTCACCGCGATATAAAGTCCAATAACATTTTGCTTGATGACAAGTTTGAAGCTCATGTTGGTGACTTCGGATTGGCAAAAGTTATTGACATGCCTCAATCCAAGTCAGTGTCTGCAATTGCAGGTTCTTACGGCTACATTGCTCCAGGTAAGCAATCTCTTGTAACCCTTTCATTTACAATTTATTTGTTTGAAGTTTAAAACTTCTGCTTCTTTTTGGCCAAATCATGCTGTCAATATAAATATCAGAAGTAACATCATGCTTGAACTAGTGAATAAATCCATCAGCGGTGCTAGTTTTACTGTTATACATATCCAAGTTGATGAGTTCCATGTTTACATGCTTAAAATCTGTTGCAAAAGGATAGTGAATATATGAAATTCTTGCTCGAAATATTGGCATTTATGGCTTCCATACTCTGCCATCAAATTTTACTCCATCAGAACGTTGCAATCATTTAAGACATTTTAACTGCTAAGCATGGTTTTTTTTTTTTTTTTTGAAAGGTTGATAAGCGTGGTTATTTAAATGCAGAATATGCATACACCATGAAAGTCACAGAGAAATGTGACATCTATAGCTATGGAGTTGTCCTATTGGAGTTGCTGACAGGCAGAACACCGGTTCAACCTCTAGACCAAGGCGGTGATCTGGTAACATGGGTGAGAAATTACATCAGAGATCATTCATTGTCACCAGGAATACTTGATGCTCGGTTGAATCAACAAGATGAGAGTACCATCTCTCATATGATAATAGTCCTGAAAATTGCTTTGATATGCACAAGCATGTCTCCTTTTGAAAGACCAACAATGCGGGAAGTTGTTTTGATGCTCATCGAGTCCAACAGGCGCGAAAGCCACTTCGATACCTCACCTAGTCATGACACTGATTGACTTGGATGAACCCTGATATATTGTAGGTATAATAATTTTGATTAACCAGGATGATTTTTTTTTTTTTTTGTGTTTACAGCTGTATTTATAGAAAATAGCAGACTCTCCTCGTATATTCCCTCATACATAGAACATGATCCTCACTCTTATTACAGTCTTACTCTTTGCCTATCGTATGCATGGGAATGTGATCACCTTGCCTACCAGGGATTAAGAAGTAACATTCTCCATGTGACCTACCCCTTTATCCCTGTTTACTCACATGTCAGAACCTCCAATTATGAGGTTGATCTATCCTCCAATTGGACTGTATATAAAGTTAACAGAAAGGAATGAAGAAGATGGATTCTTAAGGAGGTGAACTGACCATCTAAAAAGGCGCAATGCCACCTTCACCAACCCACCACGTACCACCCAATTTGGGAGTTGATAAGCACTGAGCAGCAAAAGAAAGCAACCTATGGCAGGCTTCAAATCATACTTTTACGTAAGCAAATCAGCACCTTTATTCCTTATAGCCACAAATAGTTGGATCACCACGCGGCAGGCATATGCCACCGAAGTCACATCCACACTCTCTCCTCCGTTTTGTCAAACTCGAAATATAGTGTAGCATTGGCTGCTGCGGACTTTCCTAGCTTTCAAACTAATTGTAATACTCATGTATCATATGACATCTCACCCTTTCACCCTTTCAGGTTTGGAATCATAATCTTCTGACGTCTGCAAGTACAAATATGAAGGTGGTAAATTTCATATAATATTCTGTGGGTTTTTTTTATTAATATTGTTTATATAACTAATTTTGTTTAATAAATTTATCAAAATACTCCAATTCAAAGTTAATTTATTTGTTTACACTTACAGTATATTTATAATTTTTTAAATAAAATTAACAATCTAATCCTTTTGAGAACAGAATTTATTTATAGAGTGTTTATTGAGAAAAAAAATATCTATATAATATTCAATTGAGTAAAAAAAACACAAAATTCATGTGAATGAATAGTTTTTTTTTCTTTAAAAAATTTTGCCAATAATATTTAAAAGAAAAATAGTATTAAAGATTTGGGTTGAAAAGGAATGGGCCTAAAGTGTCGCTTAGCTGGGCCCAAAAATGGAAATAATGAAAGATATTAAACTTCCAATCTGTTATGGGGAATTGCCAAAATTTTGATTAGAAATCATAGTCTAAATTAGGCCACATTAGTTAATGAAAAAAATACCCATACCAAAAATTATTTATTTGAATTACCATTAACATATATATTTTTAATTCCAATATGTCAAAGTCATTAAACCCTATGACTAAATTGACAACAATTTGCATTCAAAAAAAATATTGACAGCAATTTATTTTGATAATGTCTCTTTTTTTAAATAAATAAATAAATAATTTTGGTTTTGAAAAGAGATAAGTTTAAAAGGGCTATTTGAATCTGAACATTTGCTAATAAGATGGGAGAGATCTCTATATTCCATGAGATGTGAGAGCTCTATTTTTTCTTTAGCTCTTTAATTAAGATGGAAATCCAAAAATAAGTGAATAAGCAGCATTATCAAAGGTATAGTATTATTTTGTGGCCAAGGATAAGCTTTAAGTCCCTCATCATTTGATTCCAAATTTCCAATTAAATTATTTGAACTTGATTATACATGGATTCAAAAAAAATATACTTGTCATTTTTATACACAACGAATGATTAATGTCCGAGATAAAACATGTTAATCTCATTTTTTTGGCATGTTATCCAAAAATGTCTCTGACTTATTTAAAAGAATTCAAATTCTTTTTCCCTTATTATGTTTAATTGAATTTTTATATTTTATTTTGAGTTAAAAAAATTCTTTTGACTCATGGTGGACTAATTGTTTTTAGTTAAAATATTTTTTGTCATTATATGACACATGCTAATGTAACATATTAATATATTATAATGATGATAATGATGTAGCATATTGACCTCAATTCATGTGAATTATGTTTTGACTTATATAATTAATTAATTATAGATCATAAGAGATTATTTGATTTAAAATAAAATATAAAAGTTTTAGGAAATACAATAAAAAATAAAAATTTATTTCAATTCTTTTAAATAAATTAGAGGTTTTTTTCAATTATTTTGTCATTTATTTTTTCAAAAAAATTTTAACAATCTAGAAATTTAATGTCAAAGTTTTATATTTAAATTTTGAGATAAACAAGATGAAATGTACGAGATTATCGAAAAAAAAAGTTATATTTATTTAGATACGTAAAAATAATTAACATAAAATATTCTTTTCTAATACCTCAATCTATAAAAATTCTTTACAAAAAAATTAGAGAATTATTATAAAAACTCTTTTAACCAAATTAATCATAAGTTTAATAAATTACAATGTAACATATTATTTAGAATTTCATATCCACTTCAATTTTATTAAAATAATTTTGAAAAATTTCCTAAAGCACATGTCAATTTCATATATTTTTTTTTGAGAATGATTAGTATTAAATCCAAAAATTTATCCTAAAATTTAGGCACATATTATGCTAAATGTATCTTAGAGATCACGTAGAAGTTTCTCGAATTTTTCCTTTTTCAATCCATGACAATAAATAGAAAAATTAATTATTAAAATTCGAAAGTTTATTTTATTTCTAAATTTACCTAAAAATTTTACCTATTTAAGAGAGCAAAAGTAGAAGTAGAAAATCTACGGAACTGATCTTCAAACAACATACGTGTCAGTAACAAACCGAATCTACTTTTTTTGTTGTCCCCGTACCACCTAACGTCTAATTCTCCTCCGTACACGTACATATCAACGGCTCAGATTTCATCTCCCTTCTCTATATAAACTCTCCGACAACAGTCTCGCAAAATAGAGGAAAACTAGCTGAACAAAAAACCATAAAAAAGAGAAGAAAAGAAAAGAAGAAGAAAGCTCGACACAAGACGGGGGCGTGTAATCGAGTGCACTTCTTCTTGGGTAGCGGTTCATTCTCAGCCGTTTGATCTGATTGATTGATCTGATACACTTTCGAAACATTTTGCCTATTTCTTTTTGCTGTTTGATGATTGGATTTAGTTGAGGGAGATCGGAGATGTTGTCGTTGCAAAACGGAGTAGGGATCTCTAGGGCTGCTCCGTACGGCTCCGGAGTCATCGATCGAGCTGATGACACCACCGCCTCTGCGGCGGCGGCAGCGGCGGCTGCCGGAAAAGCAGCCGTTTATGCTGTGAAGCCGGAGCGGGCCTCTTCGCTTGGTATTGTGCCTCATAAAGGACATGATTCACATGAAGGTTAGTTTCTTCATTGTTTTTAGATATCAATATTCTTTCTAAATTATTGTTATTTCTTAGTTTTTTGGAGCTTCAATTTTCAATTTTTTCCTAAAAAAAAGGATTTTTAAAGCATGAAAATATTAGATTAATTGATTTCCCTCTTTTTCCTTTAACTTTTTCTTAAAGGAAGTTTGATTATAAAAACTTCTTTTTTGATTTTTAAAAATATATTTTCAGTTAGATCTGCTTTTTTTAATATTATTTGTTTGATACATAAATTTTAGACTTTTTATCCTTTCTTTTAACGAATTAATGTATTATCATTATTTTTATTAATTTTGAAAATTGATAAATTCGAAAATTTAAGCCTTTTTGAAGAATTTACTGTAATTTCCATTGTTAAATTCAAAATTGACAATGTGATGGTTTTTTGTTCCAATTGCTGACATGGCGGGTGCTTTGGCTTTGATGCAGTTGATGAAGATATGCACTTGGCTCTAGCTCATCAAATGTATAAATCTGGAAACTATAAACAGGCATTGGATCATAGCAATTCTGTTTACGAGCAGAGCCCGCTTCGTACTGATAATCTGCTTCTTTTGGGTGCTATTTATTATCAGGTTAAAGAGATTTTTTTTGTCTTCTTTTATATGGGATCATCTAGTTGTGTAGTTTTATAATCATTTTGTGTAAGTTTGCAGTTGCATGATTATGATATGTGCATTGCTAAAAATGAAGAAGCCCTTCGAATTGAGCCTCGTTTTGCTGAGTGTTATGGAAACATGGCAAATGCGTGGAAGGTACTTGTTAATCTTTATATCAATCTTTTGAAGCTAAATTAACATTGACTCTTATAAAAGATGGGTCTTTGAAGTACTGATGGAGGCGAATGTTTTCCTTTATGTGTAGGAAAAAGGCGATATTGATGTAGCTATTCGGTACTATATGATTGCTATTGAGGTTTGTATTTGTTTATACAACTTCTCTTTTGTTAGTTAAGTTTTATCTTCCTCCTTAGCTAACGAAATCTTTTGTTAGTTCATTGATCTTTGTTTGAACTTCCATTGCTGCAGCTCCGACCTAACTTTGCTGATGCATGGTCAAATTTAGCTAGTGCTTACATGCGAAAAGGGAGATTTAATGAGGCTGCACAGTGTTGCCGTCAGGCGCTTCAATTAAATCCACTTTTGGTATTATTTTTATCTGGTTGTACGTTATTATAATCCAGTTAAATATTCTAAACTTCTAATCAAACTGGAGTTTCTATTGATTTTTTGTTCTTGGTTCTTTAACAACTAAGTGAAATTCAGTGTTAAGGTTTCAGTAAAATTTTCTGACCTATGCTTATTAATTGCTTAACAGGTTGACGCTCACAGTAACCTTGGAAATCTGATGAAGGCACAAGGGTTGGTGCAAGAGGTTAGTGTCAAGACATGACATGTTTATACTGTTTGATAGCCCATCTAAGTAGTAGCCTGGAATGTCAATTCTTGGGCTATGGAATTCTGGTAAATGATATAATTCTTGCCTTTGGCAACTACCATGTTGAACATATGCAATTAGGGTTTGGTTAGACCTCGTTCTATTCATGTTATGGAGGAATTGGACTAATCTTTTGCCCACTGTGAGTGTGTATGCTCATTACTGGGTTAACCTGGCCTAGACTCTTACCATCCTGCCCAAACAAAATGCGAGAGGAAAACATCCTTCCCATATTTAGATTTTCGTAGTGTCTCTCTTTATCCGGTAAGTACTGATGGAAGTAATTCATGTGTGGAACTGTGTCTCGATATCACAGTTCAATACAGATATCAAGTTGTTATCTACAGGCCAGGGCTCAGTTGATGGTTGCTCTTGTTGTAACTTCCATCTGCAAAGACTCGAAATTGTCAGAATCTAATGTTTTGTGCAGGCATACAGTTGCTACCTTGAGGCTCTACGGATACAGCCAACTTTTGCCATTGCATGGTCAAATCTTGCGGGTCTTTTCATGGATTCGGGTGACTTAAATCGAGCCCTTCAGTATTACAAGGTATGCATAATCACCTATCTATCATTGTTTCTTTTGTTGTTTTTAAAACATGCTGTAATTTTCCATTGTCCTGTTTGCGAAAGATATGATATGACAAATTTTTCGTGTGCTGGTTGTTTTTAATCATTTTCTGTGAGATATAATCTACCATTTTCTCCCCCTTTCCCCCAGTTTTAGGTTTGAGAACTCTTGTCATGCAGTTATACTGATTTACATTTGTAAATTTCAAATTTCAGGAAGCTGTTAAACTCAAACCCACATTTCCGGATGCCTATTTAAATCTTGGGAATATTTATAAGGTAAGCCGTCTTGCCCTGTGCTCATAATGTTGGCTTGCTGCAAATGCCTGGACCAGTCTTCTTGTATTCGAGAAAAACAAGATATCTCTTCTACTTTTTTCCAGGCTTTGGGAATGCCTCAGGAGGCTATTGTTTGTTATCAGCGTGCTGTTCAGACTCGGCCAAACAATCCAATAGCTTTGGGTTAGTGCTACTACATCACATAGACCCCATTATATATGCTTAATCTTGTCCTTGATGAAAATTTGAAAGTATGAGATGTTCTATGGATTTTTTTTTTTTAATTTCCATTGTTGTGTTTAGGCAAAGGCAGCAAGGCCTGTTAGGTATTTTCTTTGACGCTATAATTTTTTTTTTGGTGCAGTAGCTTTCCTTCCCTCTTTTAATTGCTTATTTTCTTTCTTATATATTAACCCCAAAGTCACTAAATTTGTCGTTGCTGTGTATGGAAGGTGGGGTTCTAGCTGACATGATAAAACTGTGATTTATAGACCTTGTTATGATCTGTTACTTGGCTGAATATTTTTATTCTTAAAGCTATATGGATTTTTATAATATTATAACGATAGTCATATTAATTATGTTATTGAAGTAAGAAGTTATATGACCATATGGTGCAGGGAATCTGGCTAGTATGTACTATGAGCGAGGTCAACTGGATATGGCAATCCTTAATTATAAGCAAGCTATTGCCTGTGATCAAAGATTTTTGGAGGCTTACAATAATTTGGTTGGTTTTCTTTATTTGTGTCATCAGATATAAATATTATTGGTAGTTTCTATGCTTCGCTTTAAAGTAGTTGCTAACTGAATTTGCTTTTAATCAATGACTTGAAGGGAAATGCATTGAAAGATGTGGGTCGTGTTGATGAGGCGATTCAATGTTATAATGTAGGTTCTTTACTTGGACATATAAGTTTTATTTTCTCTCATTTACTGTTATTGATCTTTTTAGCTTAACTTTTTTCATTATTGGGTGAAGCAATGTCTCACTTTGCAACCTAATCACCCTCAAGCACTTACCAACCTTGGGAACATATATATGGAATGGTACGCTATCATCAATTTCTTGATGTCTAAATGATCAAATTGTTCAGTGCGTGATGAGTTTTTATTGAATGGGATTGATGTCTTGGAATTTGCAGGAACATGGTTGCTGCTGCTGCTTCTTACTATAAGGCTACGTTGGCTGTCACGACTGGGTTGTCTGCTCCATTCAACAACCTTGCTGTAATTTATAAGCAACAGGTTGTTCTTGGGTGTTCAATTTTCTGTTTTTGCTTTGATGCAAAATGGATGTTAGAGAGTCCCCTTCTTTCTTTGCCTCTGGTATTTAATGAGTATCCTATTTCTACTGTAGGGAAATTATGCAGAAGCTATATCTTGTTACAATGAGGTTTTGCGGATTGATCCCTTGGCAGCTGATGGGCTCGTAAATAGGGGTAACACTTACAAAGAGATTGGTAGAGTGAGTGAAGCAATTCAAGATTACATTCGTGCTATTAATATCCGGCCAAACATGGCTGAAGCCCATGCAAATCTGGCTTCTGCTTATAAGGATAGGTATTTTTCTTTGTTTCCAATCTTATTTTTCTGAGTAACCTTTGTAGCTCAAGGGAAAAAAAAAACCATTGGGGTTGATTTTTCATCCAAAATGAGGAAAAACAAATTCGATGCATTCAACTTAAATGCTATTTATGAGATCTTGTAACATTTGTTCTATTGGGGTGAGGAAAGTGCTTTTTTACATTTAACAATTTGGTGATTTGAGTTGGCTTTACTTGTAATTCAGCGGACGTGCGGAGGCTGCCGTCAAAAGCTATAAGCAGGCATTGCTTCTTCGACCTGATTTCCCTGAAGCTACATGTAACCTCCTACATACGTTACAGGTATTGATCATGGCCTGAGTTTCAATGCACTATGGAATTGGTTTAAGTTAGCTCAAAAAGTAACATTGCTATCCCTAGGTAAAAACTACATTTACATGCATTAGATGTCACTTTGGTGGAGTTTGGTACATTACAATGCAATGTGATTACAAGTAATGTGATTGCAAGCAATGTGATTACAGAGAAAATAACATTACAGTGTTTGGTATGTAAGCAAAATAATGATTAAAATGCAGGGAAGATAACATTGTAGTTTTGGTTTACAAGTACTTTAGTGGGAATGTAATGTTAATTGTCAAAATTACCCTTAATTATTAAAATATAAGTTTAATATATTTATATTTTATTATTAATTTTTATATAATATCATTTCTTAAATATATTTTTAATATCATATATTTTATTTTATTTACTATTATAATTTTATATTTTATTTTTAATATATTTATATTTTTGTTATTAATTTTTATATAATATCATTTCTTAATATATTTTTAATGTCATATATTTTATTTTTATTTACTATTATAATATTTATATTTTATTTTAATATATTTATATTTATATTATTAATTTTATATAATATCATATTTTAAATATATTTTAATGTCATATATTTTATTTTTATTTATTATTATAATTTTATATATTTTATTTTCATTTCTTTAATATATTTTTTATATTATATATTTTATTTTAATTTGTTTTACCTATATTATATAAATGTTAATTTTTTATATTTTATTTTATTTTAATTTTATTCTTATATTATATTTTATTTAATATTTTTATTTTAATTATAATATTATAAAATATTTTTAATAAGGTAATAAAATTGAAGGGTAAATGTTTTTAAGAACATGAGTGCAATGTAATGTGATTGCATGGTTTTGGACTGCAATCACATTACATCCATTGGCTGAATGTGATTGCATTGCAATCTTACATTACAGTGACTGTTTACAAAACAAACACTGCAATGTAATTTAATAAGCCACATTACAGGTAATGTGCTTTACATTGCAGTGTACCAAACGGACCCTTTATGTAGTAGCAGAAAGCTCTCATTGTACATGCCGCTTTCTTTCAAGGCATTCAACCTTTTCTAGGTGATCATGTTCTGAGTGTATACTCCTAGTAATTCTAAGAGTAATGATTGGTTGATTGAACTAAGGCTAAGATTTATGTAGTTTGCTTCATTGGTTATCTTTTGGGATTACTTCCTTGGAACTGACCTTACTTCAAAGTAACTCTGTGGATGAACTGGTTTTATGGGGAGAAACATATCGAATTGGGATCAACTCATGTAATTTGATTTGTATTTGCAGTGTGTATGCAGCTGGGAGGATCGTGATAAATTGTTTACTGAAGTTGAAAGCATTATTCGAAGACAGATTAATGTGAGTATTGATATGTATTCATTTTTTTCTTCTTCCTTGTGATTTATGTTATGTTATCTATTTTTAAGACTGGCAACTACTTCAATAGTATTTCCTGTTTTTAATGCACTTAACCGCAATAATTTCTTCATCTCAGATGTCAGTTCTTCCTAGCGTGCAACCCTTCCATGCTATAGCATATCCCATTGATCCAATGCTTGCACTTGATATAAGGTATAAATTACTTTTCAAAGCACCATATGTAATTTTACTGTGGTGAACTAGAGATTTTTATTGATATTTCTTCCCTTCTCTTGCAGCCGTAAATATGCTGCTCATTGCTCCTTGATTGCATCTCGTTTTACTCTTCCTCCTTTCAACCATCCTGCTCCAATTCCTATTAAGCGTAATGGTGGAAATGAGAGGCTTAAGGTGGGTTATGTGAGCAGTGACTTCGGCAATCACCCCTTGTCACACCTCATGGGATCGGTATTTGGCATGCACAACAGAGAAAATGTTGAGGTTGGTGTTTTATTGTTTGTTGGGGGGGGTGGGGTTGAGTTTAATCTCATTGTATTACAACTCTCTGGCTTTTGTGCATCCTATCTTTCGTGGTTAAACATAGACACGAACATGGTGTTTGCAGGTATTTTGCTATGCCTTGAGTCAAAATGATGGCACTGAATGGAGACAGCGCGTCCAGTCTGAAGCTGAGCATTTTATTGATGTCTCTGCCATGTCATCAGATGTTATTGCCAAACTGATTAATGAGGATGGAATACAGATCCTTATAAACCTGAATGGTTACACTAAGGTATATCATATTTAAATTTTTTCATCTTTTGAGGAATCTAATCTTATTGTCAGAGGCTTGCTAAAGTGATGTTATTATAATGAAAAAATCAATCTAAGTTCCTTTCTCTTGATATTTTGTTTTTTGTGGTGCCCATTTTTATGTGACATATGGTGCTGAGAAGTCTGCTCTGTTTACATTTCTGAATTTTCAACTTTATGAATACGAAATTTTAATATGGAATGATTTCCCTGCTCAATAATACAGGGGGCGAGGAATGAAATTTTTGCCATGCAGCCTGCACCTATACAGGTTTCATATATGGGATTTCCGGGGACTACTGGGGCAAATTACATTGATTACTTGGTGACTGATGAGGTAGGAATCAGTGCTTCACATAGACCTTCAATGATTCATATGTTCTTTGTTTAACTTGCTATTGGTTTGCTTTCAGTTTGTTTCACCTTTGCGCTATTCACATATTTATTCTGAGAAGCTTGTTCATCTCCCGCATTGCTATTTTGTGAATGATTATAAGCAGGTGAGTTAGTGAACTCTTATGATGTGCTTTAATCTTCATTTAGACAACAAAGACCTAATTCTATGACTATCAATGTTTGCAGAAAAATCGTGATGTGTTGGAACCAACTTGTTTGCACAAGCGATCAGACTATGGTCTTCCAGAAGATAAATTTATTTTTGCGTGCTTCAACCAATTGTATAAAATGGATCCTGAAATCTTTAATACTTGGTAATATGAGGATGATCTCAAGTTAACGCATCTGATATCCATATTTTGTCTTTTCACTTATATACTTCTTTGATGGTTCAGGTGTAATATTCTTAAGCGTGTACCCAATAGTGCACTTTGGCTTCTCAGATTCCCTGCTGCTGGAGAAATGAGACTGCGAGCATGTAGGTTCTACTATATCTTATTTTCTTATAAAAATGTAACATTCATAATGTGGGTTTCTTTATTGGTGATGTGGCTTTTGTTTCAGATGCTGTGGCACAAGGGTTACAGCCAGAGCAAATTATTTTCACTGATGTTGCCATGAAACATGAACATATCAGGCGTAGTGCTTTAGCAGATCTATTTCTTGACACGTAACTATTTTCTTCCCTTCTCTCTTTCATTGACAGCATTATTTTGATCTGCATTTCAGTAATGATGCTTGCATTATTCTTCTTTGTAGACCTTTATGCAATGCACATACTACTGGCACGGATATATTATGGGCTGGTTTACCTATGGTGACTCTGCCCCTTGAGAAAATGGCTACTAGGGTTGCTGGATCACTCTGTCTAGCTACTGGCTTGGGGGAGGAGATGATTGTGAACAGGTACGTGTTTGGAGTGTGTGGATTTGTATGTGGACATATTAAGTTTGATGGTCGTTAGATTTTGCAGTCAAGTTGGGCTGTATAATTCTCAAAATAATATGCCATTATGTAACACTTATGTTATTTTCATTTCTTCCTGCTTTACAGTATGAAGGAATATGAAGAAAGGGCTGTGTCTTTGGCATTAAATAGACCAAAGCTCCAGGCTCTTACCAATAAACTCAAGGCAGCTCGTTTAAGTTGCCCTCTGTTTGACACAGCACGCTGGGTAAGCTTTAGTTAAAGTCTCTGTTCATATATATATATATATGTATATTGCATTACGGGGTATGATAAGTGCTTAAACATTTACGTGTAAACCATGGCAGGTGCGGAATCTGGAGAGGTCATACTTCAAAATGTGGAATCTCTATTGCTCAGGGCAGCAGCCCCAGCACTTCAAAGTCACTGAGAATGACTTCGATTTCCCTTATAATAGATAGATAGAGGAACAAACGGGATTGTAAATAAGAAGCAAGAGGATATAGTAGAAAAAAAGAAGAAGAAAAAACCTATTTAGGAAAAAGATTGTTTTAGAGTTTATTCACAATGGAGTTGAGATGTGTTTCTGATATTTTTTATGCCAGATGCATCAAAATCTCTTGTCTTGCCCTATATTCAGACCAAGCGGCAAAGACTTACTGGTAGAAGAAATGAAATTTACTACAAGTTTTAATCCCCCTAATCTTTTAATGTTTCTTGCATAGAGATTTAAAGTAGTGGTTGCTGATGGAGAAAGGTCAGAAATGGCGGCCAACAAAAATTTTTGCAGATGACTTTGTGTCTTTTCCCGATTTTTCTTCAGCCCAGAATAAGTTGCTTTACCCGGGACGTGGGTTCAATTCAATGAATGAAGGCTGTGTTCCATGTGATGGCAACAGGATAAAATTCATAAAGACATTGACCAAGCTTTTTGGATGGGATAGGCTTTGACGTGTCACTGCGCCGACCCAATATAACAATGAAGGTGTCGCCCTCTCTCTCTCTTGAATTGAATCAAACTTTGGGTGGATCCAGTTGTCTTCCAATAAAACGTGAAGCGGTTGTCCACTAGAAGTCTAAATCTCAAAAATTGCAGGCCCATATTGTTTCTGGATACGTCAAGAAAACAGTTTAGGGGCCAAATCTAAATTGATTAGTCGCCTGATCAAAAATAGTGGAAAACAAATCGGATAGGTATTGTCCTGAACCAAGAACGAACCAACCTAAGGCTGGTGGACAGCATCAATCCAGTCCCAGAAAATTGAATCGACAGTAACTTAGTGCTTCCTCCATAGGTAAAGTGATTTCATAGATTCCTGCGAACCCTTGGAGCTCTATCTGGGCGGCAATCAACATTTGTCTCAGGCGGAGTAATCCAAAGCAATAAAATTGTGGTTAAAGAAATCATCCATGCAATGATGGCTCTTATGCTGGTCATGGAGAAAGGCATGTGATCAGCTAGAATGGCCATTCTTGCTAGCACCCAAGGTGCCCCAGCAGTCAATATCTATCCATTACCGCAGCCAATATCCTTTTCCCACCTTATCCGTTTCAAAGAGTGACAAGCGAGACCTCGTATGGGTGAGTATGAGGAGTAATATCATTTTGGGAAAACAGACCAAATTGAAGTGAGTTCAGTTTTTTATATTTGATTACTATAGGTATTTGATTCGAATCCGAGCCATAAAGTAGATTTCTTCAGCAGTATCCCATTTCATTTTGACAAGAAAACCAGAACCTGAAGCAATGGAAATTAGGCATTGATGAATTGAGATAAATACCCAGCTTAGGCGGGGCAAAAGGCGTATCTATCCAAATTTATGAGTCGTTAAGACCTATCTCTGTTGCCCCATTTGATCTGTCTGAGACCAATCCATAGGATTTATAGCGAACATCTCAGATTGGATAGTTGAACTGGTTATTAGTGATATGAAACTCCTTTTCTTCTTGTTTTGATTCTTGAAATATATCCCATGTTTATAAGAGATATTATCACTCTTGTTGCCCATCTTCTTGCCTCTGAGTAGGCAGGGTTCTAAGGGAAAAAGAGAAAGCTAAAAAGGGGAGGAAGAGAAGAAAGAGAAGATATTACTTCCGAATGTCAATGGGATGTAAGCTCTGCTACAATGCACAGAACAAAGTTGCTTCAAAACTTTACTCCTCTCTGCAAAGGGATGCATAATTCCGATTTGCTCATCAAATTCGTCACTATTCCTTTGGTGAAATCTGCACAAGCATAGATCTCAACAAACTTCACAAGAAAGTGCAATCTTTAAGCAGAACGGTGAGCTATAAGCAAGTTGAAATCACGAAGCATACAGCTGAAAGACAGCAAGGATATGCATGCAAACATCACTACCAAAGTCGAGAACAAGAACAAGATGGATACCATGGAAGGTTGTAGTGTTTTAGTAACTATGTCATATTATTAAGCAGAGCAGTAGAGGAATGATAGGACGTGAACCACACATTGAGGAAGGCAAGAATGCAAGGGAGCTTTGAAGCACTACTGTGATATTGTTTAATCCTTGCAAAACAATTTGCCTTTAAAAACTGAAGTTTTATTAAAACACACTGTTACACAATTTCCTCAGCCAGGCAGTGGTGAGCATAGTTTGAGAACAGTCACAACAATATAAATTATTATTAAGCATCTGCAGGTCTAGCGGTTTAGTTTCTTGAGCATCACTACTCGTAAAAATCAAAATAACAGACTCTTAATCCCACTAGCAAATATTGCATGAAAATACTCACTGATTATCATTCACCAAACTGGTAATCCCAGATTAATGATAGCGATAATTGTGCTAGAAATTGCCCTAAACTCCTATGAATTATTATGCAACAATGAATTGACAAAAATTTTCTTCCAAGGAACAGACCTCGTTAAGCAAGGATATAAACTTACATATAACCGATTGAAGCTTAAAAGAGTGGAATATGAGAAATTCAATTAAAGGGAACTAATTTTGAGTGAGAGATGTGTGGTAAAAATTTAAAATGTATAACTAGAATGTGAATACCTAATAATTCTGAATTAAGAATTGCTCAAACTAAAGTAAGCGAAAATGAATTCTGAAGCAGGAACCCACCTTTCAGAGGTTAGCAGCAACATTGACCTGTTCGAGCATTGTGACAACATAATATGGTATAATCTTCATTTTCAATGCCAGCCTCAAACACCTCGAAGGGAAACCTCCAACTGCTCTATCCGCTTAGCCAAATCATGCTTCCCACAATTCTTTAAACCATCAGTAACCATATCAAAGCATCTTGAAATTGGTGCCAGTCCCAACTCAGTCATCTCCACCAAATAATTTGCTGCCTCCACAAACCTGCCTCCGCGGCCACACATTGTTATCAACATTGTATAGACTGGCCTATTTGGAGAATGACCCTTGACCTTCATCTCACCAAAAAAGCTAAATGCATCATCAAACTGCCCTTTCCTACACATTGCTTTGATTATTGGTGCATACAGACTAGGAAATGGCCTATAGCCATCCTCAATTGAATTATTCAAAAGTCTAAAGGCCTCATCAATCCTACCCACCTTTGAAGCTGCAGGTATCAAAATTTTGTAAGTATTTATATCTGGACAAAGCCCCAATTTACAGACACTATGATACATATTAATACAAAAATCAACCTCCCCAGAGTTACAAATTGTTTCCACCAAAGAATTAAATGTTCCAACGTCAGGCACAAAACCTTCCTTAGTCATTCTCCTTACCATTTCCTTGGCTGATTCAAGATACCCTGCATTCAACAAACCTTCAACTAACAAATCTCGACCTCGAACGGGAGGATTAAACCCCATCTTACTCATCTCCTCCAAGAACTCTTGTGCCTCCCTCATCTTCCCACCAGAACACCATCCGTTCACCAGAATTGCATATGTCCTCTTATCCGGTACCTCACCTTTCCTGATCATCCTCCTGATTAGAGCATATGCCCCATGGAACATCTTCACCTCACAAAGTGCAAAGAGCAATGAATTGTACACACTAACAGTTTGTTTGCAACCTAAACTAGTGCTTTTGTTGAAAACCTCCACAGCCTGATCCACGAGGCTGTTCTTCCCGTACTCTTCAATAACAAAAGAAAGAGTATCACAAGAAAGGCTAAGGTTCTGCTTTTGCATTTGTTGAATGGTTTTCCACATGGATTCATACTTTCTATGGCGAATGAGGATCTTGACTAGCTCCTCAAATTCAACAGACGTGGGGACGTAGTGGGAATGGGCCCAGGAGAAGAAGCGAAGAGATTCTGTAGGCGAGTTGGAGCAGGAACGAAGTACACGGAAGACAAGTTCAGAATTTACTGAAATGTTCATGCGGTTGAGAGTGCGCTCTGGATGCACTTCACGACGAATGATGTTGGAAATGTGGTGGATAGCTGCAAAATAGTCATCTTTTGAGACAGCAGTTGTGGAAACAGAAGCAATTTGAAGGGAATTTGCAGAGGTTAGGGTTGTGAGGGAACAGAGAATATTCTGTGATTGTTTTCCATATCTGAGGAGGAGCTTCATAGAATGGAGCATTTGGGCTAGAAATTACAGTAGCGGAACATCCATTTTGCCCTTGATGCCAGCAATTGATCAAAGCAAAAACAAAAAATCTGCAATTTCAAATAATTTGTTAATATAAGAAAGAGGGAATAAACAAATACCCAACATATGTAGGAACAAAGAGGATGCAAGTTAAGATGATCCAAATCGATGGTGAAGCAGATTACCGTCATAACTCAATAACATATAAGAGCAGAGCAAAACATGACCATTTTAAGTTCACTTGTATGGATCCATGGTTTTGCAATTTTAGCTGCTTAAAACCTAGCCCTCTAGGAGAAGAGAATTTTGAGAAGGAATTCAAGCTACAAGTACAGATTAGCTTGGTCTATCATAGAATCAGGAGTCTAAACATAGATAAGATTGAGAACCATTGTTCCCAACAGCTAATTCCCCCACACCAAACAGAACAACATATAAATGTGCACTCAGCTTCAGAAAATGGCATTCCTGAAAAAACATCCTACATTAACAACACATTTTATTTCCAATATTGTATGGTGACTCCAACGTGTACATTTCTTATTTCACTCTCATGTTCATTGAAATTGAGCATATTTCCAAGTTTTCAACAAGGCACAATAGGTAAAGGGATTGAAAAAGAAGAAAACAAACCAAATAACGTACAACACAGAATGTCATCACATCGCAAACATAGTTTAAGCATTGGATACAGTTTAAAATAACAGAACCCAGTTCGGAAAAACGAAAGCTTCAAATTTCAATACATGAAATGACATTTTCCAGGTAAAGCACTTATTTCATCCATCAAAAGCTAATACCCATTAGTAAATTCATCACTTTAGCCCATATTTGTAACTTTGAATAACAAAGAAGAGATTGAAAATGTTAAAGAACATAGAAGAGAGATTTAAAGGGAGGGACTTTGAACAACCTATTTAAGTTACAAGCTTGGAAATTGGAAGATAAAAGAGTAGAGAAGGAAAAGGCAACACAGAATGGAAGAAAGGTCACACCTTTTTGCAGCCGGAGTTGGAGATTGCAGAGGCAGAGAGAGGGAGAAACCAGCAAGTGTCTTTGCAAAAGCAGAGAAAAAAATTGCACTTTGGATCATTGGGCCTTGAACTGAGCCCAACCCATTTAAGAAATGAGTCTAACTTTAATGGGCTGATCTGAATGGAAAATACCAATCTAATTTTTTATATCACACATCTCATATTAATAAAAATTAAAATGAGTCTTCAATTTATAAATAATTGTTATTTTCAGTTGATAAATATATTTTTTGTGTTGATAATATAAATTATAACAAATGATATCAAAACTTATTTAACTCTTTACAGATATAATACTCTTATAACAGATATTAAAGTTGAGATAAATTTGGATCAAATTAAATCTCTTTATGAATAGGTGAAAGAATCAATATAATAAAAATGTTTTTAAATTTTTAAAAGGGAAAATAGTAATTCAAGCTTTTGGAGATTACTAATAAATTCATATATTATCATATGCTAATAAATTTAGATCGATCATAATATCATTTATTGTAAGGCGAGACAAATTCATCATTCAAAAAATATTATTAGTTAAAATTATTTTGGTTATTATTAAATCAAATATGTATACCAAAAATTCTTTTTTCTATTGTGCTATCATATGAGGTGTGCAGAAAATCATGTACACAGCTGAGTTATCTTAGGAAAGACAATTTTCAACTTTTAACCTTGGTTAACATGATCACCATAGGAAAATAGGCTAAGTTCCTTATCACATAATGACATTAATAAAATGTCAAATAAAATGCAATAAACAAGAAGAAGCACCCAAAACGGAGCTGGGAGACACAAGGGAATCAAATTGTGCAAGAAAGAAGCATAGAATAGTGGTTAAATTAAAGAATTATTGGGTGAAAGTGGCTTCAAATTCTGTAAATCCCTGAATTGCAATTTGTTAAGAGTACTAGTAAAATGGTTTAATCAGCACCATCCATAACAGTATAAGGCCAAAGAGTATGATTCTTCAAATACATTTCTGTCGTTATTTAACTTATAAACAAGGCCATTATATCCAACCATCCATTGCAACAATAAAATAATAGTTTGAACCATTGACAACAGTTTTGACAGCCTAACAAAATAACAACTGAATTCGTCCCTTTGTAATTATTTTTTACTATGAAGAATGGGACATCAGACAGCTGCGGCTAGAATCTGTTTTGATTGTAAAAGAAAAAGGGAAATATGGCTTCAGAATTTGAACGTTGGGGGGTTTATCTTTGACCCTGTATGGACTTGAAATAATTATAATTATAGTTATGTTTCCTGGTCAATACCCTGAAAACTTCTTTTCCAATGTAAAAATCCTTGGAGAGTTTGCAGCCTAGATTTCTGAACTCTACGTGTGCGTTGGAGAATGATAAACATAGACAGAATGGCACGCTACGTTATGGAATTGTGCATTGAATGGCCAAACATACATAGACAAGGTGAGAGGTACAAGATTGAAACAAGGAGGATGCATGGGAAAATATTCAAAGCAAAGCAGCTAAAGAGAGAATCCATATCGGTTTTGTCGATCAGTTGTTTTCCCCATCAGAACTGAGTTTGAAGAAATTCCACCACTTTCTTATCAAGTTTGAAGGCCTTAGCAAGTACATCAGGATTGATAGGTGGGTTGGAACCAAAGACAGCATTGGCAATAGTGATAACTCCTGGATTCTGGCTGCTGAGACCGGCAAAGGCAATGGCGTTAGTTTTCCCAATATTGAACTGGAAGTGAATGAGACCAGCAGGGAAAACAAACACATCTCCTCTCTTCAGGATTTTGGTGAAGAATTTATTATCCGGGTTTGATGTAACAAAGCCAACATAGAGTGTACCCTTTTTTACAGCTAGGATTTCCGTGGCACGGGGGTGAGTGTGAGGAGGGTTTAGGCCACCATAAGGTGCATAGTCAATTCGAGCCAATGATATGCCAAGAGTGTTAAGTCCTGGAATTTGGTCAACATTGACTGGAGTAACTCTTGATCCCACTGCATTTGATGTGTTTCCTGCTTTGTCAAGCCCTGAAAAGAAGAAGTCATCCGCAGTGGCAAGTTTTGGATCCTTGCAGAACTTCCCATTTACAAATACTGCATGAAAGAAATTGGTGTTAGTTGATATCAATCCATGCAAAAACTGATGTCCTTATTATGTCGAAAAGTATTGCTCCTAAGCTGAATGCCCTCAGTGCAAGCATTGGCATTATAAGAAAATAACATAAAGTCCTACAAAAAAAATGAACTAAATGCATACTGGCGTGCTTGGTATCATTAAGGGCTACACAGAAGTCCTGCAGAGAGCTAGGATCTGAGGCTGAGGCTAATGAGAAAGCCAATGTCAATAGGGCAAAAACTACAAGGAAATTTTGAACTCCCTTCATAAGGATCACTCTGGTTGTATCTACTTCTATTTCTTCTTTGGTAATGATTGAGAGAGGGGTGAGAAACTTTGCATGGCAAGCAGGTCTATTTATAGATGGAAAACCAGTGAAGTGGTCCTCATTTATCTACTTAAAGCAGGAGAAGGCTTGCTACGCCTCATTGGCTATTGAGTTTATATTTTCAGGATGAATATATACCTCAACAACTGCTTTTTTTTTTTTTTCTGCCTCTTTATTTTCTTAATCCTAGCATATCATTAGAATATTTCAAGTAGGTGGTTGTACTTGAATTGGATAAATAAAATTTCATTTATCCTAAACAAAACAGGAAAAACATGAAAATTTGTATCAATAGAAAGCAGTAGGTCAGCAGAAGACAAACAACAATAAGTAATCCCCAAAAGACAAAACCCAACCGGCAAAAGAAAAGACCATCAAAATGGACAAACCATGGCTGCAGAAAAAAAGCAAGAGAATTAATAACAGAACATACCACAACTTAGGCTCAGGTTCTGACAAAGAACCTGAGTTAATTAGAGGCTTACCAACAACTTTTGAATCTTGATTAGTAAATGAACTTGGCTCTGATTTCAGCAGGAAGGCAGTGGAACAGAAAAGCTTCATCTTGGGAGCACCTAATCTGACTTGTTTGATTTATTTCTTCCAAGATGTGATAAATTTATCCAACCGAGCAAGTTCTTGGATAATACCAGATAAAATTTTCCTTCCAAGTAACTTTCTAACTTCAAGCAAAACTAGTTCAATGTTTTTGGGATGGGATGATTGATGACTAGAATAACTATTTCAGCTTGTTAGAATTAAGCTGATAGAAGAATGAAGAACAGAACATTTTATACATCATTTTATGGTAATAGATTGTAATGACCCACCCAAGTTCAATCACTGGCTCAGCTCTGATATTATTTGTAACGACCCAAGTCCAACTATTGGTCTAGTAGTTTTTTGGACCTAAACCATATGGCCCTTAAAAATTTAAATTTAAGTTGCTATTAGTGATGGGTTTGGATTGTTATATAGGTCTTAACAATCACATTCACATCAGATGTGGGAGGTTGGGTATCACATAGATCAAACTCAATTCTAATACTATTGAAAGAGAATGATGTAAAAAAGTTAATTGAAATTACTTTTGGAGTCATTGGGTTAAATTTCGATTGAAGTCATTACAAAATGCCCAATAAGTTGTCATAATGAAGAAGAGTGATTAATTGATGAATGGCTAGGTGACTTCAAATTCTGTCACTCTTGAGTTAAAGATTGCAAGGGTAATCTAGAATTGTTTTAGCATCTCCTGTAATCACAAGTACAAAGGAGGATGATCCTTTTATGCCATCCCTGTTGTTATCTGAGTAATAAACATAACCTTTATATCCAAGTAACAAATCAAAAGTAATTGTTTACCATTAACAAGAATGTTGACAGCTTAACTAAAACAGCAATAGAATACTTCTTTTTTGTCTTTGTTTTTCTAAAAATTTGTCAGAGATTGCAGGCACTCTCCATCTGTTCAATAGAGAGTAAGACAAAGGTCCCTAGTTTTATTCTATTCATCTAGTTTAACTGATTATCCTTTAAATTGATGCAGTTCATTATTCATATCACATTGTAGTTCTCTAAACTTCTCTATAGTTCTAGCTTGTAAGGTGAGGGCGTTTCATATATATAATGTCCAAAATTGGTTTTCCATGGATTATTATGATGAATGGGACATCATGCTAGAATCTTTTTTTTTTTTTCAAATTATAATTAGCTATTGTATTGAAAAAACTTAATTTTCAATATAATGTTACTCAATTACAAATTATAAAATGCAAAATTATCTTTCTTAATCATTTTCTTAGGGCTATGGGATGTGATGTGTAGGTACAAGTACAACATTGTTTACCACAATGTGGAACCTAATGCTTTCTCTTGCAACTTCATAAGTTGGCTTGGAAACACAAAATTACTAGTTCACTGTCTCCAGAAATACTTGAGCCAGTTTTGAATTTTGTTTATCATTGAAGATTTCTTTTTTTTTTTCTTTAATGATAATCACAGCTTGCTTTAGAATTTAGTTCTCAACTTCGGATTCTTTCCTTCACTTAGACAATAATGGTTATTATTTGCAATGGTAGTTCCCAAATATACCTCAATTTCATTAGAAAAGCAGGAATGAAATTAATAGTTACGCTGTTTTCTGATAATAAAATTGCATACGTCAAAGTCCGGTTGAACTACTGTTGCAAATTTTTTTTTTTTTGAATTGGAGGAAAAAGATTCGAACCTTGTTATTGATTATGCATAAACTAATGAGTTAAGTGTTGCAAACTTACTTTCAAAGGTTGCCTATCAGAGAATGATATTTATTCAATACCTAGAACATCATAATCTGTACTTGAGAAAAACCAGGGTATCATGTAACAATTCCTTGAGAACTTGCAGCCAAGCTAGACTTTTTTGTCCTTGGACCTTTGATACCTGGATGAGAGAGAGAGAGAGAGAGAGTTCATAAATTGCACAAGAGATTATGGATTGTACTTAAAATGATGGAAGTACACAGAATTGCACACTAAATTGTGAACTTGTGCGCAAAAATGACCAAACATAAACTTAGACAGAGGAGTGGTACAAGACTGTAAAAGGAGTCGTCAAAAAAAATCAATTCAAACTGAAGCAAGTAAAGGGTAACTTCATGTGATTCCATCAGAACTGGGTCTGAAGATATTCCACCATTTTCTTGTCCAGTTTGAAGGCCTTAGCAAGAACATCAGGATTGACAGGTGGGTTAGAGCCAAAAACTGCATTTGCTATAGTGATAACACCAGGATTTTGGCTGCTGAGACCAGCAAAGGCAATGGCATTAGTTTCCCCTATATTGAACTGGAAGTGAATGAGACCAACGGGGAAAACAAACACATCTCCTGGCTTCAGGACTTTGGTGAAGAAGCGATTATCTGGGTTGGATGTAACAAAACCGACATAAAGTGTACCCTTTGTCACAACTAGGATCTCTGTGGCGCGAGGGTGAGTGTGAGGAGGGTTTAGGCCACCATAAGGTGCATAGTCAATTCGAACCAGGGATATGCCAAGAGTGTTAAGTCCTGGTATTTGGTCAACATTGACAGGAGTGACTCCTGATCCCACTGCATTTGATATGTTTCCTGCTTTGTCAAGCCCTGAAAAGAAGAAGTCATCTGCGGTGGCAAGCTTTGGGTCCTTGCAGAACTTCCCATTTACAAACACTGGATGAAAAGAAAATGACATTGGTTAACACAAATATGGAGGCAAACGTTAGTGTACATGGTATAGTTATTATAATGAAAAACATTTCTTCTTAGCTGAATGCCTTTAATCCACGGTTAGGCATAATAAATAATCACATGAACAAAATGCAAACCTGCATGCTTGGTGCCATTGAGGGCTATGCAGAAGTCCTGGAGAGAGCTAGGGTCTGAGGCTGAGGCTAATGTGGAAGCTAAGGCCAAGAGGGCAAGAGCTACAAGGAAATTGTTCACTCCTTTCATTTCGGATTACTTGTTTGCTAGTTGCTCGGTGGAGGGGTGAGAAATCTTACTTGGCATGCACGGATTATTTATAGATGAAGATCCAGTACATTGGTCCTTATTTTCTGTACTTGAGGAAGGTGAAGAATTGATAGGCCTCGATGGCTATCTATTTTATATTTTGAGGATGAATATATTCTTCAACGACTACTCTTATTTATGCCATTTTTGTTTTGCTATGTTCACCAAGAACATTTCATCTAAATGTAGGTAGTTTTATTTTATTCACATAAATATGTATGCTTTGGTAATATTCCTCCATTATCGCTTCTCATTTGAATAACTGAGAAGTCATTTGTCCAAAGCCAAGCACGAAAGCCCTGCTGCAATAGAAAGCAGTTGGGTTCAGCAGAACACAAACAGGAATCTAAGTTAATCCTATCCTCCATGGATGGGCAGCAATCTTAAAAAAAAATGGAAAAAACAGGAATATAAGTTAATGCCAAGAAACAAAATGAAACCAGCAAGAGAAAAGACCATCACAATAGCCAAATGAAGGTACAGCAAGAAAGCAAAAATCGTTGACAGAAGAGGCCAGTATTTAGACCCCAATTCTGACAAAGAACTCTTGCTAGGGGCTTATCAGCAACTTTTAATTAGTCAATGAAATTGTCTCTTATATCAGCACCAGAAAGCTTCATCTTGAGACACCTATCATGACATCTTTGGCTTATTTCATTTAAAATGTGATTAGGAAGTAGGAACATAATATATACAACAGAGGAAAATTTTCCTTTCAATCAAGTGTAAGCTTTGCAGAAGCATTCAGAACATCAGACCCTCTTGCTTTCAAACTAAAAGGAATGGTTTGTCTTTAAAATGGGTCACTTGATTCATGTATGAACTTGTGCTAGAAGCAACAGATTTGTACTCCTGTTTTGGAAAGGATCCTCTCTAATAAATAGATGAGCACTCAATCAGCGTACAAATTGGGGTCAGTCTCAGTCGGTGCATCCAATATTTAATGAACTAAAGCAGAAAAGCAAATTGCTAAAGATGTGGCAAAACTAGCCGGCTAACTTGTTGAAGAGAAAATAAAGAAGAAGAGCAGTTAAAAAATTGGTACGTGATGATGACATCTAACCATAAACCAGTCAGGAAACATATAATAGAACATAATGTTGAACAGATTGCAACATCCAATACTAATGTCCGTAGCCGACTGAATATTCCAAATTTCTCATTACAATAAACCCAAATCATGCCAAGTAGTCTTTGGTTATTCTTACAATTAACATAGGTTTTGTTTCAGGACATGATCACTGGTTATTGTTTTGTAAAGGAATTGGTTTTTGATATGTATTAGGTATCCTTGAAATAAATTTTCAGTCAGTTATGGCAGTTTCTGTTTCATAAGGTTCTTATTGGTTATATTTTGTAGTTCTATTTTACAAGTAAAATATAATTTAAAATGAAGGTCCTATATTTTGAGTAAAAAAGCTGGCATTTTCCGCATCTATAATTCAAAGAGAAATATTGTATTCTTGATTGTGCCTTCATAAATAGTTTAATAAGGCTTACATTTGTAAGGGATTTTTAATGATTTAAAAAAGAATAAGTTAACAGTATGGAAATGATACATAATTTAACACAATCATCTTAATTTAACTTATAATCTTTTTGATTGTTATAATTATGTTAATATCTCATCAAATTCGAGGTGGTATGGTAGATACTAACTTAAATTTAAAAATTAAATCCTGAAACGATCTTCGATGATAATATGCCAAAATTTACATCCAATTAGAAAACTTTTCATATTTAGATTCACAAATTATAATTGTTAATCATAATTAGCAGAAGTATTCACCAAAATCGAAATCAAGAGGTCAAATTTAAGAAAGGTTGACACACATAACACTCATGTCTTCATGTAGCAATATTTCTTGTAAGAGATTTATCACGATGGATGGAATTTGATCAGATTGTTGTTTAGAGCAGAACACATTATAAAAGTTTGAAAAAAATCCTATCAGTTGTCTGATAGAAATCTAATGAAACCGATATATTCAAAAAAAGCTTGTTAAACAAATAGTCATTTCTTAAAGATTGCTGTTTCCCATTGAAATGGTTGCCTATCGTTTGCAATTTATATGGTGACAATCCAGTAGCAATTGTTAAAACTAATCCATTGACTTGACGGAAGGCCCTGAACTTGAAGCTTAGACTAGATGGTTACCAATGGCAAAATATTTGCTTCTGCGATGCCAAGACATTCTCATGAAAGGTTAAGGTCCACAATATTTTTTAGGTCTTATGAAGACAAATTGATTGACTCCTAGTCCTTGTTAGGAAAGTGACCTTCAACCTGGAGAAGTCAACTGCTGAAGAAAGGCGAGAAGCAATTGAAGAAACTGAAGATTGGAAGATGGTTCATGATCGAATAAAACGATGTCACAGAGGCAATCTTAGTCTTTTAATTTCTTTTGCTAAACAATCTTCATAATTGTCGTTTTGGTTAGTTTTTCTCACTTAGGCCAATGGTCACCTAGTTATTATTGTTGTTTTGTTTCTTTAGCCATTAGAACACAAAAAGCATTCTCACGTTTTCTATGCCTTTGATCCTATTTTGTTGGGTTTTTCATTTTTCGAGGCTACATCTTTGGAATAGCTCTCTGTAATGAATATATATTTACTTGTAGCTGTTATTTTGATACATCTCTTTGATTAATGAAATTCCCAATTTTTTTTACTTTTGCTGATACTCTGTTTTTCTCCTCTTTTTTTTCTTTTTGAGCCTCAGTTATTTTGAAATTAAAGAACGTGAGTTGTTTTTCATGTCATCAGGCTGAGGTAGTTAACACTGCCAACTGCATTCAAACCAGAAGCATCACTAAGGCATTGGTGCTCAAAACTCCTTTTGAGATTTGGTATGAACAAAAGCCCTCTGTCTCTCATTTAAAATTCTTTAGTTGTATGTGTTATGCAAGAATTCTTTATGTGAAGAGGTCAAAATTTGATGCTAAGGCTTTTACTGTTGTGCATATTGGATATAGTCATAAGTCCAAAGGATATAGGTTCTATGATTTACAAGCAAACAAAATAGTTATCAGCAGGGATGTGTTATTTAATGAAAGTTAGTGCTGGAACTGGGAGAAGGAGATTGTAAAATCTATTCTTGGTTGTCATGATGTAAATGATCATTAACCATTGTTGGAGAGTGATGGTTCTGACATTAAAGATGAAAGTAAGGTTTGTAAGCTAGTAAAGGTATTGTCTGGATTAAAACAAGCACCTAGGGCTTGGTATGATAGGGTTGATTCTTACTTTACTGGTTAGGGTTTTCAGAAAAGTAGTAATGAACCTACATTGTATGTGAAGATATCTAACAATAATGTAATGCTAATTGTTGCAGTATGTGTAGATGATTTGTTAATCATTGTACCTGATGATGATTCATTACTTGAGTTTAAAAACCAGATGATGAAGGAGTTTGAAATTATAGACTTGGGATTAATAACTTATTTCTTAGGCATGGAGATTCTGCAAACTAGTGAGGAAATGTGGTTGCATCAGACTAAGTATGCCAAGGATCTGTTAAAGAAGTTCAACATGCCTGCTTGCAAGGCTGTAGCAACTCCATTAGCTTTTGGAGATAAACTTTGTAAAGAGCATGGTTCTACAGTAGCTGATGGTTCAATATACAGAAGTCTAATAGGTTCATTATTATACTTGACAGCAACTAGGCCAGATTTGATGTATGCTACATGCTTATTGTCTAGATTCATGCAAGCTCTTACATTGTTACATTTTAAAGTAGCCAAAAGAATCCTCAGGTATGTTAAAGAAACTATTGATTTTGGCTTGAGGTTTGTGAGACAGAATAGTGGGGATTTGGTTGGATACAATGGTAGTGACTAGGCAGGATCACTTGATGATTCTAAGAACACAACTGGGTTCTTTTTTCCTTTCAATAGTGCAGTCTTCTTACGGAACTCAAAGAAGCAAAGTATTGTTGCACAGTCTACTGTAGAAGCTGAGTACACAGCAACTGCAGCAGTTGTAAATCAGTTGAAGTGGTTGAGAAAGATTTTGAATGATCTTGGTTTCAAACAAGATAAGAGCACTGTGATTTTTGTTGATAATCTTTCAGGCATTGCAATAGCTAAAAATCCAATTCATTATGGGCGAACCAAGCATGTCAAAGTAAAATATCATGCTCTTAGAGAAGCTGTGAATGAAAAAGAGGTTGAACTTAAGCATTGCAATACAGAGTTTTAGTTAGCAGATATATTCACTAAAGGTTTGTCCAGGGGAAGGTTTGAAACACTCAGAACTCTTCTTGGGGTGCTCTAGATTTCAGATCATGGGGGAGTGTTAAGAAAGTGACCTTCAACCTAGAGGAGTCAACTACTGAAGAATGGCGGGAAGCAACTGAAGAAACTGAAGATTGGAAGATGGTTCATGATCGAATAAAATGATGTCGCAGAGGCAGTCTAGGCTTTAAGTTCGTAAAATGGTGACCACCAGTGTCGTTTACTTAGTCTTTTAATTTTTTTTGCTAAACGATCTTCAAAAGTGTCGATTTGGTTAATTTTTCTTTCTTAGGCCAACGGTCACCTGGTTGTTATTGTTGTTTTGTTTCCTTAGCCATTAGAGCACAGAAAACATTCTCACGTTTTTTGTGCCTTTGATCCTGTTTTGTTGGGTTTTTCATTTTTTGAGGCTACATATATGGAATAGCTCTCTGTAATGAATATATATTTGCTTGTAGCGGTTATTTTGATACATCTCTCTAATCAATGAAATTCCCAATTTTTTTTTACTTCTGCTGATACTCTGTTTTGCTCCTCTTCTTCTTCTTTCTGAGCCTCAGTTGTTTTGAAATTAAAGAACGTGAGTTGTCTTTCAGTCCTAAAATGCATTCTTTGTAGAATCTTCTCAGTAGCACTAGATCTTTGACTTCTTCTTAACAAAATTTAGTGTGTTCTGGATTCTGGCAAATAAGATTGCAACGTTCCTAAATAGTTCCTTCGCAAGAAACATAAAGCTAGCCCAATTCTGGAAATCCTCTGATGTTTTGCATAAATCTTCACATGTCAGATTCCAAGACCTTAATTAAAGTATTCTCATAAAGGGTGCTTCCAATGGGATCAAGATAAAAGTTGAGATTTGGTGTTAATTTGGAGCAAACCGTAATAACATAATAAATCCAAAACCAACATACAAGGAGAATTACGTAAGCGGAGACACGTAAGCAACGTCTTTATTTGACTTCAACAAGAATTACTTAAACAATGACGGAAACATGACAGATTTTGTTCCAAACTATCTACTGCGTCATGGATGTCGAATATTGGTCTAATTGTTATCCCACCAGAATTGTGACTGAAGATATTTCACCACATTCTTGTCCAGCTGGAAGGGCTTTGGTGAGAACATCAGGATTGATGGGTTGGTTTGAACCAAAGACTGCATTAGCAATGGTGATAACTCCTGGATTTTGGCTGCTGAGACCAGCGAAGGCAATGGCGTTTGTGTTCCCTATATTGAATTGGAAGTGAATGAGACCAACCGGAAAGACAAAAACATCGCCAGGGTAGAGGACTTTGGTGATGAGACGGTTATCCGGGTTGGACGTGATGAAGCCGACATAGAGTGTGCCTTCTAGGACAACTAGGATCTCTGTGGCACGAGGGTGAGTGTGAGGGGGGTTTAGCCCACCATAAGGTGCATAGTCAATTCTTGCTAGAGATATGCCAAGAGTGTTAAGTCCTGGAATTTGTTCCACATTAGCAAGAGTGACTTTTGACCCCAGTTGATTTGATGTGTTTCCTGGCATGTTAAGCCCTGAAAAGAAGAAGTCTTCTGCTTTGGCAAGCATTGGGTCCTTGCAGAACTTCCCATTCACAAATACTGCATGAAAGAGAAAAGTGTTTGTTGATACCAAGCATGCAAGAAAGAAAAGATTCATTTTAGTTAGTATTGTTCTGGAGAATAGAAGCATTATTGCATCCTCGCTGAATGTCTTTAGTTTACGTATACCAGCGTAAATTCAAATGAAAACAGAGACATTAAGGGAAAACATACCCGCATTTTTAGTGTCATTGAGGGCTACACAAAAGTCTTGAAGAGGGCTAGGGTCAGAGGCAGAGGCAAATGAGGAAGCCAGAGCCAAGAAGAGAAAAGATGCAAGGAAATGAACACCTTTCATTGTAGCTAGGCAGGTTTCTAAATTCAATACTTCCAAATTTTCTTGCTTGGGTTGGGTGAGTAAACTTTTTGAAAGCATGCCTATTTATAAGGTTGGAGTCTTTGAACACGTATTTGCTCTTTCTCATCAAGGGCTGACCAAGTCAGTAGTGACTTGATTTTGTATTTTCCTTTAAATTTCTGGATGAATCATTCCTCAGCAAGCATGCACCTATATCCTCTTCGAATCCCCACATCCAATGCTTACATCACTGCATTTTGACAAGGAAGTGGTCTTCTTGTACATATCAAAAGTTC
>NW_018397259.1:7595325-7595392 GCF_002168275.2 Theobroma umbraticum | reverse complement strand
CTTGTTTGTGAACATTGTAACTGAATTTAAAATGACCTACTTCATTGACTTTAGCACAAATTGATAA
>NW_018397259.1:7594560-7595315 GCF_002168275.2 Theobroma umbraticum | reverse complement strand
CTGCCGGCACTTCAGCCAATTTATCTTGCAATTCAAAAGTTGACTGTTTCCCTCACAGATACTTCTTCCTTTTCATAGTATTTAAACTAAACATGTTGCATTTGCAGCTGTGGCAGATGACACATGTAACTAGTCCATTGCACTTAACGGAAATTCAGGCTACAACTTTATGCTTCAATAAATCATATTTGGAGTGCAGCTCAGATAAAAATAATGTACTGTATTGAGAAAGAAAAATGTACTAAAACCAATTGTGTGACTGAAGTCGTAGTATTGCCAAATATTGAATGTAGCAAAAAGGATGTAAGAAACCTGTAAGGCAGAGAGACTCCGTAAAGTTTTTGTCTCAGTTGAGAAAGTCTAATGTGACATGTTCCTGGACAATAAAACATATGGCCACTTTGGCTAAAAAAGCAAGGTTTCTTGCAAGATTAACGTTTCTTGAATTGGCAAATTGCAACATTTGACCACTTATTGAAGAATGGAGTGTTTTGAACTAATCGCTTGCTAACTACTACAAAGATAAAAATATAATAATAATTATTGAAAGATCACAGAAATCCTGAACATAAACAAGGGTTATAAATTGTCTGGAAAATTTTCTAAACTTTGTTCTACTAAGTATAAAGATATGCCTTTAGAAAGAAGAATAAGTAAATTTATTTGTTCTTTTTGTCTTCTTTTATAATATCTAATAACTATAAAAAGCAAACCAAGTTGAGCTGATTTCAACATCCAAACATCAGTGGTCACAA
>NW_018397259.1:7594331-7594550 GCF_002168275.2 Theobroma umbraticum | reverse complement strand
TCTAGATGAGAAAGTAGAGGAAAATTGTTGTTACTTTGAATACACTTTTTTCTTGCTGGGTGAGAGTTACTCCTGTTATAAAATACCATTCACATTATTGTTTGATAAAAGTTGGTGACTACTGGCTACGTGCCTTTAGAACTGGTTATTTTCTATTTCGGAGATGAATCATTCTTCAACAACTAGGTTTTCTAATCCCGTTTTCCTCATACATTGCCT
>NW_018397259.1:7594058-7594321 GCF_002168275.2 Theobroma umbraticum | reverse complement strand
AATATTTGTTGTGGAACAGGTCTTAATTCACCTATAGTTCTGTGTATCTTTCCTATATTTTCCTTTTCGGATTGAAGGTTTGATGCGTTGATTGATTCTGTGTTGCCTTTGTGGAAAGAAATGCTAAGAACAAATTCATATTTGACGACCTGCAGTTGGAGTATAATTAATTCTCCACATTATAAAAAAATCTTCACTTATTTGCCACTTCTTTGAAATTACAAACATTTATAAAATATTTTGGATTAGGTAGCAAATGAATG
>NW_018397259.1:7593072-7593951 GCF_002168275.2 Theobroma umbraticum | reverse complement strand
CACATACCATCAAATATGAACTGATCATAAACAGTTTTACATAGTCTTCTTCATACCTTAAACTTTTTCTCTTTTTTTTTTTCTTTATTTGAGTGAGATAATCGATTTATATCTGGAGTTCCTGCAAACAGCCGGTAAAGTTTTGTCTGTTGAACTCAATTCATTCTTTGTAATTAGCATGATCTGAGAAGTGCTAACGAAACAAAAACTTATGCTGCATTTAAGCTTTCTATCTAATCAACATAGTATATAGTCTCAGTTGACAAAGCCTAATCTGACATGTTAATGAATACACAAACATATTAAATCTGTGCTAATCACATTCACAACGTTAATAATTTCTTGCAAGTTCAATTAACCATGCTAGACTCAATCATCTTCAATTAGCCAAAAATTAGTTGGGGCTGCTTTGAGTTGATCTTAGAATTGGTGAAACCGTGGCTGGAAGAAACTTTTTCAAGAATTGTGGGTGATGACTCAGTTGTAACTCTCACAGACATGAACAAGCTTTGAGCATTGAGGTCACTTGGTGATTTCTTTATTTGGTGAGCTGATCAGGGAAGCAAATGCTCAAAGCCGAACGACAAAATAGCAAGTGATTAATTATCTTGCATAACATTATCAATGAACAATACGAATAATTGTTAAAAGTATTGGTAGGTGATACTGACATTGAGCTACAAAAAATTATCAACAGATTATGCAATGCAGATTCTGTTCAATGGATTACAACTTCCGATGGTGACTGTGTACTGACTGAAATTTGCCTAACCGGTCTTCCACACTTGAAACAAAAGTAAACTTGAATACTTCTGTAACTTCAAAGGCTTTGAATTATATTGCACTTTAATATATCAAGAAACTGACAGCTTCCGCTTA
>NW_018397259.1:7592604-7593062 GCF_002168275.2 Theobroma umbraticum | reverse complement strand
ACATTGCTCAAGATCTAATTACATCAATAAGCAACTGACTTTACCGAGTCATAAAATCAAGTCATTACAGATTTAACTCCTTAGTATCCTTATGGATATATTCTAATTCTAGATTGTCTAACAACTAATCAACTCGTCTTCCCATTGAAGTTCCTCATATCTGAACCTCTTCATCATACAATTTTTATACCATTGGGTAATCAACCTCTTATTTTTGCACTATATTTTGACACTCTCGCAAAAGAATACAAAGTTTAATGTTTCAAAGTTACTTGATTTGTTTCTGTAAAATTCTATCCTGCTTTTTACCTTGCATACACATGTGAGCATGAAAGAGAAAGATTGCAAATAGCACTATATGTTTGGATTATTATACCCAGAATGATCACAAGGACAGAGGAGACTGGAGAGGTACATCATCAACCAGCCTGTTTTTTGTATTACAGTGAGTAGAATAA
>NW_018397259.1:7592457-7592594 GCF_002168275.2 Theobroma umbraticum | reverse complement strand
ATTTAGAAAATGAATTGCAGCATCATTCAAAACAAGCAACAAACTTCTGGGTTTTGATTTGACTCTTAAATTAGTTTTTAGTCTGACCAGAACCGGGACTGAAGATAGGTAACCACACTCTTGTCCAACTGGAAGGC
>NW_018397259.1:7591431-7591685 GCF_002168275.2 Theobroma umbraticum | reverse complement strand
TCCCATTTACAAACACTGCAGGAAAGACAGGTTAGTTGATATATGTATATCATCCCATGCAAAAGTATAGTACCTTTTAGCAATGCTATTATATTATTAAAAAAATATTGCGCCTAAGCGGAAAGTCCTTCAGCTCAGGCATTGGCATCATGAATATAACATAAAGTCCTGAAAACATAATCAAACTAAATGCCTACCGCCATTCTTGGTGTCTTTGATAGCCACACAAAAGTCCTGGAGAGGACTAGGGTCAA
>NW_018397259.1:7581886-7591051 GCF_002168275.2 Theobroma umbraticum | reverse complement strand
CATCCTTAAGCTGACATTATTGAAAAATTGGTCTTGGAAGTTGTCATATTTCCGTCTATGATGTTTTCAGAGTGTAGGTTGCATCTGAAAGTCAGGCAACCAATCGGTCGTTTGACTTTAGAATTCTATATCTACTCTTAAACTGTCTGGGCTCTTGTCCAATGGTATGCCTCTATACTATCCATCACTTTCCTGACTTTTCAACATCCATGTTGAATGTTGCTTTTTTAGCAGTCTAAAATCCAGAACTTGCATATGATTTTCCATCTTATCAGGCTAATTTCTTAAAACAAGACTAATTAATGATAGCGAGCCCATTTCTTTATCATGGTGGCCTATTTTTTCTCCTTACTTCAATTACGGTACTAAATGTACATTTATTATTTATTATTTATTATGTTGGTGCAACAGGCCAATAGATTTTACATAGAGTTCAACAAATTGATATACAAATTTTTTACACAGTTTAGAGCTTCTGGTTTTTTGGCTGAAGATATCTCAGATTGAAAATTCTATTCTGACATGTTCATAGATACTTAACCTATGACGTCTATGCTTATTACATTGAAAACATCAATTTCTTATAAGATTAATTAACTTGCTTTACCGCTACGTCTTTGATTTTATCATTTTGACCACTTAGTTAGCATGACTGGACTGGTGTAGAACTGATGCTGCAGGAAATAGTATGAGAATTGTGGATGAATCAGTCGAAACTCATATGAATTGAACAAAACTTGAGTATTGAATATTATACACAGATCCTTGATCTTTGTATGTAGGTAAAGCGCAACCAATCTCATGTTAAACGGATTGCAACATCAAATACTGATGTTCACAACCTACTTAATTTTCAAAAAATTTTGTGTCTAATGACCCAAATGTTGCGTAGCTAGTCTTTCACATGGCAAGAACGTAAACTACTTGTAAGACATTTTCCTCTCTTTGTTTAAATGGTCACCAGTAATTGTTTAAGACAAGGTTGGTACTGATATGAGGATTCTGATATGAAGTCAATCTTCATTCCAATGTGGCAGTTTCTACTTTAAACATTTTTTTTTTCTGTCCTAAGAAGAGTTTCATAGTTTTCAGGCTCAATTCTTTGGATAGAGCTGTGGACAAGTAGGGGAAAAGATCTGGTTTAATTATTATATGCCAAAAGAAGTGAGAACAGAAGCATTTTTCTTCACACAGAAATTATTTTCGTAGATAAAAAAACATGAAAAAAAATGGATTCAAAGGTTGTATTTGTCATGAGTTATGAGTAATGAGTTCTGGTAAGCTAACTCAACTGTAAATTGAAGAAAGAACAGAAAGGGTTGAAGTAACTATAACTTAGGCCGCGAGGAAGGTCTCGAACTAACTGCTTTGGGTAAATAATACTGTTGAAAACTAATCACTAACTTGGAGATTTCTAAGGTGATTGAAGAAGCAGAAGGCTTGAAGGTAGCAAGCTCGGAGGGAAAGAGTAGCAAGAGTTTTGAAAAAGTAGAAGAAAGTTTGTTTGAAGCTCAGAACGGAGAGTTTTTGGTTTCATTTAGTTTTTTCTCCAAACGTAATGTGATGTTGTCATTTTAGTTTGTATGTTATGTTGTAAGACCAAAACGTTTCTTGAGTTGTTGTTTTGGTTGTTTTGTTTACTAAACACTAGTAAGGTTGTCATTTAAGTCATCTCTTTCAAGGCCTAACGACCATTTTCGTTTTAGTTGAATTTAGCTGTTGGTTCTTCACAGCAAACTCTCAATTTTTGTGTTAATTGTTGGGTGATCAAAGAGACAAGAGGAAGATAAAGCACTCATCACTGTGCCTAGCTTAAACAAAGCTTATCGTGAGTCAAACCATTTACATCTCTTATTAGTCTCTAAAGAGAATGAGTATTGACGTTGGGGTGTTGTAAAAGACACCTGGGCGTTGTGAAAAACACCAATTGTGACGACGTTAGAAACCCCACCGAGAAGAACCACCAATCTTGACAAGGTTAAAAAACCCCACTAAGGTGAAGAATAGCCAAAATCCCACTTTGGTTTGTTTCGCCAAAGCTATTAAAGCCTCTTATTTTTGAAAAAGAGCCTAGAGAAATACGCACTGCTACTTTAGAAAATATTATTTATTAACCCTCAACTTGGATGTCCCATAACTAAGCTTAAGGGTCCTATTTATAGTATTATAGGCCTATATCCTAATAAAATTCTATTTTTAGTTGTCTAATATAATTAAAATAATTAACAAGAGATTTGAATAAAATAGGTGTTCTATTCCTAAATAGAATATGATTTACTTAAATTCCTAATAAAAATAAGAAAAGAATCCTAATCTAAATAGAATAAAAAAAATAAATCTTAAATCAACTAAAATTAAAAAAAACTAAATTAAATACAATACAATCCTAGATGCTCCTACGTCAAGTATCTTCACTTTTATCCAAGCATGGTCAAACAAAATTGATCAACAAAAGTTTGAGAAACTTATTGGGAAGCTTTATGGACAACCATGTCGTTAACAAAACTACAGTCAAGTATGATTTTTCTACTCCTTGATTGGATGATATGCTTGATCAACTCATTGGTTCTAAAGTATTTTTGAAGATTGATTTGAAGAAAGGATATCATCAAATTAGAATACAGTTTGGAGATGAATGGGAAACAACCTTCAAAACACCAGATGAGTTATTTAAATGGTTGACATGGACAATGATAGAATGTGGATCCAAACATGGAGTATGTCCAAGCCTACTTGTTGGAGCCGAGTTCTTTTGACTCGAGGAAAATGGCGTAGGGGCGTCTAAGATTATATTTTATTTTATTTAATTTTTACTAATTTTAGTTGATTTAGGAGTCTATTTTCTTTATTCTATTTAGATTAGGATTCTTTTCTTATTTTTTTATTGGGATTTTAATATTTTTAAGAATTAGTATTTGATTAGGATAGTCATGTTTTATTTAGGAATAGAACACTTATTTTATTTAAATCTCTTGTTAACTATTCTAATTGTATTAGACAAATAGAAGTAAAGTTTTATTAGGATGTAGGCCTATAATATTATAAATAGGACTCTTAGGCTTAGTTATTATTGACGTTGAAGTTGAAAGATAATAAATAATATTTTTTTAAGCAGAAGTGCTTATTTCTCTAGACTTTTTTTTAAAGAGTAAGAGGCTTTCGTATCTTTGGCCTAGCCAACCAAAATGGAATTTTGGTTTTTTTTTACCTTAGTGGGGTTTTCACATTTGTCAAGATTGATGATTCACCTTAGTGGAGTTTTGAACCTCATCACGATTGGTGTCCTTCACAACGCCCAGTTGTCTTTAAAATACCCCGATGTCAGTTTGGCATACACACATTAGTTACCTTTAAGTTCTTGTGAGGTAAGGCATCACTTGCCCATATTCAAGGATCGATGTTGCAGGTCACACACTCACTTAAAAGCTTTAGTAACTAGTAGGTCTTATTTCACTGTGATCGTTTATATTGATAATTGCTGTCATCTCACCAGATGATGTCAACACCTAATCTATTCCTGATCTTGTTGTTTCCTTAGGATGCATTTAAGGTCTTATAGTTTGGAGAATTGAGGAAACCTACTTATCATGCATCTGAAAGGATCGAAATTATTATTTCTTTGGGGTTTCCTTGAAAAGATAGAAGAAGAGAGGTTATGGGATGTTAATTGGAAACATTTTATCTAACCTGCCTTGCACTCTTTATTTGCCAAATTTATAGTCTTGTTTGCTAACTATCCTGATTAACTTGGCTCGTTAATTGTCTAATGAGGTCTGCAAATATCAACTTCACCAATTGTACATTTCTTCCTTTTGACAACATTGCACTATTAACCACTAATTATAAATTTCCCTCCACAAGTTCAAAGAAGCACATAATACATAGAATGCAATGTTATGGCTTAAAAAATTTTTATATACAGAATGCTGAACACAACAAAAAAGAGGCACAAATGTAATCACTTGATGCATTATAATTAAGTTTATGATAATAGCAAAGAAGATGGATGACACATTATTCAAAATAAAAAACTTCTATATCTTTTGAATTCATGACACATTTGTTGAAAGGTAATTTATAATCTGGTGGTGACAGCATGTGAAGAACAGGTGAGGAGCTTCAGTTTATATTGCAAACGATGGCATTTTTCATTTAATATTCTAAGCTTCCAAAGTGTGCTATTTTACTCTTTTTATGTTTTCATGTTGTTGTATTCAAAACGATGTTACTTATGTTGTTTTGGTTTATTTTACTTAAGTTTTATATGTCTCACTATAGTGTCATTTTTAGTCTGGTTCAAGGCTTAATCGCAATGGTTTCTGTTTCATTTTACAATTGGGGGATATTGGTTTGTGTGAAGTTTGTTGCTATGATTCGATTTATTAAGAATTCCCTTTGAATTGTTGAAGTATATATACTAAAATGAAAATGAAATCATTGCTTTTTCCTAGGCCAAGTTTTGTTCATATTCTCTAAAAACTTTTAGCCTCATCTTCCTCTCTGTTTTTTTTTTAAGCTACTGTTGCCATTGATTTTGCTTGGAAACTTGGTTTTTATTTTCTTCAATTGGTATCAGAGCAACAGTGATCTTAAGGGCCTAGGATTTGATTATCTTATGCAAATATGATCTCCGGATTTAATGCTTCAGCTCCACTAAAGTTTACTGGAGAGAATTACTCTTTTTGGAATGGGAAGATGAAGTCGTATCTCAGAGCTTTCACATTATGGGAAGCAGTGGAGGCTAATAAAGAGCCAGTGCAAAGGAGAGCTAATCCAACTATAACTCAGATTAGGCAATTTGAAGAAGACAAAGCAAAAAGGTATAAAGCTCTGTCTTGCCTTCACTTAGCTTTATTTGATGAGATTTTTGCTCAGTTATGCATTTGAAATCTCTTACACAAGTTTGGGACTATATGAGAGATGAGTTTTTTGGATGTGAAAAAACTAGGCAAATTCAAGCATTTAATCTTACTCCAAAATTTGAAATGCTTAGAATGGAGGACAATGAAAACATAAGGGAATTGTTTAGGAAGATGATGGGGTTAGTGAACCAATTGAGGCTAGTAAGGAAGGAAATTACAGAGGAAAGACTGGTAAGCAAAATGTTAGTGAGCTTACTTGAGAAATATGAGTCTAAGGTGTCCTCATTAGAAGATTCTAAGGATCTAGCTTAGCTTACTCTTAAAAAGTTAGTTAATGCCTTAGAAGGTCTTGAACAGAGGAGAGCATTTAGGCAAAGAAGTACAACAGATTTTGCCTCAGTGGCTAAGGCTAAAAGTGTGAAAATGAAAGGTAATGGCTTAAAGGCTAGTTCCGCTGATAAGAAAAATAGAGGAAAGAAGAGTGGAGATACTCAACAGGGGGATTAGAAGAAAGAATTTCCACCTTGTAAGCATTGTAAGAAGACTAATCACATAGAGAAGTTCTGTTGGTTTAGGCCTAATGTTAAATGCAGGGCTTGCAATCAACAAGGTCATGTGGAAAAAGGATGTAAGAATTATGCTTAAGCTCCTGAAAAAGCTACTGTTGCAGAGCATGTTAATGAAGATGTTGATGAAATTCTTTTTATGGCAACAATTGGTGAAAGCTCAAGCAAAACCATTATCTGGCTTTTGGACAGTGCCTGCTCTTATAATTTGACAAGTAACAAATCTCTTTTCTCTACTTTTGACACTAGCTTTAAGTCAAAGGTAAAGATAGGAGATGGGAATTATCTGGATATTTTAGGAGTAGGAACTGTTGATATTGAAACTACTTCAGGCAGTACAAGTATCTCAAATGTACATTATGTTCCTGATACTGATCATAATCTATTGAGTGTGGGATAGTTAGCTAAGGAGAATTACATCATTCTGTTTAAAGATGATAGTTGTAAAGTTTTTGACTCTTAGGATAGAGAGTTATTTACAGTTTGCATGAAGAATAATTGCTACCCTCTAAATTTGGCTAATATTGCTCACTTGGCTTTATATAATGAGTTGGATGTGTCTGAAGTATGGCATAGAAGAATTGGCCATGTTAATTACAATACTTTGACTCTAATGTCCTCAAAAGACCTAGTGGATGGATTGCATCTTCTCTCAAAACCTGTGAAAGTATGTTAGACTTATCAGTTTGGAAAGTAGACAAGGAAACCATTCCCTAAAGAAGTAGATGGAAGGCTACTAGGAAGCTTGAATTGGTGCATGCTGACCTTAGTGGTCTAATGAAGACTACTTCACTCAATGGAAGCAGATACTATATCTTTATCGATGATTATTTAAAGTTTTGTTGGATATTATTTTTGAAGTAGAAATCTGAAGCATTGTGCTAGTTCAAGAAGTTTAAAGCAGCTGCTGAAAATTTCTCTAGTCAAAAGGTCAAAACCTTAAAGACCGATAATGGCAAGCAGTATGCTTTTGTTGAGTTTGAGCAGTACCTTGAGTCCTTGGGAGTACAGCATCAACTAACAATTCCACATAGTCCTCAACAGAATGGAAAAGCTAAAAGAATGAATAGAACTTTAGTAGAGATGAGGAGATGCTTATTATACTAGAAGAAGATGCTAAGGGTATTTTGGGTAGAAGTTGTGAATATAACTAATCATCTGCTAAACAGAACTTATACAAAAGTTTTGAACCATAAAACACCTTATGAAATGTGGTTTGATCATAAGCCAAGTGTTTCACATTTGAAAATCTTTGGTTGCACCTGCTATGCCAAGGTACCAGATGCTAAGAGGACCAAGTTTGATCCTAAATCTGTGGCAGCAGTTCTGGTTGGCTACAACGAAATCTCAAAAGGCTATAGGTTATATGATCTTGAGCTGAAGAAAGTTTTTGTGAGTAGGGATGTAGTATTTAATGAGAGGCAAAGTTGAAATTGGTTTACCATGAGTGCTAGATAGGTTGATTTCACTAATACAGCTAATGAAATGGTACAACAAGCTACTGCTGACGATGATTCTGATTTAGAGGATGAAAGTAAAGCTATTAAAGGTACACGGAGCTTGGCAGATATTTACAACATATGTAATGTGGCATTAGCTGAACTTGCAAACTTCAAACAAGCTCAGCTAGAAGATCATTGGAAATTAGCTTTGGATGATGAAATAGAGATGATATCTAAGAATGGGACATGGATTCTTGTTGACAAACCAACTGACAAAAACATCATAGGAGTCAAGTGGATTTACATAATCAAATTTAATCCTGATGGTTTTGTAAACAAGTATTAGGCTCGTTTGGTGGTTGAAGGGTATGCTCAAGTTTATGGGGTTGACTACATGGAAACATTTTCTCTAGTGGTCAAACATGACACAATTAGGATGCTTGTTGCTTTGTCATCTAGAGAGGGATGGAGAATTTATTATTTGGATGTCAAATCAGCTTTCCTTAATGGCATTCTTACTAAAGACATTTATATTGAGTAGCTTGAGGGTTATATGAAGCAGGTGTCTGAGAGGAATATATGCAAGCTTATCAAGGCACTTTATGGCCTAAAACAGGCTCCAAGAGCCTAGTATACCAGAATTAATGACTATTTCAGGAATCAAAGATTTCTGAGGAGCATAAATGAATCCACCTTGTATGTGAAGTATGAAAATAATACTGTGGAAGTTATAGTAGCGTTATATGTGAATGGTCTGCTAATTACAGGACCAAAAGGCAGGTATTTGTTTGAGTTTAAATCTTGGATGAAGGAAGAATTTCATATGACTGATTTAGGGGTTATGACTTAATTTTTGGGCATGCAAATGATGCAAGCTACTGATAAAGTCATACCGTATCAAGGCAAATATGCTCACGATCTATTAAAGAAGTTTAATATGAGCATATGAAAGGCAATAAGTACTATTGTGCATTGGTGCTAAGTTTAGTGTAGCTGATGGTGGTGAGAAGGCAAATGGGTAGTTATGCAGAAGTATTATTAGTTTTTTACTCTATCTAACAGCTATCAGGCCTGATATAATGTATGCAATATGTTTACTGTCAAGGTTTATGCAGAATCCTTTAGAAGTACACTTTGCTGCAGCCAAAAAAGTTCTAAGGTATGTTAAAGGAACTGTGGATTATGGACTGGAATACATGAAGCAGGAAAGCAGTCAATTGATAGGTTTCTCTGACAGCGATTGGGCTGGTTCTTTGGATGATTCTAAAAGCACAAGAGGGTTTTGTCTTTCATTTGGAAGTGTTGTGTTTGCTTGGAGTTCCAAGAAACAACAAGTTGTAGCTCAATCAATAGCAGAAGCAGAGTACATTGCTTGTGCAGCTGCTACTAACCATGCCTTATGGTTGAGGAAGCTACTGGATGAGCTGGGATTCAAGAGGGACAAAAGGACACTGATTAATGTTGACAACTTATCAGCAATTGCAATATCAAAGAATCCTATTCAACATGGAAGAACAAGCATATTAGAGTTAAGTACCATGCTCTTAGAGAAGCGGTAAAGGAAGGTGAGATTGAATTGGTTTATTGTTCAACCAATGATTAGCTTACTGATGTGTTTACTAAGAGCTTGGGAAAGGAGAGATATGAGTATTTGAGAAAGTGTCTTGGAGTTCATCAGATTAAGAATTATGGGGTTGTGTTGAAAGGTAATTCATAATCTGGTGGTGATAGCCTGTGAAGAACTAGTGAGGAGCTTCAGTTTATATTGCAAAACGATGGCATTTTTCATTTCATATTTTGAGCTTCCAAAGTGTGCCGTTTTACTCTTTTTATGTTTTCATGTTGTTGTATTCAAAACAATGTTACTCATGTCGTTTTGGTTTATTTTACTTAAGTCCTATACGTCTCATTATAGTGTCGTTTTTAGTCTGGTTCAAGGCTTAACAGCCATGGTTTTTTTGACCGTTGGGTAATATTGGTTTGTGTGAAGTCTGTTGCTATGATCCGATTTATCAGGAATTGCCTTTGAATTGTTGAAGTATATATACTGAAATGAAAATGAATTCATTGCTTTTTCCCAAGCCAAGTTTTGTTCACATTCTCTGAAAACTTTTAGCTTTATCTTCCTCTCTGTTTTTTTTTAAGCTACTGTTTCCATTGATTTTGCTTGAAAACTTGGCTTTTATCTTCTTCAATATTACTCAAATTAATTGTTGTCCCACCAGAACCGAGACTGAAGATAGGTAACAATATTCTTGTCCAGCTGGAAGGCCTTGGTGAGAACATCAGGATTGA
>NW_018397259.1:7577917-7581786 GCF_002168275.2 Theobroma umbraticum | reverse complement strand
AATAGTTATAACCCCTGCATTTTGGCTGCTGAGACCAGCAAAGGCGACAGCGTTAGTTTTCCCTATATTGAACTGGAAGTGGATCAAACCAATTGGGAAAACAAAAACATCTCCTGGGTTCAGGACTTTAGTGAAGAGACGGTTCTCTGGGTTGGATGTAACAAAACCAACATAGAGTGTGCCCCTCTAAAACTACTAGGATCTCAGTGGCACGAGGATGAGTGTGAGGGGTTTAGACCTCCGTACGGAGCATAGTCAATTCGAGCCAGAGATATGCAAGAGTGTTAAGTCCTGGTATTGTTCAACATTGACAGGAGTCACATTTGATCCCACTGGATTTGACGTGTTTCTGGGCATATGAGACCGGAATAGAAGAAGTCTTCTGCCTTGGCAAACTTTGGGTCCTGCGAACTTCCATTTACGAACACCGCATCAATGAAAGTAATGTTGTTAATTATGAAGAAAACTATTGCTTGGAATGGAAGCCTTTGCATCCATTATAGTCATTGACATAAAAAAGTAATTAACATGAAAGTCCTGAGAAACAAAACATAATACTATAACATACCGCCATCCTTGGTGTCATTGATGGCTACACAGAAGTCTTGGAGAGGGTTAGGGTCAGAAGCTGAGGCTAATGACCAAGAGAAGGCCAAGAAGGCAGAAGCTAGAAGGAAAAGTTGAACTCCTTTCATTACAATTCCGCAGGCAGGAAATCTATCCTACCTTGTGGAGCTGTATGCTACTACTTGGGAGAGGGGTGAGAAATCCTGCATGGCAGAAAGGTCTATTTATAGATGGAAAACAAATGAACTGGTCCTGTTTCCTCCCAATAAAGTTGGTGACTACTGGCCATGTGCCTTTACAACTAGTTATTTTTATTTCGGAGATGAATCATTCTTCAACAACTACAATTTCAAGTACCGTTTCCTCTTCCATGGCTTACATCATTTTAATATTTGTCATGGAACAGGCCTTAATTCACTTAAGAGTTCTTTGTATCTTTCCTATATTTTCCTTGTCGGATTGAAGTTTTTTGTGTTGATTGATTGCTGTGTTGCCTTGTGTGTGGAAAGAAATGCTAAAAACAAGTGCTATTTGATAACCTGCAGTTGGGGTATAATTCTCCACATTATGAAAAAGTCATAACTTGATTGCCACTCTTTGAAATTACAAACATTTATAAAAAATTTTGGATTTTTAGCAAATGAATGTTTTCCTAAGTAAATTAATGTTATAGATATTTAGGAAGTGCATCACATACCATCAAATATGAACTGATTATAAACAGTATTACATAGTCTTCTTCATACCTAAAACTTTTTCTCATTTTCTTTCATTATTTGAGTGAGATTATTTGATTTATATCTGGAGTTGCGCAAACAGCGGTAAAGTTTGTCTGTTGAACATATACTCAATTCAGTCTTTATAATTAGCATGATCTAAGAAGGGCTAATGAGAACTTATGCCACATAAGTTTTCAAACTTATGAATGCTCAAAACATATTACATCTGTGCTTATCACATTCACAACATTATAATTTCTTGCAAGTTCAATTAACCATGCTAGACTCAGACATCTTCCATTACCAAAAATTAATTGGGGCTGCTTTGAATTGATCTTAGAATTGGTGAAACATGGCTGGAAGAAACTGTTTCAAGAATTTGGGTGATGACTCAGTTGTAACTGTTACAGAAATGGATAATCTTTGAGCATTGAGGTCACTCGTGATTTCTTATTTGGTGAACTAACCAACGAAGCCATATGGCAAAATAGCAAAGGGATTAATTATCTTGCATAACATTATTAATGAACAATAGAATAGTTGTTAAAAGTGGTAGGTGATAATGACATTGAGCTAGAAGAAATTATCAACAGATTACAACTTCCGATTGTGACTGTGTAATGACTGAAATTGCCTAGCCAGTCTTTCACACGTTTAAAAAATGTAAACTTGAATAGTTCTGTAACTTCAAAGACTTTGAATCATATTATGTAAGTGATTACATGTTATTATTTAATACAAATTATTTGCTGACATTGTATATGTATCCTTTGTGATTAATCTTCATTCGGAAAGGGCAGTTTATCTTATGATGTGTTCTGAGAAGAGTTTCATATTTTCATGGCAGCTTTCTACCTAGTCATCAGATTAATATAGGCAAAGAAGCATATGCAGTTAATTAGATGCCACATGAAATTAAGAAGAGAACATTTCTCGTGACATTTATAGGGACTTGTCACATACCTGAAATTTTCCTTCAAATTTGTCATGACTCATGAGTTCTTGTAAGATCATTCAATTGTTAAAACAACTGAATGACTTAAAAAGGAAACAGAAAAAGGAGTAAAGGAGCAAGTAACCAACATCTTGATTGTGTCAGGGCCCTGAGCTAACGGATGAAGTAGATATGCTATGGCAAGATGAAGCAGTAAGGACAAGACATTTGCACTTTAGTTTATGAAGAAACTGACAGCTTCCGCTTAGGCTTATACAACATTGCTCAAGATCTAATTACGTCAATAAGCAACTGACTTTACCGAGTCATAAAATCAAGTCCTTATAGATTTAACTGTTTAGTATCCTTATGGATATATTCCACTTCTAGATTTTCTAACAACTAATCAACTCGTCTTGCCATTGAAGTTCCTCATATCTGAACCTCTTCATCATACAATATTTATACCATTGGGTATCAACCTCTTATTTTTGCACTATATTTTGACACTCTCGCAAAAGAATGCAAATTAATCTTTCATAGTTGCTTGATTTGTTTCTGTAAAACTCTATCCTGCTTTTACCTTGCATACACATTGAGCACGAGAGAGAGAGATTGAAATTGCACTGTATGTTCTGATTGTATACCCAGAATAATTACAAGGACAGAGGAGACTGGAGAGGTACATCATCAACCAGCCTGTTTATTGTATTACAGTGAGTAGAATAATATGACTTTCATTTAGAAAATGAATTGCAGCATTATTCAAAACAGCCAACAAACTTCTGGGTTTGGATTTGGCTCTTAAATTAGTTTCTAATCTGACCAGAACCGGGACTGAAGATAGGTAACCATATTCTTGTCCAACTGGAAGGCCTTTGAGAGAACATCCGGATTGATTGGTGGGTCTGCGCCAAAGACTGCATTAGCAATAGTTATAACCCCTGCATTTTGGCTGCTGAGACCAGCAAAGGCGACAGCGTTAGTTTTCCCTATATTGAACTGGAAGTGGATCAAACCAATTGGGAAAACAAAAACATCTCCTGGGTTCAGGACTTAGTGAAGAGACGGTTCTCTGGGTTGGATGTAACAAAACCAACATAGAGTGTGCCCTCCACGACCACTAGGATTTCAGTGCCACGGGGGTGGGTGTGAGGGGGGTTTAGGCCACCATAAGGTGCATAGTCAATTCGAACCAGAGATATGCCAAGGGTGTTAAGTCCTGGTATTTGGTCAACATTGACAGTAGTGACTTTTGATCCAACTGGATTTGATGTGTTTCCTGGCATGTTGAGGCCTGAATAGAAGAAGTCATCTGCTACTGCGAGCTTGGGGTCCTTGCAGAACTTCCCATTTACAAACACTGCAGGAAAGACAGGTTAGTTGATATATGTATATCATCTCATGCAAAAGTATTGTACCTTCTAGCAATGCTATTATATTATTAAAAAAATATTGCTCCTAAGCGGAAAGTTCTTCAGCTCAGGCATTGGCATCATGAATATAACATAAAGTCCTGAAAGCATAATTAAACTAAATGCCTACCGCCATCCTTGGTGTCGTTGATAGCCACACAAAAGTCCTGGAGAGGACTGGGGTCAAAGGCCGATGCTAATGAGTTAGCAAGAGCCAAGAGGGTAAAAGCAACA
>NW_018397259.1:7577202-7577783 GCF_002168275.2 Theobroma umbraticum | reverse complement strand
ATGGCAGACAGTGCTATTTATAGATGGAAGCCAATGGCTTTTCAAAAGAAAAAATAAAATAGATGCAAGCCAATGACTGGGTCAATATTTCATTAACTAGCAGGTAAAGACTTTTCAAGAAGACTCATTAATTAATCCCCAAAAAAGTTTCAATCATTTATTCATTATGCTGGTTTATTTTATGCATCCTTATGCTTACATTATTGAAAAATTGGTCTTGGAAGTTGTCATATTTCTGTCTATGATGTTTTCAGAGTGTAGGTTGCGTCTGAAAGTCAGGCAACCAATCTGTCGTTTGACTTTCGAATTCTATATCTACTCTTGAACTGTATGGGCTCTTATCCAATGGTATGCCTCTGTACCATCTATCACTTTCCTGACTTTCCACCATCTAAGTTGAATGTTACTTATTTACCAGTACAAGATCTAGAAATTGCATATGATTTGCCATCTTATCATGCTAATTTCTTAAAACAGTACTAATTAATGATAGCAAGACTATTTCTTTATCTTGGTGGCCTATTTTTTCTCCTTAATTCAATTAAGGTACTAAATGCGCATTTATTATTTATTATGTTGGT
>NW_018397259.1:7576363-7577192 GCF_002168275.2 Theobroma umbraticum | reverse complement strand
AACAGATTTTACATAGAACTCAATAAATTGATATACAATTTTTTTTACAGATTTTACAGATTTTAGAGCTTCTGGTTTTTTGGCTGAAGATATCTCAGATTGAAAAGTCTATTCTGACATGTTCATAGATACTTAACCTATGACATGTATGTTTATTACATTGAAAGTATCAATTTCTTGTAAGATTAATTAACCTTGCTTTACCGCTACATCTTTGTTTTATCATTTTGACCACTCAGTTAGCATGACTGGACAGGTGTAGAAATGACGCTGCAAGAAATAGTATGAGAATTGTGGATGAATCAGTCGGAACTCATATGAATTGAACATAACTTGAACATTGAATATTATACATAGATGCTTGCTCTGTGAAAGTTCAGGAGGCTTCGGTGGTTTCAATGTATGTTTATTGAACTAATCAGCAAAGCACATCCCTCAAAGAGGGGCGATGAATATAGCCAGATTTCTTGGCGCAACTTGATCAAGGAAAAATAAAGAAGAGTTGGTGAAACATTGGTAGGTAAAGCACAACCAATCTCATGTTAAACGGATTGCAACATCTAAGACTGATGTTCACAGCCTACTTAATTTTCAGAAAATTTTGTGTCTAATGACCCAATTGTTGCGTAGCTAGTCTTCACATGGCACGAAAGTAAACTACTTGTAAGACTCTTTCCCCTCTTTGTTTAAATGGTCACCAGTAATTTTTTAAGACAAGGTTGGTACTGATATTAGGATTCTGGTATGAAGTCAATCTTCATTCCAATGTGGCAGTTTCTACTTTACACATTTTTTTTTCTGTTCTAAGAAGAGTTTCATAGTTTTCAGG
>NW_018397259.1:7567088-7576353 GCF_002168275.2 Theobroma umbraticum | reverse complement strand
TGGATAGAGCTGTGGACAAGTAGGGGGAAAAGATCTGGTTTAATTATTATAGGCCAAAAGAAGTGAGAACAGAAGTATTTTGCTTGACACAGAAATTGTTTTCTTGCATAAAAAAACATGAAAAAAATGGATTCAAAGGTTGTATTTGTCATGAGTTATAACTAATGTGTTCTGGTAAGCTAATTCAACTGTAAATTAAAAAGGGAAAAGAAAAGGTTCAAGGAACTATAACTTTGACCACGAGAAAAGGTCTCGAACTAACTGCTTTGAGTAAATTGTCTGATATAATACCTGCTGCAGCAACAGCAAGGCATCTTGAGTGTAAAAGAATTAGTGTTCGCAGTAGGTTAATGCAACATTGTCCAAACTTAGTTCCTTCTATAACAAGAAATTGACTTTAGCAAGTCATATCCAATCGTTGCAGAAAATTCACACTTCTGGAAAATCCATGCCAACATTTCAATCTAGATTGCCTAACAACTCCGTAAGTTAGCAGAGAACGTTCAGCTGCTTAACAAATCTCCCGTTTTAAATTTTTTTTTTTTATATGCTGATGAGCAACAACCTTATTGGTAAACCTCAACTGACTTGAAGCACACCACCAAACACAGATACAACTTAAGTTCTAGCCACTAGGATAGGAAATTGATCCTAATCCCCAGACAGTTTGCAAATATACAGAATTTACTTAATGACCCCCTTTTCCACTAGGCTAAACCCCAACTGTTAATCCCAATATCCACAGATAGCGTTGAACGGGTTTAAAGCAAAGGCATAAAAGGACTGATAGTTCTTGGTGATATACATGCAATGATGCAAAATTGAATTGGGCCAATACAACATATACCAACTTATTTAACATGGTTTGAGGTCCCTGGGTCAAACATGGGTACTAATCTGACATGCTTAAGTCAAATTTTTGACAAATTTTTTCATTAGGTTTGAGTATCTAAGCATTGTGTCCAAGTATATTGAAGTTGTCCAAAAAGTACTGGGCATGATCATATTAGGGTAAAGTGTAGAGTCCATGAAACATAGCTGCCAACTATAGCATTTGGGATTGCAGAACTCCATCTTCATGAGTAAAATGCAAGGGTTTATGACTTGATTGAGTCATTTCCGTAGCTCACAATTGGAACAAGAAAAAGAATGGTCTGTTTTCATGTTTCTATGCAGTAAGTTAATTGACTCTGAAAATCACATTCTCATGTATGCTATGAGCATTACCTTTGCCGGGGTTACTCACTATGTGTGTTCTGAACGCTACCTCTGCCAGTGTTACTCGTTTTCATAAGCAGATTTCGAATCTCAGCCGGAACAAGTACTCTCGTTATCGCTTCTCCAGACCATTGAAACATTGATAATATTTTAGCAATCTCATTACTCACTTTGTCTAGGAAAACGAGATTGAAGTATCTTCTGTATTGTTCATATGAAAGAAGCATCCCGTATGGAAATTCTTTGACGCTGCTATAACTTTGCTTAGCTAATTTTGCATTTGTCCAAATATTAACACATTCAGATCTCAAATAAAGTATTTTATAACAGCTGCTTTCATTGTTGCTCTGGTCACTGAGATTGGGACACACCTTGATATGTTGGTCCAAGTTTTGAAACAAAATTCAATATTATTATAATGAAGTTTAAACATACAGAGAGGCTTACATGAGCATAGTTACATAAGCAATATTTCATTTATTTGTAAACTTCAACAAGAATTGTTAAGTAATCAGGGAAACATGTCAAACAACACTTCATTAAGCTCCAACTAAATGTGTATTAAAGTAATGCTCTAATTGCTATCCCATTAGAATTGTGATTGAAGATATTTGACCACATTGATGTCCAGCTGGAAAGCCTTGACAAGAACATCAGGGTGATTGCTGGATTTGATCCAAAGACTATGTTTGCTATTGTAATGACACCAGGGCTTTGACCACTCAAAGCAGCAAAGGCAACAGCATTAGTTTTCCCCACATTGAATTGGAAGTGAATGAGACTAACGGGGAAAACAAAAACATCTCTGGGGTTGAGGACTTTGGTGATGAGATGGTTCTCTGGGTTGGGTGTAACAGAACCAACATAGAGTGTGCCCTCCACGATGACTAGGATTTCTCTGGTGCAGGGGTGAATGTGAATGGGGTTCAGGTCATCATAAGGTGCACAGTCAATTCGAACCAGAGATATGCCAAAAGTATGAAGTCCTGGTATTTTGTCAACATTGACAATAGTGACATTTGATCCAACTCGATTTGATGTGTTTCTTGGCATGTTGAGGCCTGAAAAGAAGCAATCTTCTGCTTTGGCAAGCTTAGGGTCTGTCAAAACATTGCTCTGTAACTCTGGAAAAATATGAAGATGGTTTTCAGTGAAGAACAAAGAAAAAGAAAGAGGTCGAGCAGAATGAAAGAGAGTATTTGCCACACAAAAACGATGGTCTGGCGACCGTTTCATTAACTTTAAAAATTATATTTTGTACAGACAGTTGAATGAGAGAGAAATAAAATCAATGACAAACCAAAGGAAAACATCTGGCATTCGAAAATCCCTAGCACAAATATTAACACACTCCTTAAACGGTGTAGTTTTAGTCAAGACTAAAAACACACGCTACAGACTTCAGCAGTACATAGAAAAAGTAACAACTTAAAATGAAAAAACACAAGAAGGATTGAAAAACAACAATGTGGACAACTCTATACGACACCTTGACTTCTTCCTTTCAAAAACAGCGCTTTCCACAAACCTCCATTAAAAACCTCCTTCTAATAGCTTGACTACAGATTAAACACCATAGATATTCAACACATTTCCCTGGTGTTTGAGCTGCAAATCCCCAACTCGAATATCAGAAGCATAAATTGATCCTTGCCCAAAGTTTTTGTGAAGATATCTACAAGTTGTATATCAGTACCATAGTGCTTGACTTCAATTTCATTATCTTTAACAGCATCTCTATTGGCATGATATTTCACTTTGATTTGTTTAGTCTTGCCATACTGAACAAGATTTTAAGCAATAGATATAGCTAACTTGTTATCAATAAAAAGTGTAGTCCCTTCACTTGTCCAAATCCTAAATCCTGTAAGACTTTCCTGAGCTAGATAGCATGGTTTGCAGCAACAACTACCGCAATATACTCAGCTTCTGTTGAGGACTAAGCAACAACTTCCTGTTTCTTAAAATTCCAAGAAAATTTACTAACCCCCTATACTTTTGGAATCATCTCTGTCCTTTAGCCAATCACTATCACTGTAGCCAATCAACTCATGCCAATCCTTCCTAGTGAACTTCAAACCATATTCAATAGTTCCCCTAATGTACCTTAACAATCGTTTCGCAACTGTAAAGTGAGTTTGAGTAGGATTTTGCATAAACTTGGAAAGTAGACCAGTTGAGAACATGATATCAGGTCTTGAGGCAATCAGATAAAATAAACTTCCAACAATACTCCTGTATATTGAGCTTGAAGCATTTGAAGAATTACAGTTTACGGCTAATGGAGTATCAATTAACTTACACCTCTCCATGTGGAATTTCTTCAGTATCTCATATGCATACTTACTCTGATGAATGTAAATATGATAGGAGTTTGAACAAATTGCTAACTAGGAAAATACTTCATTTGTCCTAAGTTTGACATTTCAAACTCACTCATAAGCTCAGCTTTAAATTTCCTCAACAAAGATTCACTTGATCTGGTAATAAGCAGATCATCCACATATATAGAAATTACAAGTTTATGTGAATAATCAAAAGTATTTACATATAGGTTGGTTCGTTCACGCTCCTCAGAAACCCTTTTGATATCACATAGGTGTTTATCTTTTCATACAAAGCTTTAGGTGCCCATTTCAACCCATATAGAGCTTTTACCAATTTTCAGACCTTCCCTTTATTTCTTGGTGAGACAAAGCCTTTTAGTTGTTGAACATAAATGTCTTCATTCAAACATCCATTTAGAAAAGTAGATTTAACATCAAGATGCCATATACTCCAACTTTCTTTGGTCGCCACTGCTGTGAGCAATCTAATTGTGTTGTGTCTTGCTATTGGGGCAAATGTTTCCTAATAGTTAACTCCATGAATTTGAGCATAACCCTTCACCACAAGTCTGGCTTTGAATCAATTAACTTTCACCACTGAAAATCGGAGGAGTAGAGGTGTTGTAGCTAGTTAATGCCATATGATTTCTCTGGAGCTTTACACAGATGAGTAGTAAAGATACAAGAATATGTTATTAGATTATTATTATTTAGGAATTATAGGTATAATAGAATTCTTCTTTTTATTTAATTTACTCATATTAGGACTTTAAGCTAGTCATGTTTAATTTAGGAATAGAACATCTATTTTATTTAAATCTCTTGTTAATTACTCTAGTTGTACTGCACAACTTGAAGTAGTGTTTTATTAAAATATGAGCCTATAATACTATAAATAGGACTCTTAGGCTTAGTTATTATTCATATTGAAGTTGAGAATAAATAAAGAATATTTTCTTAAGTAATAGTGCTTATTTCTCCATACTTTTTTCAAAAGAGTGAGAGGGTTTAGTATCTTTGGCTTAGCCAATCAAAGTGAGATTTTGGCTATTTTTCACCTTGGTGAGGTTTTGTAACCTGACCAAGATTGGTGATTCACCTTAGTGGGGTTTCTAACATCGCCATGATTGGTATCTTTTACAACGCCAAGTGTCTTCACAATGCCTCTACGTTAGTTTGGTATTAGAGCGAGAAGATCATTAGTCGTTACGTAGTTTGGGTTTTTATCATTGTTGTTTTAACTCTCCTAGTTAAGCCAACAAAATGCCACCAAGACATCAGAATCATCAAATAAATTATCACGAGATCGAGATTCATGAATTACGTTGCCAAATTCAAGAATTATAAGAGTAACTCATAAGACGTGATACTGCTCAAATCAACAACAGCAGCTCTAGTGATGAAGAGGATAAACTAACTTTTTTTATCAAAATTTGTCCTCTGATGAAGAAGTACATATTTGTCGCTTGAGAATTCTTACTACTCGGGATTTGGGAATCAAAGTTGACATTTTTGAATTTGAAGGAGAACTTCACCCTAATGACTCTTTGATTAGCTCGACACAGTAGAAAGAGCTTTTGAGCTCAAGGATATGCTTGATGAAAAATATGTGAAGCTTGTTGCAATTAAATTAAAGAAGCATGCCTCTATTTGGTGGGAAAAATCTCAAACAACAATGACAAAGAGAAAGTTCTAACAAGATCAGAATATGGGATAAGATGCGTTGAGAACTCAAACGTAAGTTCCTTCCTAAGCATTATCGACAAGAAATTTTTATCAAATTTTCATAACTTGAGGCAAAAAATAGTGTTGATCGAAGAATAAACAATAGAGTTTGAACAACTTCATAAGCAGTGAGATGTCCATGAACCTAGAAAGCAAACTGTAGCTCGTTATCATGGAAGTCTCAATGTTGAAATTGAAAATATTGTTCAGCTACAATCATATTGGAACTTAAATGATGTCATCAGATTAACATTAAAGGTTGAGAAACAACGATCACAGAAAAGCTCAATGAGTTCATCTAGACAAAAAGATTCCACCTCAAACTGTGGGAGACAAAGTTCAGTAACCATTTTGCCTCCAAAGGTAAACTCTTCCAAAACTTCTAACAATAATAATAAAGAGACTACTTCTACCCGTGCTTCTAATGTCAACAAGAAGTGCTTCAAATGCTAAGGATTTAAGCATATTACTTCTGATTGTCCAAATTGAAGATTTACTCCTTAGTAGAAGAAAAAGTTATGGAAGAACCTAGCATGGAAGAAACAGATAATGAGCTAGAAATATTCAACAATGTTGAGATAGAAAAAATTTCTATCGATCATGGAGAAGCTTTTGTCATTCGCCATAACTTTGACACTATTATGATGACTGAAGACAAAAGCTGGCTTCGTCACAACATATTCCATACAAGGTGCATATCTCAAGGGAAAGTTTGCAATGTCATTATTGATAATGGAAGCTGTGAGAATGTTGTTGCCAACTACATGGCGGAAAAGTTGAAACTTCCAACTAAAGTTCATCCTCATCTGTACAATCTACGATGGTTGAGAAAAGGAAATGAAGTTAAGGTAACAAAACGTTGTTGTGTTCAATTCTCTATTGGAAATAAATATCAAGATGAAGTCTGGTGTAATGTTATCCCAATGGATGCGTGCCATTTGTTGTTGAGACACCCATGGTAATATGATCGTCAAGGTCATCATGATGGATACAAATATTCTTCTTCTTTCATTAAGAATAGAGTAAGAATCAGCTTGACTCCATTAAAGATAAAGGATCACCTAAAGAGACAAGAGAAAGATAAAGCACTCGCCACTGTATCTTACCTAAACAAAGCTTATTGTAAGTCAAACCATTTGTGTCTCTTATTAGTTTCTAAGGAGAATGAAGTATCTTCACCCTAATCCAAGGATGGTCAAACAAAAATAGTCAACAAAAGTTTGGGAAAGTTATTGAGAAGCTTTGTGGGCGAACATGTTCGCCAATGTGATCTTGTGTTAGCACAAGCAGAATTTTTTTACAATAAATCTATCAGTCAAACTACTAGTAGATATCCATTCAAAGTAATGTATGGAAAACACCCTCTTACTCTTTTAGACCTTCTTGCATTACTAATACTTGTGGATTTAGTGCTGATGTTGAAGAAAGTGCTAAACAAATCAAGAAGCTTCATGAAGAAGTTCGAAAGAAGATTATTCGTCAAATTGATAGATACCAAAAACAAGCCAACAAGCACAAAAAGCCAACTAGTTTTGAAAAAAAGAAGACTTAGTGTGGATTCACTTAAGGAAAGAACATTTTTCTAAATCTCGTGTAAAATTATCTCCTCGAGCTAATGGACCATTCTAAGTCTTGGAATATGTAAATGAGAATGCTTACAAGATCAAACTTCCTGGAGATTATAAAGTTTCTGCAACTTTCAATGTAGTTGATCTCTCTACTTACTATGAAGAACATGAAGAAGACACGGATCTTGAAAGCAAATTTTCTCCAACCTAGAGAGAATTATACAAGAGTATGTTATTAGATTATTATTATTTAGGAATTATAGGTATAATAGAATTCTTTTTTTATTTAATTTGCTTGTACTAGGACTTTAGGCTAGTCATGATTAATTTAGAAATAGAACATCTATTTTATTTAAATCTCTTGTTAACTACTCTAGTTGTTCTAGACAACCTGAAGTAGAGTTCTATTAGAATATGAGCCTATTATACTATAAATAAAGCCCTTAGGTTTAGTTATTATTCACATTGAAGTTGAGAATAAATAAAGAATATTTTTGTAAGTATGAGTGCTTATTTCTCTATACTCTTTTCAAAAGAGTAGGAAGTTTTAATATCATTGGCTTAGCCAACGAAAGTGCAATTTTGGCTATTTTTCACTTAGTGCGATTTTCTAACCTTATTAAGATTGGTGATTTATCTTAGTGGGGTTTTTAACTTAATCATGATTGATATCTTTCACAACACCCTGGTGTCGAGTAACTTCTTTTTTACCAACCATGGTCCCTTAAGATTTCAAAAATGTTCTAATACCATGAAGAATTTCATAGAGAAAATCAGTCACCGTGCAGACAAAAAATAGAGTAAAAGTACCAATTGCTCAATAAAGAAGACAGTAGTTGGAATATCTTCTTTTTGTGAAATGGCGTGGTTTATATAATCACCTTTTGGAGGAAAACAAAGCAAATAGGATAGGGCAACGGCACAACAGTACCAAATTGCACCTTGTCGGTTACGTGGATAGTGGCTTATAATCAAAAGATGCCACATGCCCTCTACAACTAATACCTGATAGCTCGCATGCCATTCTGTTTCAAGAAAACAAAATATAAAATACCATAAAGATAAAAGTTAGGAAACAGATGAGATCACGTGTTCTTCTTCTCCATTAGTTTCAAACATTTCAGCGCCAAAAATTTTCTCATTGCGAACTCCCATCTTCAACAAAGACTTCTGTTGCTTCAAAGACTTTGAATCATATTATGTGAGTGATCACACGTTATTATTTAGTACAAATTTGTTGCTGACATTATATATTTATCCTTTGTGATTAATCTTCATTTGAAAATGGCAGTTTGTCTTACGATGTGTTCTGATAAGAGCTTCATATTTTCATGGCAGCTTCTACCAAGTCATCAGATTAATATTAGGCAAAGAGGCGTATACAGTTAATTAGATGCCACAAGAAATTAATAAGAGAAGCATTTCTATTGGCATTTATAGGGACTTGTCTTTCAAATTTGTCATGACTCATGAGTTCTTATAAGATCATTCCATTGTTAAAACAGCTGAATTACTGAATAAGGTAGAAACAAAAAAGGGGGTAAAAGAGCAAGTAACTAGGACAAGACATTTGCACTTCAATATATCAAGAAACTGACAGCTTCGGGTTAGGCTTATACAACCTTGTTCAAGATCTAATTACTTCAATAAGCAACTAACTTTACTGAGTCATAAAATCGAGTCAATACAAATTTAACTCTTTAGTATCCTTATGGATATATTCCAATTCTAGATTGTCTAGCAACTAATCAACTCGTCTTGCCATTAAAGAAACTAAAAATAAAAAACCTTAGTTAGTCTCACAAGCATACTGAGAGAAGGTTCTGAACCTCAACAACTCTGTTTTTTTTTCTTTTTCCACCTAATATCTACCAAGTTACCCTACACAGTGAGGGACATGTCTTGACTTCTTTGTGATATATTGGACACAATTAATTGGATTAAAGTTGAACGTACCAGGCATTTGGGGTGGCAGAATCCACCTTCAGAATTATTTTATACACGTGTACCTTGCAGGGGAAGGTAGGGTTTGGGGTGTTGAATATGTAATTGATTCAACCCCAAGAGTAAGCAAATTAATCTCCAGTTTAATTTTCACACTAATCTGATTTCTCTAATTGTAATGCTATATTGAAGTTGTTCATATTTCAACCTCTTCATCAGACAATGTTTATCATTACTTATGCACACCTTAGACCATTGGGTAATCAACCTCTTATTTTTGCACCATACTAGGACACTCCTGCAAAAGAATACAATGTTTATTGCTTCAAAGTTACTTGATTTGTTTCTGTAAAATTCTATCTGCTTTTTACCTTGAATACACATGTGAGCATGAGAGAGAGATTGCAAATTTCACTATATATTCTGATTTTTATACCCGGAATGATCACAAGAACAGAGGAGACTGGAGAGGTACATCATCAA
>NW_018397259.1:7566884-7566988 GCF_002168275.2 Theobroma umbraticum | reverse complement strand
AATATAACATAAAGTCCTGAAAACATAATTAAACTAAATGCCTACCGCCATTCTTGGTGTCGTTGATAGCCACACAAAAGTCCTGGAGAGGACTAGGGTCAAAG
>NW_018397259.1:7535462-7566694 GCF_002168275.2 Theobroma umbraticum | reverse complement strand
GCAAGCCAATGACCGGGTCCATATTTTCATTAACTAGCAGGTAAAGACTTTTCAGAATAACCATTATGCTGGTTTATTTTACTCATCCTTATGGTTAAATTATTGAAAAATTGGACTTGGAAGTTGTCATATTTCTGTCTATGATGTTTTCAGAGTGTAGGTTACATCTGAAAGTCAGGCAACCAATCTGTCGTTCGACTTTAGAATTCTATATCTACTCTTAAACTCTATGGGCTCTTATCCAATGGTATGCCTCTATAATATCCATCACTTTCCTGACTTTCCATCATCCAAGTTGAATGTTACTTATTTACCAGTACAAGATCTAGAAATTGCATATGATTTTCCATCTAATCATGCTAATTTCTTAAAACAGTACTAATGAATGATAGCAACACTATTTCTTTCTCTTGGTGGCCTATTTTTTCTCCGTAATTCAATTGAGGTACTAACGCATTTATTATTTATTATGTTGGTGCAACAGGCCAAAATATTTTACAAAGAACTCAATAAATTGATGCACAAATTAATAGCATGATTCATGGGGCACAAGCGCAATAAATTTACGAGGTCTACCCATTACAAGCAGGCAGAGCATCCAGACTAAGTCAGTCTTGGTTCTCTGCTCAAATCTGGCTAACAAGAAAATGGCCAAAGTGGTATCCTATCAGCTATACAAAAATCACAACATCAACTCAATCATTCAAAGCAAAGCACCTCAGAACCACCCAAAAAGACATACATAAGAACAAAACAAGTAAGAAGAGGAAACGAGACCATTAAGCATGTTTCCGCTTCTTTCAAATCCGTACACACTTTCAAAGAAGCACCATCCATCACCCATCCATCGAAACAGCAGGCAAAACAGCCCAGGTGAAAACGCAGCCCTCCCATGCTAAAACAAGATGCATCTCTGCCATACCAAGGACTGAACCTGTCAAAACACGTATAGTACCACTTATTAACAACAATCAGGCAAGAAAATGAGGAAACCAATGACATCTATGCTGAAGATATCTCAGGTTGAAAAGTCTATTCTGACAAGTTCATAGATACTTAACCTATGATATCTATGCTTATTACATTGAAAACATCAATTTCTTGTAAGATTAATTAGCCTTGCTTTACCGCTACATCTTTGTTCTATCATTTTGACCACTTAGCATGACTGGACTGGTGTAGAACTGATACTGCAAGAAATAGGATGAGAATTGTGGACGAATCTGTTGGAACTCATATGAATTGAACATAACTTGAGTATTGAATTTTATACACAGATCCTTGCTCTATGAACATTGAGGAGGCTTTGGTAGTATCTATATATGTTTATCAAACTAATCAACAAAGCGCATTGCTCAAAGAGGGGTGATGAATAAAGCCAGATTTCTTGGCACAACTTGATCAAGGAAAAATAAAGAAGAGTTGGTAAAACATTGGTAGGTAAAGCACAACCAATCTCATGTCAAAGTGATTGCGACGTCTAAGACTGATGTTCTCAGCCTACTTAATTTTCAGAAAATTTTGGGTTTCACATGGCAAGAAAGTAAACTACTTGTAAGGCTCTTTCCCCTCTTTGTTTAAATGGTCACCAGTAATTGTTTAAGACAAGGTTGGTACTGATATTAGGTTTCTGGTATGAAATCTATCTTCATTCCAATGTGTCAATTTCTGTGTCAAGAAAAATATGATAATTAAACCAGATTCCTTTCCCCCTACTTGTCCACAGCGCTATCCAAAGAATTGAGCCTGAAAAATATGAAACACTTCTTAGAACAGAAAATAAGAAAAAAAACCTGTTTGGTGTTAATAAAAAATTCTCCTGCAACCATCCATGTATATACATCTTCAATAAAGTCCCTCTTTATGCCATTACCTCATTCCTGACATATCATGTCATTCTTAAATATTTTATTGAATTTAAATTGAGACAAATTCATTGACTGCAGGATATTTCTAATGTTTTTGGGGCAGCCGACGCCCCATGAAATTTAACTAGTGGCTAAATGAAGTCAAGAATGGTCCTTGTTCACAAATTTTGCCATTCAGCGGGGGGCAGGTAGCACATGCTGCTATCGGTTCACGTAAGACGGTCTTGCATATTCTTTGGTTAATGAACTACCATGTTTGCATTGCTTTACTAGTTAGAAATAATGGATTTCCTGCAGTTTTCATTTCATAGCATCTGAAACTGCTCATGTGTTGATTCCGTGTTATCGAGGTAGAAAAGGAACTATTAAAATCGTCAATGCATTCTTTTTCATGGTAAAAGATTTTTTTTCGTTTATTGTTTTTCCTAGTTCGTTCTTTTAAGGGTGAAATAGGGCCGTAAACAATTGATATCCGGTGTTTTAGCAACAGGCCAGTAAACTTCGCCTGGATTCCATTAATTTCAAATAAAGAAAATTGTGACAAATAACTTTTCCAATAAGGTGATTTCTGAAATATCCTATGATATAAAGTAACTGTTTTTATTCAATTTTTGACATGAGTTGAGAAAAATATTCTTAAATACATTTCTGACAAATCAATCTCTCAATATCTCCCTTTTGCTGTACAGAAAAATTAAATACTTAGTATCATAGCTCTCGCAACTCTTTCAAGTCTCTTAGCTCTGTCAGCTCTTTCTTGCCACCCAGTTGTCCATTGAGCACCATTGTCATTGTGCTGTGATCTATCTTTCGACATCTCACTATATTGTCGTCGATATACAGATCCTAAAATAGAGATGACATCAAGGTATGTTATTAGGTTTATTGCTGCATTTCACAAAATCACAAAGTTGATGAAAAACTAATTCTTTTAATTTCTTAAACTTTGTATATAAATTAGAACATTACCCAAAGTTGTTACACACCATGCATGTAACATCTCTAATGCACATGGTGTGTAAAAAATATATTGAAAGATAATTATTTTTCTACCCATCCAAGTATACGTATCGCAAAAATAATATAGTGACGAGTAGAGTGTCGATCCCATAGAAAATTGAATTAAATCTTAGTGTTAACTACTAAAATTAATACACTCCAATTTTATTTAAACAATTAAAATTAAAATTAAAACTAATAACTAAAACTAATCCAAATTATATAAGCAAAATTATTTTATTAACTTCTAGTGATTACTAGACCTAAGATTATGATATCTCTCAATACTTTATTTGAATATTGTCACTCTCTTAATTCAATTTAATGGATTAAGTTGCCAACCTAGAGTCCTAAATTAATTACAAGTCTCTATTGAGTTTCTCATAAAAAATACTTCTCTCTTAATTAATTTACTATATGTCTATGTAAATTAAATTGCAAAAAGATTCATTAAGTTATAAAGATAAATCGAATATCATTTCCCACAAGGATTTACTCCTAAATTTTTACTAAATATTAAATTTGTAATAAAACTCTTCCTAACCTAGCACTTGATTTTAACAGTCAATTAATATAAAATTTACCACTTAAACTAACTAAAGCTATGAATGTAATTTTTAGTAAAGAAATTATTATCGTAAAGACCTAGGATCATGGTGTCTCTCAATATTTTATTTAAAAATAATCTTTTTTCCTTTGAACTTAAATTATTGGGGTATATGGCTAACCTAGAAACCAATTTTATGTACAAGTCTCTGTCGAGATTTTTGTACACATACATTTCAAAATTAACTCCATATGTCTATTCAAATTAGTTAAGAAAAGCTCATTAAGTTTATTTTCTAATTTGGTTGCCTAAGGTATTTAGGTATATATATGTCCTAAATATGAATCTATCACTCAACCTCAATCGAATCAAACATAAGCTAATCAAATCAATGGTCTAGTCTAAACTCCCTCAGTCAAGTTACATTCGGACAACCTAATCATTTCAACTGGTGATCAAGTAGAGAAAAGTTTTAAACATGAAATTGAAAAAACCATATAATACCCATTAATACTAAGCAAAGATAAATCGTATAATCAAACTACATATTAACATAAACCATAATCATAGAAAAAGAGATTAGTTCATCATCATCTTTTCAACAAACATCATAGTTTCAAGAGAATAAATCATTTCTACAGCAGAAAAATGAGAAAGAAATGAAACCCTAGAATGAAGTACAAGGCTGCAGTTGACTCCCGATCTTCAATCCTTCTCATTTTTTTCTCATTTCCTCCATTTGTAGAACTTTTTTCTTCTCTCTAACTGCTATTTCTTTCCTATCATAGACTTCCCCAACTGTTGAAAATCACATATTTATAGCCACTAAAAAGCCCTAAAAATCACATTTATTGAATCTCTATAGCTCAAGTTTTGTCCGTAATACCGTAACATGTTCAATGAAAATCTGCACTTGATTTTCATTGCATAGTTCATCACTACTTAGCATTTGAAAACCTACAAACACAAGGACTAAATCAGTGTTTTCTTAAAATAGGATTTTCAACATGAAAATGAACTAGAATTACTAGAATTAAACCAAGTTAACATGTTTTAAACTACTTAGTGAAAAACATAAAAACTCTCTAAAATCGACTTAAAACACAAGCACTCAGCTATTTTAACATCTAAAATGTGGTTAAATAACTCTATATAATAAAGTTATCAGACCCCCAAACTTAATATATTGCTAATCTTCGAGCAAAATTAAAAATAAAAATGAGACAGCATAGTTGAAAACATCAAGCAAAGAGATTGCACCAACTCATTCATCACTTTTAATTTCCTCATAACTTGCCTTGTTTTCCTAACTTAAAGCAAAACATAAATATTGTTTAAGTTTATATTTCATTCTAATGAAAGCTTATGTTCGAATGAATTTTGTGTGTGCGTGTGAAATCTCTTACAAAGAGTATCACGCACTTTTGATAAGATTAAGCTCAGATAGACTTCAAACTAGCTTAGAATTCCATAACTTTGCTTTTCGCCTATCTCTCTACTAATGTAGGCTAACACTTAACTATGGATCGTTAGGACTTTATACAGTTTATAATATATGGCTTCGGTAAGGGTGGAATATAGGATATAATAAAGCTCAAATCACCCTAAGCATATAATTATTCTAAGACTTATGTAGCCTTACTTCTCTTCACCATGAATACCTTTTTCTTTCCTTTCACTTTTTATTCATCAAGTATTTTTTTTTAATTCTCAACCTAACACCCCCATACTTGTTTCTTTCAATGATAGTGGAATGAATGCCTTGCATTGAATTTCAAAATTTTCTCCGCTTCATCTTTTCATTGAATAATTCAACATATAGTTCCTAAAACAATGAATATGCTTAAGAGTGAAGGACATAGAGTTGGAAAATTATTTAGAAGCTAAGCTAGCTTATTTATAGTTGACAAAGAAAAAGGTAATTTTTTTTACGCTCAAAGGGGATAAACTTTTGATTAAGTTAGCTTGAAAGGCTCAATCAATCCAAAGGTGGCTTAAGTCATTTCCCTAACTAAGTGTAGCCTAGAATTTCACCTCAAAAAAAGATAAAACAAATTCTAAAACTCCAAACATAGCCTAAAAATTTGCATTTACATAATTGTTCTCCAAATGCAAATAATGACACAATATACGAGATAAAGTGCTCAATTGTGAAACTTTCATCCTGCAATAATGATAAACATAAGAATTCACATGATATTCAAACAATATTCAAGGTCATTAGTTATCATCATTTGATAGGTAAATCAAGTTCATTGGTGCAACTAACTCTAGTTTAAATTCTTAGTGAAAAATAAGTACAAATCTTTGTGATAAACAATACTCAACTTGCTTTTATATTACTTGTACTGCCACTTGCACTTAACGTATATTAATCTGAGAACAAAAAGTATAATTAAAGCCAAAACAAAGTGTTTGATCCTTGAACCACAAAGATATATATATATATATATATATAAAGGAAAAATATTGGCTGACGAAAAGAAATACCAAAGTGTGGTGCACACTGCAAATGCTGTCTAAGTAACCTTAACCGTCCCTAGACATATACGTGATACTTTTTCAGGATTTATTATCCTTCTATATGGGGAATAAGATTTTCTTGCCTTTCAAAAAAAAGGAAGGCTATTTATAAAAATAAGGGCATGGAGAATAAAATGAACAAGTCTTCGCTTTGCAGCTTTGACAAAGCTTTGGTTCTTTGCACAACTTCCCATTAACAAACACTGCATATTTATGTGAAGAGCAAAACAATGTTATTTTGATACCCATGCAAAGCTTGTAGATGGTTACATAAACAAAGAAAAACATTTGGTATGTAAAAGTTGAGCAGTTCCACTGCAAAATGTAATGATGTAATTACTGCAGACAGGACAAATCTTAATTCCATTTGTTTTTTTTTTCCATAAAAAAATATATTAAAGAAGGAAAATGCATAGATCTGTTCAATGACCGCTCTAGGCATGCTTTCAAGCAACATTTCTCATCCCTCAATTCTCACCAAGCAACAAAACTCAGAACAATTCAAGCAAGAAAGCTGCCTTACATTTTAGTAACATTCTATTTTAAAATGAGAAACTTTATATATGTTTGTATATAAAACTCAAATCTAATTAATAGTAGCTGAGCAAATATATGTATATATATAATTAATAGTATTCATTGTTGCATGCATGGCTCCTTGATGACCAAGACCCAGACATGTCTTGACATTATATTCCAATTTTGTAAACAAATTGCAATTTTATTGTAACAAAACCAAATCAATACAGAGAGACTTACATAAGCAAAACCTCCCCTTTTATTTTATTTTATTTTTTCAACATGAATCATTAGTTTAATAAGGGAAACAGACCAAAACATCATCCCAACAAATATTACAAGTACTTCAATTCGAGTATGATGAAATAATATGCTCTAATTGTTAGCCCACCAGAATTTTGACTGAAGATTTTTCACCACATTCTTGTCCAATTGGAAAGCCTTGACAAGAACATCAGGATTAATGGGTGGATTTGCTCCAAACACTGCATTTGCTATTGTAATCACACCTGGATTCTGGCTGCTCAAAGCAGCAAAAGCTACAGCATTGGTTTTCCCCACATTGAACTGGAAGTGAATGAGGCCAATTGGGAAAACGAAGACATCTCCAGGGTAAAGGATTTTGGTGATGAGACGATTATCTGGGTTGGATGTAACAAAGCCAACATAAAGTGTGCCTTCCAGAACAAATAGTATCTCCGTGGCACGGGGGTGAGTGTGAGGGGGGTTTAGGCCACCGTTAGGTGCATAGTCGATTCGAACCAACGAGATGCCAAGAGTGTTAAGTCCTGGTATTTGGGCAACATTGACAGGAGTCACCGTTGATCCCACAGGATTTGATGTATTTCTGGGAATGTTAAGACCTGAAAAGAAGAAGTCTTCTGCTTTGGCAAGCTTTGGGTCTTTGCAGAACTTCCCATTAACAAACACTGCATATGTGAAGGGAAGAATAATATGTTATTTCGATATGATGCCTAAGCTTGTAGATTGTTTTGATAGTTTCATGCAAAAGAGAGAAAAAGAGTACATACCACCATCCTTGGCATCATTGACGGCTACGCAGAAATCCTGGAGAGGACTAGGATCAGATGCATAGGCAAATGAGGAAGACAGAACCAAGAGAGAATATGCTAGGAGGAGATGAGCCCCTTTCATAGTTATAATGTAATTTGTAGCTTAATTAAATTCTTCTAAGTTTTATTACTTTGGAAGAGATGAGAAGCTTTCCTTGAGATCATGCCTATTTATAGATTGCAGCCTTTGAACTAGTCTACGCCTTTTCATTTCGTTGACTATAAGCACAAATCCAAGGTTGCTAAGGCTGCGGGCACTCCAGCCATACAACTTACAATAAAAAATAAAGTTAACAAAATGAAAATCTTTACCATTTGGCAGTGTTTGAACCTAAGATGCTAGCAGCTGGGCAGGTACCATGTGCAGCTGATCTCATTCAAATATTTCCAGGAATTGTTGTTGAAGGCCGGAGAATTTCTCCTTGAACTCAAATAATTCGAGCAGCATATGCATAACTAAAGAAGTAGTCAAGCAAGAAAAGTGTTAGAACGATTCAAGACTTGTGGGTTTTATATCTCTGGATAGAATGCATTGTCTTAGTTGACATGGTTCAATCTGAGATATGCATGGACGCTCAAACACATTTCTTGTAGAATATCCATGCTTGATTAAGAACTGTTCAGAGATTGACCAATTAATGAGCAAATAATTAATTGTTCTCGAACAGAGAAGTTAAATAAACAAGAAAAAATTGGGTGTGTAAAGATTGACCAGTTCCATGCACAATGTACTGATGCAAGCGTGGGAAGACTAAATTCGATGAGGATAAATAATTAAAGAATGTAAAGAGTAGCTGCAGACTTGGCAAATCTTTTATATATATATATATATATATATATATATATTTGTTTCTGAAAAAATAATTAAAGAATGAAAATGAATAGACTTGTTCGGTGACTGTTGTCTATAAATAGGCATGCTTTCAAACCACATTTCTCATCTCTCACCGAGCAATATAACTTAGAACAATATAATCAAGAAAGCTGCCTTACAATGATGAAAGGAGCTCAAGTCCTAGTAGCATTTGTCCTGTTGGCTTTGGCTTCCTCACTTGCCTCTGCCTTTGATCCCAGTCCTCTTCAGGACTTCTGTGTAGCCATCAATGATGCCAAAAATGGTGGTATGTTGTTCTTTATATCCCCATTTTCGTTTGAATTTCTTTGGAATTAGTGTAATCATATCAACACCTAAAATGAAGACATATAAATAGCGGAGAAAATTAATTGAGAAATGTCTCTTATTTTTTGCATGAAACGGTATCAAAGTTTTTTTTTTTTTTTGCGTATATTCAGTTTTTGTTAATGGCAAGTTCTGCAAGGACCCAAAGCTCGTGAACGCCGAAGATTTCTTCTTTTCAGGGCTTAACAAGCAAGGAAACACATCAAATCAACTAGGATCAAAAGTTACTCTAGTGAATGTTGAACAAATATCAGGACTTAACACTCTTGGCATATCTCTTGCTCGAGTCGACTATGCACCCAATGGTGGCCTAAATCCCCCTCACGCTCACCCTCGTGCCACGGAAATCCTAGTCGTTGTGGAGGGCACACTTTATGTTGGTTTTGTTACATCCAACCCCGATAGCCGTCTCATCACCAAAGTCCTATATCCTGGAGATGTCTTCGTTTTCCCGGTTGGTCTCATTCACTTCCAGTTCAACATAGGGACCACCAATGCTGTTGCCTTTTCTGGTCTTAGCAGCCAAAACCCAGGGATTATCACCATTGCAAAGGCTGTCTTTGGCTCAAACCCTGCCATCAATCCTGAAGTTCTTGCAAAGGCCTTCCAGCTGGATAAGAATATCGTAAACCAACTTCAGTCTCGGTTCTGGTGGAATAACAGCTAGAGGAATATTTCTAGACCCCAGAAATTTAATGTATTACTAGCTTGTTCTGGATAATGTTGGACATGTTTCTTTCATTGAATTCATAGTTCTTGTGTTGAAATAAAAATAATGAGGCTTCTTATGTACTTTGGCTTATGTAAACCTTCCCGTTTTTCATTTTTATTATGTTGAAATAAAAATAATGCAATTTTGTTTTTAGTTTGGACCCACCCCTTCTTCACCGAGGGAAATGAATGCATCACATAATTGGTTTTTCTTCCTTCATGGGGTTATTGGAATTTTGACATGGCATTCCCTCATTGGCTTGCCAATTACCACAACTGTCACACCCTTTAAAGCTCTACTATATATATAAACTCTTTACAGTTTCTCTACCTTTTCCCTCCTCCCCTGCATTTCAACCAGGAAACACGATGTCTCTAATAAAATTGAAATCTTGAAAAGCCCACAAAGACATAACCAATGAGCGATGTGAACCAAGAACCAGACTTTGTAGTTCCACACCAAGAAGAAGATAACCCACAACTCCAAGAATCCATCAACCTTGATAGCTTTAACAACGTTATCATCTTGTTATGTATGTTGATGGTGGAGGCTGAGGATAACCAAGTAGCGGATGAAACAGATGAGTCAATGTTGCGGTGAGGCAACGCTAGAAGATGGAGATGTGTGCACCACTGAGGCAATAAAGGTTTTCTTTTCTTTCTCAGGATCACGCTTTCTAGTTGTTGAGGAAAAAGAAGCTTTGATACTTGCTTTTTGTATCAATGGTGGTAAAATTGGGGAAATTAGTGAAGAAACAAACTTCTGATTTCTGAAACGTTTTGATAAATTGAGATGGTTCATTTTATATCAATTTAGCTTGCATTTTATGAGTGGTATTAACATGTCAAGTTTGTTGTTGTAGGATGATGTAGAGCTGATTGTGAAGAAGCTGTGAGAGTGGAGAATATTGGGAAGTGTTTGGACCTTCATGTCAAGTGCCCTTGTGGCAAAGGTTATCAAATTCTTCTGTCTCAACAGAATTGCTATTACAAGCATATTTAGATTTGGTTCAGCAATGGCTTCAAAACGTTCACACCATCAAAGATTGAGTACTCATCAATCATTATATTTCGATTTCAGTTCTTTTTGTTAGGATTTGTTCTTCTGGAATTGTAGCCTGTTATTTCCTTTTAGGTAACATTCAGTTCTCAACTATGAAGAAGGGATATGCTTGTTGTATTTGTTTTATTGAACTGTAATTGAATGCAGATTTTGCAGACTCCAAATCCAAATATATCTTTTACGTGTGGGTTCAAACTGGAAGCCGATTGCAACAGAAGCAGAGGTCCACAAGGAACCTCTGTCACTTTACATTTCAGAAAGAATTGTTACAATTGCAAGGGATGTAAAACATTATTCAACATAAGCTGCAAGGTAGAAACATTCCTCCCAGTTGCTATCCTCAGAATTTTGACTGAAGATTTTTCACCATTTTTCTGTCCAGTTGAAGGCCTCGGCTAGATCAGATTAATGGATGGGTCTGATCCAAACACTGCATTAATTGCTATTGTAATGACACCAGGATTCTGGCTGCTTAAAGCAGCAAGAGCAACAGCTAGAAAGCAGAGGTCAATGATTGCAGGTGAAAGGACATAATTTACTAGAGAACTTCCTCTTACTACTTGATAGTCCTGCCAAGACAAAATGGTGTAACTTACGACCTCTAGATTGAATTGGAGACCATTTAAGCTGCTGTAAAACATTGAGATAAAAAATACTACTAAAAAGCTATGTATAGAACTGAATAATTATCTATGTACAAGGAATAGGCAACCAGATTCCTTTTAACTTTGCAAACTGATAAACATTATTTTCGTTACAAGTTTGCAATGAGAACAGTTAACAAAAGCAGATGAACAAAATAGCAGAACTGTAAAAAACAATACCAAAACATTGTAATAATATAACATCAAAGCTTATAAACCAGTAGAATTATTCAACAAGGTTGAAGCAGTTGCACTCTCAAACACAAGAGAGGGTCGCAAAGTATGCCTTAGGACGATCTATCCGTACTTCCATCACCTCCATTTCCTCATCCTTGAAATTGTAATATAGTGTCATACCACTTTCAAGTACAGCAACCACTGAATCTCCTTTGTCCTCATCATAGCGCACAACCAGACAGAAAAGATTATAATTTCTGTAAGAAGGTATAAGGTTGAAGCTTTGCATTTCGGCTTCAAGATCAATACGATCCTTGATGAACCAATCCGGGTAATCCACTAGCATTTCGTAAATCCGAAACATTAAATGCCAAGCAGGCTTTCGTCCAATCAGAAGATGCAAATAGCCTTCGGACTTCCCATTATACCACCTTATTGGCTTTCGCATCGGCATTGGCATCAAGCATTCAGTCTCCACATCAAAGCATAGCGACTCTTTAAATATCATCTTCAAAATTTTCATTCTCGTAATAGTACGCCTCATCATCTTCCCACACGATTTTCTCTGTCTTCAATGCAGAACTGGGAAACGAAGTCTGTATTAAAATTGTGTCTCTATCTCTTAGATTTTCAGTAGCTCAAGAATTGCATCATTTGGCCATCTGAACTGAGAGTTATGGTCAAAATACTGAAACATGTACAAGCAGGATTCTAAGTCCTTCAAACACTTTTTTTTTTCAAAATTAAGCTTTATTTTTTAAAATTCTATAAAAGTATAAAAGCTAATAAATAATAGTCAAATTAAAATAAATAAATATAAAATTAAATAACTCAATAAAAATAAATTAATTAAAAAAATAACAAAAAATAATTAAATTTTAGTTAAAATTTAAGGACTGGACTTAGTTAACATTTAAGAACAAAATGAGATTAAATAATTCTATAAAATAAAATTATAAAATATCATCCAAAGAAAATCAACTATCAATACAAATCAAAGAAAGTGAGAGAAGAACCAAAGTAGAGAGAAAAATTAAGATTTGAAGCTTTCGAATTTTCAATCTTCTTCGAGTTCCCTTACTTTTTTCTTTTGTTGATGACTTCTCTTTCTCTAGAAAAGCTGCTCTGAAGGATGAACTCAGAAGAAATTGTTGAAAGGTTGCCTAAAATTACTAAACCTGATGTTGCATGTGGGATATGTCAACTAGGCAAACAAAGTAAACTTCCATTTCTGAAGAAAAGGAGGTGAAAAGCTACAGAGAAACTACAATTGGTACATACTGACTTTGGAAGTACCAATGAAGACCTCATCATTGGGTAGGAACAACTATTATCTCATTTTTATTGATTATGTATTCAAGTTCTACTGGATCTTTTTTCTGAAGCTCAAATTTGAAGCCCTAGAGAGTTTTCTTTAATTTAAAAGTTTAATAGAAAATCAAGTAAATTTTTCAATCAAAATTCTCAGAAGTGATAATGGCAAGGAGTTCATTTCTACAGAATTTGAGAGTTTTCTAGCACAGTTTGGCATAAACCATCAGTTGACTGTTAGTTATAGTCCTTAGCAAAATGAAGTGTCTGAAAGAAAGAATACAACACTCATGTAGATGGCCAGGTGTCTATTGTTTCAGAAATGACTGCTTAAGTAATTCTGGGTAAAAGTTGTAAATACAGCTAACTATTTGTTGAATCTAACTCAAACAAGCGCACTGGGAGATAAAACTCCTTATGAATTGCTGGTTTGGTTATAAACCATCGTGTCTCACTGGAGAATTTTTGGCTGCATCGGTTATATTAAGATCCCTGATGAAAAAAGAACAAAGTTGATGAGAAGAGTCAGATAACCATTCGTGTTGGCTACAGTGAGAAGTCAAGGGGATACAAAATGTACAATGTTGACTTAAAAAAGATCATCATTGGCAGAGATATCAGGTTTAATGAGAACTTTTTATGGAATTAGGAGATGTTGACTGTTGAGTATTCTGGAAATATAAGCTTCATTGATACGCAAGTTATAAAAGAAAATGATCAAGAAATTGATATTGAAGATGAGAGTCTTGCAGTGAGAGGCACCAGATCAGTGCAAGATATTTATGCTCAATGCAATGTGGCTATCAGTGAACCAACTATTGCTGAAGTTGCTAGGAATGAAAAACGGTTGCACCATGCATGAGGAGATACAGATAATCATGAAGAATGCTACATGGATCTTGGTGGACAAACCTACTGATCAACACATCATGGGTGTCAAATGGATTTAGAAAATCAAACTTAAATGGTTATCTAAATGAAGACATCTATGTTCAGCAATCAGAGGGCTTTATTTCACCGAGTACTGAAGGCAAGGATTGCAAATTAATTAAAGCTTTATATGGCTTGAAACAGGCTACCAAGACCTGGTATGAAAGGATTGATATTTATTGACTTCTCATGGGTTCTAGAGAAGTGCAAATGAGCATACTTTTTATGTAACTCCATAGAACCATTACTCAGCTGCAAAGAGAGTATCGAGGTATATTAAAGGAACATTTGACTATGGTTTGAAATTTGAAAAGAAGTTGAGTGATGAACTGATAGGTTTTTGTGACAGTGATTAGGCTGGGAGTACTGATGACTCTAAAAGCACTACTAGTTACTGTTTTTCTTTGGGAAGGGTTGTTTTCAGTTGGAACTCCAACAAACAAGAAATGGTGGCTTAATCATCAACAAAAGTAGAATATATAGCTGCTGCTGCTGCCTCAAATCATGTGGTTTGGTTAAGGAAAGTCTTTCATGCTTTGGGTTATATCTACAAGAAAGGAACCATACTGTTTATTGATAACAAGTCTACTATTTCGATTGCCAGAAATCCAGTATAGTTTGGTAGAACGAAGCATATTAAAGTGAAGTTTCATGCTATTAGAGAGGCTGTAAAAAATGAAGAGGTTGATGTTCAACACTGCAGTACTTTATAGTCAACTTACAAACATCCTCACAAAATGTTTTGAGTAAGGATAAATTCATGTTTCAAAGATCTGAATTAGGGATTTGTAGTTCAAACACCAAGGAGATGTGTTGAATATTTATGGCCTTTGTCCAACATCCAAGCATTTAGAGTCAAACATCAATGGTGGAATTTTAAATGAATGAAAAAGGAAGTCACGTGCAGTCACATGAGGATCAAAGGACTGCCGTTTAACATTTTGCCTCTTCTTGTTTTTGTTGGTCAAGTTACTTTACCTTTACGGTTTCACCTTACCATTTTTCTTTATTTCCAAATGCTAGGGATTGATGTTGTTAAGCACTCTCTTCCACCAATGCAGCATCGTTTTGTTCTTATGGTCGTGTCGATGTGCTGTCAACGGGTATCTTTTGTACAGATCCCTGTGCTACATTTCTTAGGTATTTGGAATGGCAGCTGGTTTTATCTGGTTGGTCATCTATTTGGCATTTTCTCTCTCTTCCAATTTGTGTGTATATATATATATATATATATTAGTAGGTTGAATTAAATGAAATGTATGTTTTGTGTGCCGTTTTGGACTATTGGTTCTTCTTCTCTCCTATTCCCTGATACTCTGTTTTTCTCTCCTGAAAATTTGTTTGGTTCTTCAGAAAAATCATTTGGATTCAACAGGGGTATTAGCCCCACAAGAAATATCAAGAGAATAATTATTGTGATCAAACCAAAATTAAGCTGGATTCAGTACTTTCTTAAACCTTCAGGCTACCAAACTCTTACCTAGGTTCTTCATTGATGAATACTGTTCCCCAGGGTCATGGCAATGAATTGAAATTAATGAATGTTCCTGTTTAATCTGGTAAACCGCTAATAATTTCCCTGGTATAATTGAGAGAAACAAAATAAAGATGTGTACCAAAAAGGAACATAGTTGTTAAAGCTTGGTAGGTGGATTTTGATAATGCCATTAGATCCTGTAACTAAACCCCTGTTGGCATCCCAACGCAAGCTTGTCATCTTGTAAAACTAAAATTCAAAGAGAATATCTATCTTCTATTCTCCCTCTCATATTTTTCTTCTTGGCCTGAACCTCTCCCATATTCTAACTTTAGAACCCTTTACCAATCAGAAAACACCTCATGTAACACGTCTAAGGAAGATCTTTTCCAAATGAATTCTGGCAAGCTGCTGACATATAATATTGGATGTACTCCAACTATCCCTTAACAACCCACAAATTTACACTTACATATTAGAGCATTACCATTGAATATATTCTTTGAACTTTGCTGCTTCGTTCTCTTAGTCTATTGACAGAAATGGTTTATTCAAAAATCATTCAAGGTAGCACCAACAAAATTTGTTTCACCAGGATTTACATTCTTTTCACATCAAGTGGAATGTTTTTTTTTTTTCTTTTTAAATGAAAATATCGAGCTTGTGATTGTAGTAACATGATCATGAAGGAAACTTAATGATATAGTCCAAATTTGAAGCATTGAAGCATCAAATTGGATTTATTATCCCAAAACTCTGAGGTAGTGTTAAGCCTAGATTGTGTTAATGAAGCTCCAAGGAAGCATTCATGTCTGGAATATTGGAAGCAACAATCTTTTCAATGCCTACCCCAAACAATTGAACAAAGTTTCCTTCTTCCGGAGAGGAAAAATGATAATCACATCAATGTCTTTTCAACAGGAGCAAGTATTGCTATGAACTAAATCCTGTTACTATTTAGTTATTGTTTAGATAAATGTATTATTCAATTCATTCATATCTTTAGGAGCATGAAAACACAATAATTCGTACCTTTAAAGTGTTTCCTACCTGTCATTTTCACTGTTTCTCGGTAGAGAGCCTTTAAAGTTTTTCTGCTTTTGCAGCTCTTAGGGGTAGGGAGAGATGGATTCAAGAAGTTTGAATAACATAGACATAGTACTCTGCTAAATTGGTCAATACGGACAAAGCATTTATTTTACGGTGATGTAAAATGGCTGTTGTGCCTTTCATCTTTGTTGCAAAGTTGCAATTACTTCTCAGTATGTTGATCCCATCAGAATCTTGACTGGAGGTACTTCACCACTTTTTTATCCAGCTGGAAGGCCCCAGTAAGGGCATCAGGGTTAATGGGTGGATTTGATCCAAAAACAGCGTTTGCCATTGTGATCACGCCAGGATTCTGGCTGCTCAAACCAGCAAAAGCAACAGCATTGGTCTTTCCCACATTCTGCTGAAAGTGAATGAGGCCAATAGGGAAGACGAAAACATCTCCCGGGTAAAGGATTTTAGAGATGAGGCGATTATTTGGGTTGGATGTAACAAATCCAACATACAGTGTGCCTTCTAGCACCACAAGGATCTCCGTGCCACGAGGGTGGGTGTGAGGTGGGTTTAGCCCGCCACTTGGTGCATAGTCAATACGAACTAAAGAAATACCAAGAGTGTTTAGTCCTGGTATTTGGTCAACATTTACAGGAGTAACTACTGATCCGACAGAATTAGACGTATTCTTTGGGATGTTTAGCCCTGAAAAAAAGAAGTCGTTCACAGTAGCAAGCTTCGGATCCTTGCAGAACTTTCCATTCACAATCACTGCAGGAAAAAGAAGTTAGCTGAAAGCATGCATTGCCAAATTAAATACAAAAATTGAGAAAAGATTAGATGAGAAAGAGGCTTGCCTGATCCTTTCTTGGTGTCATTGATGGCTACACAGAAGTCCTGGAGGGGACTAGGGTCAGAGGCAGAGGCAAACGAGAAAGCCAAAACCAAGAGTATGAAACCCAAAATGAAATATGCACCTTTCATTGTCTCCTATAGACTCCTAGTTCTATCACCAATCTCTACCTTAATTTCTTCCTAGTGTTGTTGCTTGATATGGGTGACAAAACTTGCATTACAACAAGCCTATTTATAGACAGGGATTCTTGAAATGCTCTATACCTTGCATTCCCTTCTTGAAGTATAGCAGAAGTAGACCAACCAATTCATTAAGGGTCATTTATTTTGCAATTTAAGGGGAATTACTTTCCGCAGCTAGCCTCATTTGTTATCGCACTCAACTCCTCCTTCCTATTCTTACAGCAGTTCGGTGGTGACCTTTTCTCCTTTTTCCTACTGGATTGAAATCGAATTAAGTTATGGACTACTTCAATGCCCTCGACACCATTCACAAAGTTTCTATGACCAATAACTTGTCTTTACGGAAGTTTTAACTTTCAATTGAAATTGAAATGTCTACCGCACTGCTTCTTTAGCGTGGTGAGAGTCGAAATTCTAACGGTTGAGGCAGGTACCAAAATAGTGCACAGGAATTTGTGTTGCAGTTCCATCCGTGGGTACGAGTTCAATGCAACACAGCCTGGCTACATAAGTTAGAAAGGGGACTGTTATGTCATTCAATATAAAATTAAACTATGCTCAATTTCCACTGTCTAATGTGAAATTTCTTAGTTATAAATGACTTTCAAGCTCAGCTTCTCCAGCCTATAGTTGTATTAATAAAAGTTGTACAGAGATTTTGCTAAAACTATAGATCTCTAGTGTCATAAATCCCATATTAGTAAAAAATGGAATAAGTCGTTTTATAAATAAGAGCATTCATTCATGTATTAAATGCATTTATTAGTTCAGAAATATGGGTTCGTAATATTTTAAGTAAAAATACTTATTTTTTTTAGCATCAATTACTGGATACAATAAAAAATTTTAAAATTAATTATATATAAATAATTTATACATGTATAACAAATAAAATTAAAAAATTAACTTTTTTAAAAAAATTAAGAATTATATATATATCTCATATAAATAACATTTATACATGCAAAACCAAAAAAAAATTAAAAATTATATTTGCTAATAAAACTGAGAATTATATAAATGTCAAAAAAGAGGTGCTAAAAAATATATGGTAAAAAAATAAAAAATTATATTTATTAATGAAACTAAGATTATATATATGCCATAAAAGAGACGTTTAAAAAAAATAAAAAATTCTATTTATTAACAAAATTGAGAATTATATATATGTCATAAAATAGGTGCTAAAAAATATATTGTAAAACAAAAAAAAATTATATTAATTAAAAAGATTAAAAATTTATATATGACATAAAATATTAAAAAATTATATTTATTAATAAAATTAAGAATTATATATATGTTGTAAAAGAGGCCATTGTGGCTAATTGGATTAAACATCTATTTCATGATCTTTCAAAAAAAAAGCGTCTGTTTCGTAAGAGGAAGATCATTTGGTTGAGAAAAAAAATACATGGTAAAACAAAAGAAATTTATATTTATTAATAAAATTGAGAATTTTATATATGTCATGTGCTTCTAATTTAGTAAATAGAACGTCCATTTCCTAAGCATAAGGTCTATTGGTTGAGAATATATATATATATATATATATATATAAATTAAAATATTGTTAAATTTAAACTCTCAACTTATTCCTTTATAATATATATTTTTAAATAAGATATGATATTTCATGTAAATTTATTAATTAAAAAAATTAAATTGTTGATGTCAAAAATAAATTTTTTTAGTGTCTTTCTATTTAAAGTTTAAATCTTAAATATTAAAAGAATAAAAAATAATTGATCATGTTTCAACCACAATAATAAGTTTTGAATAATCATGTAGTACAAAGTTTAAAAAATGTATACTATTATACACATATCGTGTGATATATGTATAATATACACTTGATACTTTATCATGTTTCATCACTGACTGATTCCTTATTTGGTTTAATATAAACTTTCTTATACTATCTAAAATGCATTTTCAACGGAATACAATAATGCACATTTAACAACAAAACACTAAACCACATACTCAATCAATATGGCATTCAAATCACTAAACCATCTCTTACAATACGATTTTGTTTTTCACAAGCTTCTAAAAAAAATAGATATTTTCCACAAAATTAAAAAGAACAAATTCTGTGTGGATTTGTTTTGCCAAATATACACATGAATGAGAGTGCACATTAATCAAAAGGTCTCTTTAAGGGCATTTTTGTTTGAAAATCTCATCTCTTAGCTAAAAGCAGTTAAAATTATTTAAATGGTTATTTTCAAAAACACCTTATACTTTAAGGCTAAAAAAAATTTTCTTTTTTTCTTTAATGGTGTGATATATTGGGATAGTGCTGCTAAAGAGTTGCTATACTTTGATGTGGAGACTGAATGCTTGATGCCGATGCCAATGCTAAGTAGGCAGTATAGCGGTTCTCAATATTTTGGAGAGTCTGGAGGCTATTTGCATCTTGCTGTCGAACGAAAGCCTGGTAGTCATTTAAAATTTCTGATTTACAAAATGCGAGTGGATTACTCACATTGGTTCATCAAGAACCGTATTGATCTTGAAGCCGAAATGCGAAGTATCAACCTTAAACCTCTTTATTGCGATTATGATATTTTTTGTCTAGCTGTGCGCTCTGATAAGGAGAAAGGAGATTCAATGGTTGCAGTACTTGAATGTGGTACAACACCATATTACAATTTCACGGATAAGGAAATGGAAGTGCGGGCAAATGGTCCTAAGGCAAATGGATATCGGTACAATATTGCAAGGTTTCGGGGCAGTGAATTCTTTGAGACCCTCTCTTGTGTTTAAGAGTGCAACTACTTCAACCTTAGTTGAATAATTCTACTAGTTTATAAGCTTTGATGCTATATTATTACAATGTTTTAGTACTGTTTTTTACAGTTGTGCTATTCTCTTCATCTTCTTATGTTATCTGTTCCCATTGCAAAACTCGTAGCAAAAATAATGTTTAAATGAATCTGGTTGGCTTTACCTTGTACACACTAAAAGTCTTTAAATTAATAATTATTCAGTTCTGTACATAGCTTTTCAGTAGTAATTTTTAATTGCATTTCCCTTAATGTACAGGGAAATTTAGTAAAATCGGATTAAGGAATCCATTGGAAAATGAAATGTTTTAGAAATTGGAGATTGTCTAGCAGTGGTTAAAATGCATTCACCTAGTGCCGTCAAGTATTAACAGGAAGTTATCTAGTAAATTATGTCCTTTCACCTGCAATCATTGACCATTGCTTTTGGGCTCGAAAAAGTGAGCGAGGCAGATATTGAAGGGAGTCAATGTTGATAAATAGCCAATATGGAGACGATGCTCAAAGGACCACTGAGAACAAGCTCTTGGAATGGGATACAAACATAAAATTCTAAACAAAGACGTAAGCATAGATATAGGGTATTTCTTTACGAGAAGGTGTCTTACACCAAAACGCATTACATCTTCAGTTGATGACAAGGCTTTAATGATCGTTATGGAGATTAAAATAATGACATGGCTTTAAATTATTGGAATTAGATACAAATTAACGTGGAATATCTATTTTATACAATATATCTCTATCTAGTGTTTAATTAATTACTGTACTATCATGAGGAAATGTAAAAAAAAAATCATATGAGACAAACAGTCAGACGATGTTGACTCAATTATTGTACCCAATAACAAGAAATTTGCATAGAAAAAGAGGGTTAAAAGACTTTAGAGTGGCTCAATAATTTATAATAATTTTACTTATGGCAGTTATTGGGTAAGAAAAATTCGTTTTTTGCTAGTCAGTTGTTGAATGTTCATTACATTAAATGCAGAGCCAAATTGCATTCCTACTGTAATGGATTTCAATAAAAGGGAAATTGATTAAATTTAGCGTAAGTCATATGACAAGAATGGAAACATAATATCAAAGTTTTAACCCAGGTTAGAAGCTTGGTAGGAAAACGAAGATAACGAGGAGGCAATGTCGGGTGTAGAGACAGATGAATCCCAGTTGTGTTGTCAATATTATATAAATTTTGAATTCTTTCTAGTGCAGAATGAATTTGGGATTATGTCAAAGAAAATATCCAAAAGGATGCGTTAGCGTAGCAAATTTAAATTTCTTTTATGGCTTTTCAGTTTTTCCCCTTATTTTCCATATAAATCCAAAAAACAAATTCCCTTCCCCTTTTGCCAGAAAATACGTTAAATGTATATTCCAATTATAGAATGAAGATTTATTGGATTATTCAACGCAAAATTTAAATTATATTTTTTATTATAATTAATTGCTTACGTCATATGACTTCTAATTTTTCTATGGACATATACTCATCAAAGACAGATTCTTGGAGTGTATCAAAAATCAAATTCATTTCAGTGGTCGCTATACAGTTCGACCGCGCTGTTTTCTTTAACGGTGTGATTCATTGGGATAGTGCTACGTACTAAAGAGTCGCTAGAGACTGAATGCTTGATGCCAAAGCCAAGAAGGCACTATAGTGGTTCTTGATATTTTGGTGAGTCCGAAGGTTATTTGCATCTTGCGATTAGACGAAAGCCTGCTTGACATTTAATATTTCTGATTTACGAAATGCTAGTGGATTACTTGAATTGGTTTATCAAGTATCATACTGATCTTGAATTCACAATGCGAAGTTTCAACCTTGTACCTTCTTACAGAAATTATAATTTTATATGTCTGGTTGTGCATTCTGATGAGCACAAAGGAGATTCAATTATTGTTATATTTGAAAGTGGTCTGACACTATATTACACCTTCAAGGATAAGGAAATTGAGGCGATGGAAGTACGGACAGATGGTCCTAAGGCATACAATTATCTATTCGACAATGCAAGGTTTCGGGGCTGCGAATACTTGGAGACCCTTTCTTACGTTTAAGAGTGCAACTACTTCAACCTTGTTGAATAATTGTACTCGTTTATAAGCTTTGATGTTATATTATTGCAACGTTTCAGTGCTGTCTTTTGCAGTTCTACTATTCTGTTTATCATCTTATGTCAACTGTTCCCATTGCAAACTTGTAGCGAAAACAATGTTTATCAATTTACAAAGATAAATGAATCTTGTTTCCTATTCCTTGTACATACTAAGGGTCTTTAAATTAATAATTATTCAGTTCTATACATAGCTTTTCAGTGGTATTTTTTAATCTCAATGTTTTATAACAGTTCAAATGGCTTCCAGTTTAATCTAAATGTGTAGAAAATATTCAAAATCTAAGCAAAGAACCAAACTGCTTGATGGTAAATAAAGAAGTACATAAAGAGCTATTTAAAATTGCTAATTAAACCTAAGCCTACTTAGTGTGTAAGTACAGTAATTATAATACCCAACTAAACTTAAACCTACTTTGTATGCAAGTAAATAAAATAGTAAATAAGAAAGTATTGTAAACCTATACTTCTTTAAAGTACAAGTAAAGTAAAAAGAAAATAAAAAAATATTCTCTCTAAGATATTCTTACAATTAATAATTACAGCTCATGCTTAGACTCTCCCTCAAGTTGGAGCATAGATATCAATCATGCCCAACTTGTCAATTATACCATGGAACACTTTCCCTGAAACTACTTTCGTGAGATAATTAAACTTCAGACCAGACAAATGGAAATTGTATAATTTTTTTTATCGAGAATCTACTTGATGAAATGTCGATCAATTTCAACATGCCTGGTGCAATCATGTTGTATAGGATTTTGTGCAATTTCAATGGCATCCTTATTATCACAATAAAGATTTATAGGTTTTTCATATGCAATTTCCAACTCTTTGAGAATACTCCTAATTCACAATAATTCGCACACACCATGAGCCATACCTCGAAATTTAACTTTTGCACTTGATATTGCCACAACCTTTTGCTTCTTGCTTTTTCAAGTGACAAGATTACCTTCCACGAAAGTAAAATAACCAAATGTGGATCTTTTGGTTGTTGGATCACCTACCCAGTCAAAATCTGTAAATCCTCCAATGTCAAGGACACCATTTTTTAAGAACAACAAACCTTTGCCCAAAGCACTCTTCAAGTGTATTAGGATTCGATATACTACATTCATATGTTCTTCACTTGGTGCATGCATAAATTGACTTACGACACTTACAGCATAAGCTATATTCGATATTGTGTGTGACAAATAAATTAATTTCCTAACCAACTACTAATAACGACCCTGGTATATTGAAACTTGATATGAAAAAATTCCAAGCTTATGATTCATCTTGATGGGCGTGTCTGCTGATTTGCAAGCAAGCATTCTAGTTTTGGTTAAGAGATCTAGCACATATTTCCGTTGTAAAAGGAAAATCCCCTGTTTTGATCTTGCAACCTCAATCCCTAAAAAATATTTAAGTTACCCCAAATCCTTCATTTCAAATTTAGCATCCAAATATTCTCGTAACACTTTCATTTCACATGGGTCATCTCCTGCCAAGATCATATCATTAACATATACAATTAAAACTATTACCTTCCCCTCTTTATATTTTATAAACAAAGCATGGTCTAAGTTACTTTGTTTATAACCAAATGCTTTCATTATAGAAAAAAACCTCCCAAGCCAAACTCTAAGCGATTGTTTTAGCCCATATAATGACTTCTTCCATTTACAAACTTTCCTTATACACAAAGAACTATGTCTAATTCTTGGTGTTAACTCCATGTAGACTTTTTCCTCTAAGTCTCCATTGAGGAAAGCATTTTTAACTTCAAATTGTTGTAAAGGCCAATCTCAATTTGCTACTATAGATATGAGAATGTGAATTGTATTGATCTTGACTACTAGTGCAAAAGTCTCCCGATAATCCACACCCCATACCTCTGCATATATCCTTTTGCAACTAATCTTGCTTTATATTTGTCAATGCTGTCATCTTCTTTGAGTTTCACCAAAAATACCCATCTACATTCAATCGTCTTCTTTCCTTTAGGTAAGGGAACCATGGAATTGCTTGGTTCGGTGTGAACAATGAAATTGGTTTCTACCATGTAGTTCGGATGAACAAAAGAAAAAAAATGTGATAGTGATTTTTTGACTAAAGTCTTCAAAATTCGAGATTCGAGTTAAAGAATTCTTTTCATATTAAAACTGTTCTGATACTATGTAGAAAATATTCAAAATCTAAGTAAAAAATTAAAATGCTTGATGATAAATAAAGAACTACATAAAGAGCTATTTATAATAGCAAACTAAACCTAAACCTATTTGGTGTGCAAGTAAAGTAATTGTAATAGCTAATTAAACCTAAACCTACTAGATGTGCAAGTTAAGAAAATAGTAAATAAAAAAATATTCTAATTCTAAAATTTTTTTAGAGTACAAGCAAAATAAAAAAAATACTTTCCTAAAATATTTGCAGAATTAATAATTATAACTCATATTGGCAAGAGGTGGTCACCATTTTGTTTTGGCAGGACTACCAAGTAGCAATAGGAAGCTCTCTAGTAAATTATGTCCTTTCACCAACCATCATTGACCTCGGCTTTCTGGCTGTTGCTGTTCCTGCTTTAAGCAGCCAAAATCCTGGTGTCATTACAATAGCAAATGCAGTGTTTAGATCAGACCCATCCATTAGTTCTGATCTTCTAGCCAAGGCCTTTAAACTGGACAGAAAAATGGTGAAAAATCTTCTGTCAAAATTCTGAGGGCAACAATTGGAGGAATGTTTCTACCTTGCAGCTTATGTTGAATAAGTTTTTACATCCCTTGTAATTGTAACAATTCTTTCTGAAATGTAAAATAACAGAGGTTCCTTATGGACCTCTGCAAAATCTTTATTCCGTTACAGATCTATAAAACAAATACAACAGGTACATCCCTTCTTTATACATGAGACTGAATGTAACCTAAAAGGAAATAAAAGGCTACAATTCCACAAGAACAAATCCTAACAAAAGAACTGCAATCGAAATATAATGATTAATGAGTACTCCATCTTTGATGGTATGAACGTTTTGAAGCCACTGCTGAACCAAATCTAAATGAGCTTGTAATAGCAATTATGTCCAGACAGAAGAATTTGATAGCCTTTGCCACAAGGGCACTTGACATGAAGGTCCAAGCACTCCCCAATTTTCTCAGCTCTCACAGCTTCTTCACACTCTAGCTCACCATCATCCTACAGCAACAAACTTGACATGTTAATACCACTCACAAAATGCAAGCTGAATTGATATAAAACCAACCATCTCAATTTGTCAAAACTTTTCAGAAATAAGAAGTTTGTTTCTTCACTAAGTTCCCCAAATTTACCACCATTGACACAAAAAGCAAGAATCAAAAACTTCTCTTTCCTCAACAACTAGAAAGCGTGACCCTGAGAAAGAAAAGCAAACCTTTATTGCCTCAGTGGTGCATACATCTCCATCTTCTCACATTGCCTCACCGTATCATTGACTCATCTGTTTCATCGGCTCCTTCATTATCCTCAGCCTCTACCATTAACATACATAACAAAACGATGATGCTGTTGAAGCTATAAAGGTTGATGGATTCTTGGAGTTGTGGGTTATCTTCTTCTTGGTTTGGAACTTCAAAGTCTGGTTCTTGGTTCATTTCGCTCATTGGTTATGCCTTTGTGGATATTTCAAGATTTCAATCTTATTAGAGAGATTGGGTTTCCTGTTTGAAATGCAGGGGAGGAGGGAAAAGGTAGAGAAAAGAGTTTATATGGTAGGGCTTTAGAGGGGTGTGCTGATGAATCTTGAATCTTGCTTGTGTGACAGCTGTTGCAATTGACAAGTCAATAAGGGAATGCCATGTCAAATTCCAATAACCCATGAAGGAAGAAAAACCAATTATGTGATGAATTCATATCCGTCAGTAAAGAAGGGGTGGGTCTAAACCAAAAACAAATTACATTATATTTACATAATAAAAATAAATTCAACACAAGAATTATCTAATCTTTTTACTACAATCCTACATTATCTGATCACAACAAAAAATTATATCAAGAATGTTAACTCGAGCAAGATATGATAGGAGTGACTTTTTATAGCAATTGATTCAACGAGGAGACAATAATTTCTCTAGAAATGAATTTAAATATATAAGGTTCAAATATATCAGTATTGCCTTTAAAAGCATAATACAAATCATATTCAATTTAGTTTATTAATTTTGCTAATGTCACTTCAACATCCACTAAAATAGGCCATTGTAACTAGACTCGAATTTTTAAGAAGTGACAAATTTTGCTATTTTCAGAAACAAGACAGATTCGTTTTCACTTAAATAGACAAAAATATAAATCCCAAAACCTTTCCAGAAACCAGGAGGGAAAGATGGAAACTAAAAGAGATCCGAATGGAAGAATCCTTGTGGATATCATTCAAGTAACAAAAAGAAAGCAAAAATTCATATGTTAAAGCCAAAACCCGTCTATTAATCTCAATAGTATCTCATATGCTATATAATATAAAGTTGTTCTGTTCCAAATTTTATAAATTCAGTAGTTAATTCATGTATATGTTGATTGATGAAGTAGTTAATTTAAGAATCAACCTTTATTCTTGCTTCCCTTCTTCATAGACAGAGTCAACACCCAACAAGCTGCAACTTTATAATTCAAAAGAAAATCATCAACTTTCATCTATCACAAAGAGAGCTACATAAAGCACCCTCTTTATTAGTATATTCTGATTACAATGGATGATTTCACCGATGAGGAGGAGATTACAAACAAGCTACTATTCCATGGCTATATTTCAAGCCTTTCCCTAATTGTTCTTCCACCAGAAACGAGATTGGAGATACTTCACCACATTATTGTCAAGCTGGAAAGCCCTGGTAAGAACATCAGGATTGATGGGTGGATTGGATCCAAAAACAGCATTTGCTATCGTGATCACTCCAGGATTTTGGCTGCTCAAACCAGCAAAGGCAGCAGCATTAGTCTTTCCTACATTTTGCTGGAAGTGAATGAGGCCAATTGGAAAGACGAAAACGTCTCCCGGATAAAGGACTTTGGATATGAGGCGATTATCAGGGTTGGAGGTAACAAAACCAACATAGAGTGCGCCTTCCAGGACTACTAGGATCTCTGTGCCGCGAGGATGAGTGTGAGGTGGGTTTAGCCCTCCGTTTGGTGCATAGTCAATACGTACCAAGGATATGCCGAGAGTGTTTAGGCCTGGTATTTGATCAACATTTACCGGAGTCACAACTGATCCAACAGGATTTGTTGTGTTTCTTGGGACGTTAAGCCCTGAGAAGAAGAAATCCTCTGCTGTGGCAAGCTTTGGGTCCTTGCAGAACTTCCCATTCACAAATACTGCAATACAAAATTGTTTGCTAATTAATAACATGTCAAGCAAATATAGCAAGTGGTAACAAAACTATAGAAACACCAATCCCGAGCTGTTTTTTGTAACATTAATGAAGAAGTTCATAAGAACAAGTTGCAAAAAGAGAGCTTTACTTCCAGTCTTGGTGTCATTGATGGCTACACAGATATCCTGGAGAGGGCTTGGGTCATAGGCTGAGGCCAGAGAGGAAGTCAAGGCCAAGAAGGCAAAAGCTACGAGGAAATAATGACCTTTCATTATGACTAAAGCTAATCTCAAAACTTAAATTCTTCTAATCGGTATATCTTTCAGATGAGGGGTGCGAATTCCTTCATGAAATACAAGCCTATTTATAGAATGGGGTCATTGAACTGGCATACCATTTTTTTTTTGGTTAACTCCACAAAGAAAAGGTGAATTTGCCACGTCCTAAATGGTTATCAGTTTTCTATTTAATTGTTTTTCTCCTGTGCTTAAATCAATCCAGTTTTGACACTGAAGTCACTGCATTTCATTTGGGTGCCTTGTTACTAGTTCAAAGTTGTACTGGTGAATCAGCAATAGCTCACAGATTGGTGATATTATAATAATTTATAAGAAAATTGACTGAAGCACCCTCATCCAGAATCCTGAGTGAAAGTTGAAACGCCTTGACACTGTTCTTCTTTCGAAAACTTTAGGCTACCTTTCTGGTAAAGATTCTGGAAGTACCAGGTTACATTTCTCGTTCTAATTTTATAAATCCTACAAATAATTTTCATGTCCAAAACAGGGAACAGATGAAAATCATGAAAGTTATGTACTCTCTCAGCTAAGAAGTTACAAATTTGTGATATGTAGTTGACAATCTTGACCTGAATTAGCAAGTTCAGAAAGAAGATAAACCGAGTAGGGCATCGTTAAGATTTATCTGTAAGGCCATTAGAGCTTAATTTAGCTACTTTTCTAGACAATGACAATTGCATGGTTTAACTGTTCAAGGCCTTCAAGCTAGTCTTCTTGCTTGAAAGGACTATCTATACTAGTGGGTCTTTAGGCATTGTTTAAGCTGGAAAATGCTATAGACTTAAAGCGGATTCAATGTTTCTACTTTCTAACATCACATTAAAGTGAATCGATCAAAGTCTAGAATATAATTAATGGAAAAGAGATTGAAGAAACAAAAGGATTTCTTCTAAGAGATAACCATCTTTGAAAATCAATTTTCTTAACTTTTCCCTTTGAATTATTTGAAAATCAGAACTATCAGAGTCTTTTGTGTCTAAGCATCAATAAAAATGCCAATACCTTACATGGTTTTCATCTTTGATTTGCAGTTGACAAAATACCCACCAAAATGTGGTATAAACTTGGTCATTTCAGCTAGGCCAAAAAACAGAAAAAGAAGAAGCCTAGAGCTAGAAAAGCCAAATTAGGAGCTAGAGCTTTCACCTAAAAGAAGGAGTTGTTAAGATTGGCAGGTGACAATGACATCAAGTTCTATGATCCATGAGTAATTAATACAGTAGGAAGCTTCTTTGCCAATGAAGCTTAGTATCAAAAGGAACCATTCTTTTATATATTCCTTTCTTGCTCTAATTCTTAATCGACTGATACACATGACCCTCATGCACAGCAAATTAGAATAATACCTAAGATTACCAAACCCCCTCCAACAGATCACCACATCCCAAAAGAACATTGGAGGGTTTAGGAGCAGATCAAATGCTTTGATTTATTGATGGAGACATGATAACAACTTTGTTTTACCCTGAAACCAAGGCACCAAGGCTTTGAATTCTTCCAAGTCTTTTTATAGCTTGTTTGATCTAGCTTTATTTTTATTTAATTTAAAAGGTATTATAAAATGCTTATGAAAAATAATAACTTTTAAAATTAAGCTAAAATTGTTTGGTAGGTTATTTGATAAAATAAATTATATAAACTCTAATTTTGATTAAAATTACTATAAAGGATACCCATTCCATCTTCAATCCCTTAATAAACCAATGTAGAACAAGCTTGTTTTGAGTTTATATATGATTTCAGATATTAAAATCAAAAAAATTTATAAAAAAAACAGAATAACTCTTAAACTTATATAGTAATAATAGTATTAGATTTTTTAATAAAATACCTTGACTTTTCAAAATTTTGATCCAAATTACACAAAAATCTATTTTTTTTAAATATAATAATACTTTTTATATTAATAAACAAAAAAATATTTTAGTCTTTTTATAATTTTTGTTAACGGTGTTTGCATTCGTGGGACTAAATGTCCATTTCAAAAACTAATGGACCCACTTAAAATTTCAATTAAAACTTAAGAGATGGGGTATTTTATCCTATAATTTGGTAAAAAAGAGAAATCGTTAAATAGTATTTGAATGCAACTTTAAATTTTGAATCTCATTTTCTCTTAATTGTAAGAACCAAAAAATTTTAGATTTTGAGAGAGATAGAGGAGAAGGAGATCACAATTTTGCATTGGAGAATAGTGATTTGCAAAGCAATGGAGAGGAGAGGGGGATTGAATGAAAGAGAGTGGTATTTTCTGAAAAACTGACATATTTTTAAAAATAGAAAAGATAAAGTTTTTCTCTAGTACATTTCTTTAAGCTTTTTTTTTTAAATTTTGTTTTTTAAAAAAATTATTTTTTTTATAGCTTCTCAAAAATCCTATTTAACATGATGTCTACTTTTTAAAAGATAGATAAACTAAAAAAAAATTAAGCTAAACAAACACTTAGTCTTCTTTGTTTACTTTCATCTACTTTTTAATTTTTTTTTTTTTTTTGGATTTGAAAGAAAGGAGTTTCGAATCTTGCTTTTTAAATAGAAGATAATGCATCAACCAATAAGCTAAATACTCAGATGCTACTCTTCACTTTGTTTAATGAATCAAAAGAGTCTACATTAAGTGTGTTTTGAAAATAATTTCCTTTACTTTGACAAAGAATATGATTTTGTTGAAGCCTAAGCAAATTCAAGGACATTTTTAGACAGCTTTAATTTCTCCCCATGCCAAAATTTGTGACTAGGTCTCCATTATTTTCTTCTAGAAAACTTTCCACCCGGATGAACTTGAAACAACAGCTCAACTGCTGAAGTTGAGGCAATACTGAACTAGACATTAGATTTTCCAACAAAGCGGCTTAGATCCCACCTAGTGCTATAACTGCTGAAACATCCTTTACTCAGCCAGAAGCAAGAAACATCCACTTAACTTTCTGTAATCTTTGATACAGTCCAAAATCCAAATAAAAAGCAATCGACTACCTAGTGTATGATCCAAGGTAAGTAATATTTCACTCTCAAGCTAATGTTAACCCATCCAAATTGGTTATTACAAATGTTGACATTTTCTCCAACGGTAGGAAAATACTGGTCAAAAGCAAAATCCCATGTACATATTTCTCCCTTGTTCAATGCCAAGGCAGACTTCATGTTGAATTGAATATGTCTCAAAGACTTATCTGATCATTGGGTTAGTTTCATTAGGTCTACCAAAACAATAAAGAATCAATAAACCGGCAGAAAAAGAACAAGAATTCAGTCGACCCTTTCTCTATTAATCTAACAAAGTGTAATCTAATCACATTGAATCTTTGGATTGTTGTTGAGTATTTTCTTGCTATGAACCTAGTCAAGTTTAGCTTGAAAGAACTCCTCACCAACCCTATTTTTCCTTTTTCTTTCTTATTTTAATTTAGCACATTACAAAATCCACCTTTAGTTCTTAAGCTCAACTTGTTCAACGATTTCTAGAAAATATAATGATACCCAATCGGCAATAGACTAATATATATGATCATAGGCTGGAGGGTAAAAAAGGTAGTAGATTTTTTGTCAGTTAAAATTTTACTACGTAAGTATTCATATCGAAT